>NC_084647.1:26555652-26893812 GCF_019802595.1 Syngnathoides biaculeatus | reverse complement strand
AAGTCAGCATAGAGGTAGCACAGCTGGGGACGTGAGATTATGAATGAATAACACAAACAAAGAGCTACGACTAAATCAAAAAGAAAATGTGCGGAGGGTCGTACCACTGGGGCTGGATCGAATTGAGATATGACGTGATGCATGAAGGCTGCGAGGTGGGCGGGTCGAGACTTGAGCTGCTCAATGCTGGTAAAACGGTTAAACTGGCCATTTGTCTGGAAGAGAAAGGCATGGACACTGATGAAGAACAGACATAAGATGTAATAGTATATGGACATTGAACGGTAGCAGCTTGTTAAAGGTCACAGGACAACGATTTTAAAATTTTTAAGTAGAACCATTTTAAAAACCACATCTGCCATTTTAAAGTGATTATATAGCAAATATGCAACAGTAAAATAAAAAAAATATGATGTAGAATGTGCCTTCTGCTTTTTGGATCCTGCACCTTCCAGTCTTTGTGTCTCTCCGACCGGCTATGTGATGTCACACAAGCCAAACATACTGTTCACTCAGTGTTGTGCGTTAATGTTCTATGCTGTTGTTCCTGTCCTTGTATATTCGTTGTTGTAAGGTTTAGCTCATGTCATGATGGTTTATTTTGTGGAATTTGGTTGTATAAATGGTTGAGGCAGCAGCAAAAGGGGTATTTTTTTGGGGTAGGGGGTCCAAGTGCCAAAGCAATAATTGATCAGTGGATAGGATTGATCAATCGACAGAAGAAACATACTCGGCTCCAGAGCAAATATTCCACACTGTGCTGATTACTTTGAACCGACATGTTTTGAGAAACGCTTCTTAAAAAGCTTGGATACAGAGGCAGAAGCTGAAACCAGCTGCCGTACCAACTATTTTCTTATGATCATCGGGACCTCCACTGCCAGCAAGATAACTAAATCTTGCAGCTGCCACGAGCAGCAGTGAAGCTGCGCAGACAAGAGGTGAACCATTTACTTGTATATACCTAGGACTCTATTATGGTTACAATTCACCGGGGAGGGATGCAATGTAGGTGAGTGGTTAGCACATCCACCTCACAGTTCTGAAGCCTAGGTTCAAATTCTGGCCCCGCCTGTGTGGAGTTTGCATGTTCTCCCTGTGCCTGTGTGGGATTTCTCCGGGCACTCAGGTTTCCTACTATATCCCAAAAACATGCAGGGTAAGATAATTGAAGACTCTAGATTGCACCGTAGCTGTGAATGTGAGTGTGAATGGCTGGTTATTATATGTGCCCTGCAATTGCCTGGCGACCAGATCAGGGTGTGGCCCGCCTCTCGCCCCGAGATAGTTGAGAAAGGCTCCAACATGCCTGCAACCCTAGTAAGGATAAGCGGAATGGAAGATGAATCAATGAATAGAGTGGGGAATAGGAAGAAAAGAAGCCCACTGTACTTTTCAGTACTTTAGTCTGTACTTTTGCCTATCTGACAAGTGAGACACGGGAAAGACTTTCTGTGCGGCGTGTTCTAATGCTCCTTGAGCAAGGAGCACACAATTTATACGAGTACTGCATATGATGTAAAAGCTATTGGCATGTCACTGAAACTTATGAATATACATGTATGGTCGTACTCAAAAATATTGATAGCAATGGTGTAGCATTATTTATTTATTATTTTACTATTTCAAGTCCTGAGTGTATAAAAAGACATACTTTTGACATACTGTCACAGTCAGGCTTAGGCTTGGTTAAATAATAAAGCCGTTCATTCTGATTTTTATTTGTTCCCCCCCGAATAAACATTGATGAAAAATACAGTCAAAGTACTGGCTCGATAATCAATATCGGTAACTGTCAGGTTCACCAATCAGACATTCATTAAACAGGACAAAAAAGGAAGCAAAGACACCAGTTCAAGTCTCGCGAGGAGATAGGAGAGGAACTGTCTCGTACAATTCACCACTGCACTCTCTGATTATCTTCTCCTCAGCACCTCTATTTATTTAGTTTTGAGACGCCCCTTATTTACATGGATGTTACAAAAAGGAGACGACAAGCAAAACAGTTTGAAACAAGGTGTAAATGATTGTTCATGTGTGTGTGCATGTGTGGAAGATTGCTGAATACATGTGTGGTATCATTTCTTTAACAGGCAGCAGTTCTAACAGTTCTGATGATTAGATGTTTTTGTTCTTGCTATCTCCTGCTAGGAAGCTGCCACATGATCTAGGGCAGAGCAAAGCATTTCTTTATTGGAAGCAAATGTATGATAATTATGATAACAATTATTCCTACAGTAACAGAAGTAGTATTGTTAAAACGTGAATATTTTCCATCCCTAGCTGAAAGTCCATTTCAGGGTGTTGAGCAACTGGGCAGCCGGCACCAAACTATACAAATACTGCAGTTAAAGGTGTTGTGGTCAACAACGATAGTTTTAATTTACAATGTAACTACGGATCAAATAGCAAGGCTTGCAGTCATTGTTGCCAAAATGTGATTGACCATTGAATGCTGCGTGCCAGTTATGAAGAAGTAACTGAATGGGAGCACAGTACCAGCTTCAGAATACCCTCTATTTCTACCAAAGTCTCCTCCGATGTGTGGCTGTGAGTTGGCAACTGTTATTTTCGCTCATGTTCCCAATTGGTGGGTGAACAATGCAACGTTTGGTGAATTCTGCTTCACATTAGTACATTGAAAGTCCAAAAAGATCCAAACGTGAGGTGACTATAAATGCTTGGGTCTCGAAAAATCATTAACGGCTAATTGAAGCGAGCCAGTTTTCCATATTGAAATCAAAAAGGTAAGCAATCCATTCAGACCAAATCTTTTTTTTACGAGTCAAATATTAATGGGAAATACAGCCATTTGAGATGCAAGTAAAAAAATGACCAACAAGAATGATTTAAAAAGGGCATCCTTGTTACTTTCATCCCAAATTATTTTGCAAACACAAAAATACTACAGTCACCCACATATAAAAAATGTACGGGTGTGGTCAGTCATGCCCGCAGATATAAATTTACGGGTGTGTTCCACCAGTCATGCCCACAGATATAAATTTGCGGATGTGATTAGGGATGGAATCTCAAGACCTTAAAATGACTTACTGAGTTGTTATACCAGAGTATGTAATTGTTACCTAATACCATAATCATAATTTATTGACACTGCACAGACTGAGACAGACATTTTTAAAGATGTCAATAGACATTCAATTCTAAAACTAAATATTCATATAATCAAATCATTTTATTTCATCATGATGTATTGTTATAATCTCGCGGACTTTATGGTGCTATCTATTGTCAATACATTGATGAAAGCTAGCAGTAGATTATCTATATCTTCCGAAAGCATGTAGAGGGGAAACATTTTCAACTTCAAGATAACGCGGTACCAAAGATTTAGATGTGGACAGACTAGCTTAAAATTAGAATTTAGGTCAAGTCAAAGTAAATCACAATCTCATACTTATTATAGTTAGATACTGAACCATTACCTGTGTTATAGCCCAGAAATGTTTTCGATGTAACTCAGGGGTACCCATATTTTTTTTTCCCCCTCAAGATCTACTTTTCAAGCAACCAGCCTCTCGCGATCGACCGGCGGGGTGGTGGGGATGGGGGTTGGGCGGAATTAGGTGCATGAGCGCATTGCCACGACTGCTGTAAATCGGAGGCCGGCCTGCTGGAATGTGCCTTTATATGTGTGCACTCCGCGTATTGGCCACACCTGAATCAAGTGACGATGTGGATGATAGTCGAACATCTTTTTTTTTTTTTTTGGGCACGCCATCACACGATCAACCAAAACTGCCTCGTGATTGACGCATTGAGCACCCCTGGTGTAACTGAATTTCCTTTGACATGGCTCATTATGTTGATGACTTTCAACGTAAATGCGCTCGCAGTACGAGAAACAGCTCGGAACATATGCTTTTGGCACCACTTCCGTACATGCTCAGTTCGGTTAACTTGCATTTCCTGTTTCCGGGTGAATACTGATTGTTTAGGATCAGGCTTGTTTTGTTACCAACGTTTATTAAATAAACACGTTAATTAATGTCAAGACTACACAAAATAAGTGACGTCTTTCAATATCTATTTTTTTCTACTCGTAACGAATTTTACGCGCGTGATTTTTCGTGCTCGACTGTGCAGATTTGCGAGTGCATTGGCGCGCGAGCATGATCGCGCCCGTTAAATGTGAGTGACTGCCGTCACATTGAACCAGTGACCACTCTCTATTTGTTGTACAGTTGTTACTTAGCTGCTTGTCGTCGTCACTGTCTGATTGGCTCAAACGTGTATGCGTTGACTTTGCCAAGTTCAGTTGGGTGCTCCCGTACATGAAAATCCACTTCATCCACATATTCCAACATGATGCTTGCCATTGCGTATAGTGTGAAGTGTGCTGTGTTTGGCAATTGACCCCTCCGTGGATATTGCGCAATCCGCGTCACTGACCAATCAGAGGCCAGAGATC
Source organism: Syngnathoides biaculeatus (assembly GCF_019802595.1). Lineage (NCBI taxonomy): Eukaryota > Metazoa > Chordata > Actinopteri > Syngnathiformes > Syngnathidae > Syngnathoides > Syngnathoides biaculeatus. Next base: position 26,889,380 of record NC_084647.1, on the reverse strand, counting down.
TGCATAGACCAAAGCCTGTTTTTGCTCCCGCCATTTTCTCTGACAATATTGAATGGTCCAGTATAGATTTAGTTAGCGTTTTATCGCGTATTTGGGTTATTTAACAAAAAATATGGTTAAGAGGTGTAGTCACGGACTTTGTAATAATGACGACAGGTATCCTGAAAGGCTAGTTGGTGGAGTTCGATTCCTACCCTTTCCAAAACCGAAGACCCAGTACGAAAAATGCCTTCGATGGATCAAACTTTGTGGAAGACCGCATCATCAACTAAATCCATCTAATATCAACCGGAACACATATGTTTGCACGAAGGTATGCCCTATATTTGATTTTCAATAGATGTCTCGTATAAATGAATTTGAAGTTCTTCGCTAGCATAACACTGCTGCGTGTGAACGATTGACACACTTATTCTTTGTTGAGCGATATTTAGCGATGATCGGACTGCACAAACGTATTGATTTCTTGCTGGCTCGCGGCCAGAAGCTTCACCAGACTGTGTTTGCACGAAGATATGCTCTAAATTGGATTTTTAATACACGTCTCGTATAAATGAATGAGACGTTCTCCGCTAGCATAACATTGCTACGTGTGAACGATTGACACACTTATTCTTTGTTGAGCGATATTTAGCGATGATCGGACTGCATAAACGTATTGATTTCTTGCTGGCTCGCGGCCAGAAGCTTAACCAGACAGTGTTTGCACGAAGATATGCCCTAAATTTGATTTTTAATACACGTCTCGTATAAATGAATGATACGTTCTCCGCTGGCATAACACTGCTACGTGTGAACGATTGACACACTTATTCTTTGTTGAGCGATATTTAGCGATGATCGGACTGCATAAACGTATTGATTTCTTGCTGGCTCGCGGCCAGAAGCTTAACCAGACGGTGTTTACACGAAGATATGCCCTAAATTTGATTTTTAATACACGTCTCGTATAAATGAATGAGACGTTCTCCGCTAGAATAACATTGCTACGTGTGAATGGTTGAATGAAATCAGAAGCATGGCGTCTCTCTCAGTTAAGAATGTATTGTATTTAGAATCTATAATATATCGTTGATTTGAATGAAATCAAAAGCATAGAGTCTGTCTCAGTTCAGAATGTATTGTATTGTATTTGCCATTTTTACTGTTTGTCTTACGTGAGCGCACGTGGCGTGACGTCACTTCAGGAGGCGTGGTTAAGTGCCCTGTACGGAGGGGTCAATTGTAACGTTACTTCTGATAGCCCTTGCGATGGATAGAGTAACCCCATCTTGAGCTTCAGGTATATTCGGGGAGGACTTGGTATGCCTCATAAAAACATAATTTTGAGTAAACTATGGTTGAAAACTTGTTGGAAGTTATATTCATGTGTTACATAATGTAAAAACGATGCAAATATGAATTTTTAACTGATCCCGTAACATCCTTGTCATCTGACCTTTACACTGTTTTATGTCAATATAGTGACTTACCTGCTCTTGGTCAGAATCAAAATAATCATCCTCAGCTCCAATGATATGTGAGATGAGGCGAGAAGAGGGACTGTTGACGGTGGTGGGAGACAGTGAGTCCTGGAGACAATACAGTGCGAGGTTGTAGAATCAGTGCTTTCTTTTTGAAAAATAAATGATTAATGTGGCATTTAGGAGACGAGGGCAAATGTTGGGATTACAATGTTTAAGTACCAGATCAGTGGCATCCTCAGTCTCTGGGGAGTGGCAGGAGTTGAAGCTATTCCTGGGTGTGCTCTTCGGGCTGGGACAGGACAACTCCCTCTGGCATAGACTCTCTGGAGAGCCGAGTCCAAACCCAGAAATCTGTCAATAGTAAGATATATAATCTTCAACTCACAATCACTGCTATATTTCGAATAGACATCTTGCATTATTACAAAGACAAGACAATGAATTTTAGTTCTAGTTGGAGGCATCGACTTACAGGTGTGCTGTTCCAGGCCAAGTCAGCACTTTGATCTCCCACCAAAAGAGTGTGCTCAGTCTCAAACATGCTACCATCATCTGCATCACCACCTGGAGCAGCCTCCTATAGGTCCACAGAGACATTCATTTGTAAACAAATGAAACACATTACAGCGCAATATATATTGAAACATTTTGAAAACTATAAAAGCCTATGCTAACTATTTAATAAGATGATGGAAAATCAAGAGATGGCTTCAACCACAACAATATTAAGTAGACCGCACAAATCTAAAAAATATATTTGATAACACTCAACAATTACTCCACTAAACTACAACTCTCTGTAGACGAGTAAATAACCACCCGCCTACACAACAGCATAGGTAATGTGGTAAGGGTACAATAGAGTGGCTTTCCATTGAAGCTTAATCCTCAAATAAGATTATCTTAATGTTTGTCTTGAGCCTGCCGTGTCCCTTGAAAACTGACTGACTGCATCCCTTCAAGGCATGAGGGTTTGCAGGTGAGATCCGTTCTACCTGTGTTGCACCGGTGGCCTTGTAGAGCTGACCCTGCAGCTGTGGAATGTTTTTCTTAGCTTCCTGGTTGTCTTTCAGTAGTTTGGGGGAGGGGTTTCTGCTGTGCTCCTCCTTCATTGCCTGGACAGGATGTTATGTGCAGTTGAAACAATACATTGAAATCAGTGTAAACCTCTAGAACTCTTCCCATTTTGTGTGCTCACAGAGCATGTTAAAAAAAAAAAGTGAAGTACCCATTGAGGTGTGGAGGCGAGCTGATCATGAGGACTGTATGGGCGTTCGGTTGCAGGCGAATTTGGAGAGGAAATGCTAACGCCCAGCATTTCAGACTCTGCTTCAGACAGGGGGATCTGGGCAAGCCCCGGAGGGCGACCCAGTACCGTGAGGGCCACATAGGACCCCGCTACAATGTCGGTGGGGTGGTGGGGGAATTAGGTTTAATTTCAGCAATGTTTCAATACCACAGCAAGTCTAAAGACTGCCTACCTTTCGTTTAAAAAATAACTTACATTTGATAAGCTTCACCACTTCAATGTGGTTAGAATGTGTCACCAGGGTTCCATTAACCTGAAACACATTGTCGCCACTATGTAAGTTACCGAACTCTGAAGGTTCTTAAAAATGATCACATTTCTAGAGTGACTGAGGTGGCAACCTACACCCTGCTTAGACCTTGGATAAGAAACACCGCACTTCCGCAATAAAAATAAAGAAGGCGATAAATAAAGACACTACCTTGATGATCCTGTCTCCTGTCTGAACGCCAGCTCGCATTGCAGCTCCATCTGGTAAACACACAGCGATCAAAGTGTTAAAGAAACAATGAAAGGGAACAGATTGATTCAGGCCGGGGAAAAAAAAAAAAAAAACCCTACCCTGACAGACCAAAGCAGCTATTTGAGTACCACAAGAGTGGTTATATTTCGTAAAGGACCTGTTTCACACGTCCACCCCAAACAAAGGAGTTAGGAACTGTATGAGACAGGCTCATTTACAACTCATGTCAAGTTGAAACCATTTAACTTCTTACGTCTTGAATAAATGAAAGAAATGCGAATGGAATACAAACCCAGTCAGTCTGAGATCGACTGATTCAGGTCAAATAATGGAGTGGAGAGTCCAAAGTAACCATGGTGAATCAGCATTTAGCTATTATGCTTCATAAAAATGGAATAAGTTGCCAACAGACTTAAACTCTTTCTAATGCGGTTTAGAGTACTTCCAATTTTAGTGATATTTTTTGCAGTAAAAGATGTTTTAATTGTAATTTTTCAAATGTTTTTATTTATGTATTTGAATACTTTTAATCCTGTAAAGGGCATTGACTTACCTTGTGTGTGAAATGCGCTATACAAATACATTTGCTTTGCTTTGCTTTATGAGTGTCATGAGACAGATAGGCAAGTACATGCATACTAGCTACAGCCGCCTTCGAAGAATGCACATTTCCTTTGTTTTCCTTTTAGAATGGTCAATACTCTAGGTGAAGTCAACTAATGGCTGATCATTTTTTTCATGTTTTGCAGGAATCTATATTCACCAACAATGTACAGCTCAAACACGATATTTATGTAATTTTTTTCAAGCACAGAAACAATCCTCAGTTATAGTGACTATCACTGGGACAGGCAGGGTAGCTTTGAAAATTTGGCCCACTTGAGACTACAGTACTGTCCTGATAGGTCTACCATAGCCACTACGGTGCAGGGTGGGCATTATCTGTGTTTTAAAATAGTCTCAGATCTGTGTATGCAGTGGAAAAATTCAGTTTTCCTTATACATCCCACTTTGATCGTGGAGGGTGCAATTTTTTCCCAAAATCATGCTTGAGCATGGCTTTTTTCCTCATATTGTGTACCTCCATCACAGCCTGGCGTGGGGCTGGCACAAAAAAACCGAGAAACTCCGAATGCAAAGGACAATCAAAAGTGTCGACCTGATTTCAACAGCTTTTTTCGACTTGCTATTAAATTCTTGAACAGCTAATGTAACATTCAATACAATTACAAAAATACAATTCAACTGCAACAATTTCCTACCTCGAGGTTGTTGTGACATTCTGATGGGCCAATTAGTATTACATATTATAGATTATTCGCACACACACTTTAGTAGTCTGACCTCTCTGCACCATCTACACATCTGTTTAGGACCAACACTAGCCTCTCGTACTCTCGTAGCATTTCCACCACTTGCACAATCGACTGAGGAGTATCTGCAACATTTAAACTGCATGCACTCCTTGAAGTCTTGACTCCATTTGCACAAGTCATTGCACTGGACTATCGCTCTAATGGGCATTCTAACTGCTCTAAATCAAGAAGACTGCAACATTTGCACAACTGTGAATTTGAAAAAAATTCTCTCTCAACTGACTGTCTGCTGTTGTACTTGATGTGTATGCCGTACTAGGGCGGCTCCAACTACCAGAGACAAATTCCTCGTGTGTTGTTTACATAGAGTACATGGCCAAAAAAGCTAATTGTGATAGATTTGCTGGTCTATCCTCATTTACCAAAGGTGGATACCATATTCTTATTCAAGGTGCAGTGTCAGTTGGAGGTGTAATTTCGGTATTTAATACATACACAAGGCGCACAGTATTGTTAGGCACAGGCATTGTGGCGCTCACAAGACAGTGAGACACAATTGCATCTTTATAATTGTAAGCAGAAGAACAAGCTCACACTTTATTCCACTAAGACCAGTGCAAGCAGGTCACCAGTCAATGTGCCATCCTCACTCACGGTCTCACACCAAACCAAAATCATGACACCACAGCAAACAAAACAACATAACCAGTAGACAACAATACAATCAGAATGATGATCCAACAAAGTCCTCATCTTCTGGATCTGAAAAGAATAGCTGGGCAAGTTCTCCATCCTCCATCGCCCCTACACCGCTCACAACTTCACTTTGAATGCCCTGTTCACAACGATGTCCAGCAGTGTAATTCCTTCATCTAGCCTCCTGGAATAATGGCAAGCTCCGAGTTCATATTTGCTGCGCTTAACTGATAGCCTGCAGTTTAAACTGTGCTTCGTATGCGTGTCTCATCGTTGGTGCTATTTTAGGGGGGGCCGTTAGCCAAAACAATGTTTTGCACAAAACACACATCGGTATTAAATACCTGCTGCGGAGCGTGTTTTTAGCGTCCTCTCCCAAACTCACACTTCCCTCTGTAACATCAGCATACTGTTCACTCACACGTCCACTTTTCTTTGATATAAGCAGCATGACATCAGAAAATGCTCAAAGTCAGTTACAAATATTGGAACTCTGCGGACACGTTACGGTCCTCCACATTATAAAGCGCAGCTCCAATTTAGAGAAAATTTAAGACTTTTAAGAGCGCCGTGTAGTCGTGAGAATACGGTATTTAGAAATAGACAATTTAAAATCCATATTGGTGACCGACTTATTTCCTTCAGGGCACTCACTTCAGCAGTAGCACTCTGTTATTGTGGAGTAGTAAAGTCTACGAATAGAATAAGTAGATTAGTCTCTACGACCTCTAATGTACAGTGTATCAGGACAATGTTAATTATCCAGATATGACTGCATGGGCCTCCAAGAGCAAACAGCAGCACAGCCAAACAAAGACAGCAATGACATTTCTCTCTTCGTGATCTGATAACAACCCACACCATTCTCCCCAGTCAGCAACACACTGCCAATAACCACATATCTTGTCAAAGTCCTCTCTTGTAAAAACTAGACATAAAAATCCAGCCCATAAGTAATTACTCAGGAAATATACAATCCACACCTTTAATGGCGTCTCAAGTGCGTGCTGGCAACAAAGACTTCCCTCATTTCCCCACAGTTATTAGAACAAAATAATGAGAATAGTTGAGAGTCTCGTGTCACCTTCTTTGACGAGCTGCACAAACACCGGATTGTCGCCACTGACTGTGAGCCCAAAGCCATTTTCGTCTTTCTGGATGATGACACATCGCTGGACCAGACCTGCAAGTGATATAAAGACAGGAAAGAGGAAATAAAAACAGCCGTTATCAAATGTCTCACATTTTTCATGTTTACATCTCCATATTTTGCTTACTTTTTTAAAAATATAAAGTTGTCTTGTAATTTATGAAATCCTAAGTAAAGATGTAGAAAATACTGTCTTCAAACAGTGCCATTATAAGATGCCATTATAGTTTTCACTTGTGATCATATAACTTCATAATTCATCAATAAAAGTAAGGGTCTCAGTGCTTTGTTTATGGAATAACAATATTAGCGAACCTCTGCTGATACTTTTACAAATAATACTTAGAAAGCTGAAATCCACAACTTTTACCCAAGCCACTACTAGAGATGGCAAGATCATCAATCAACGAGTTAAAACAAAAAAAAAAAAAATAAAATAAAGCTAACCGATCAGATTCCATCACAAGGTGGAGCTATGTGTATATTTTAGTGACTTTTTCCATTTACTGTATTGAGTATCTTAAGTATTCTCTATTCAGGTCATGTATTCTAATCAGTCGGGTCAAACCCACATTACAATACATCATAGAAATAATGGGTGCTATTTTCTCACACACCAAAACTTTAGAGCAGGGCTCAGCAACGTTTTTGAGGCTGAGGGCTACTTTGTGAGCACCGATCGTATGTAGGGCTACGCGACCTCTTTGTGGAACATTTCAGACTCAGTTCATAACACGAACATAAAATATTTTTGTTTTAATTTATTGTAGTAAATGACATTACAGGTATTTTAAAATTTTAATTCATGTAAGCAAGTCAGATTCAAAATTTAAAGCACAAATAATATTAACAATTTGTGGCCTATGGTATTTTTACACATACCTCATGGGCGCCTTATATGGTCCTCGCGGGCTACCATTCGCCCGCGGGCACCGTGTTGGTGACCCCTGCTTTAGAGGATGATTTGACCTAACCCCAGCATTTTTACATACAGCCGTTCGTGCTAGCACTAGCTTGTAACGCTACATTGTTGCCTGCTTGCAAGATACACCGTATTAAAAATAAGTGAACATACTTCAAGCAATCCTTGAATTGACGTCCTTTCCCAAGTACTGGTGAGCACCAGCACAGGTTTTTCTCAGTTTTGTTCTTGTAATACACACAAGGCGGTCTATTGTTGTCGTTGCCACAATAACAAGTATAAGCAGTCGCATATGAGTTGACAAAAATTTAGCCCAGTGAAAGTAAAAGACAAGATGTGGTGGTATCAGAATGCAAGATTTCATTGCAGTCGTCTGAAAGACCAAGTTTCTCTTGTTGTCAGACCCAGGCATTATCTGTTGTCTGTCTCAGACATGTTGTCTGTCCCACGCCCCCGATATGCTTTTTTTTTTAAAAAAAAAAATAACACTAATGGGGATCAGATATTTACATTACCACATCAAAATACATGCGACAAAACTAGAAATAAACTAGCTTTTAGATTCAAATATACAGGCCATGATAGCAATGTGAAGTAAATGTCTTGGGGACAATGTCAATATTGATCGGCGTGGCGAATGAGGATATTGAAGCCAATCTGCATAAAATGAGAATTATCAACAGATTCCAATAAAGACGATCAGATAGGTGTAAAGATTAACATAAACAAGGGAATTAACCTTGTCGTTCCACTGCTTCTAGAGGAACTGTAAGAGCCACAAGTTCAATGCTAATTTTCATTAGCTAGTAAATGGTGTTTTTCATTCACTGTATGTGATCTTTACGCAAGTGATTTTTGTGAACAAAACAAAGAAATTAAGTCTGATGTATCTGAACAATGAATATATACAGACAGACAGACAGATAGACAGATAGACAGATAGATAGATAGATAGATAGATAGATAGATAGATAGATAGATAGATAGATAGATAGATAGATAGATAGATAGATAGATAGATAGATAGATAGATAGATAGATAGATAGATAGATATAGATAGATAGATAGATAGATAGATAGAGCTGAAGCGGAGCATGGGATAGACTGGTTGTATTAACAGTGGTAAAATTGGGAGATTTCTAGCTCAAATGTGACTCGGGCAGATGTCCAATCACAAAGATCGGATTGGGACCACTCTATTTAAAACATTGCTTATACCATTAATAAAGGTCTTGTGACTGTGACAGTTTGGACTCAGGAAAACATTACACAAATTGGAAGTCAAACAGTGTCATTGTCTTCAATTATGAAGGATCCACTGTATTATGTGCTGTCTAGAAAAGAATGTGTACTATTTTCGATATGACATGAAATTTGTAAATTTAGGTATATAAAAAGACATCTTTAAAATGTGTTTTAAATGATCACTAATATCTTTCAAATGAGCATGTCTCTGGCCGTGTGATTGTTTTGGAGGTTGTCTGAAAGAGATCTAGTGATCCAGACTACTCGTTTTCTCAAGGCTTAAAGGGGGAAATGATTCTTCTAAGGTTCTTAACGCGTGGTTTCATTAGCATGGTGGGAGGAGATTAGCGCTTAACTAATGTCTGGGTAATAATGACTGGACTGACAGGACAAATGCACAGAAAACTGAGAATGTAATGAGAATGTAAAGATTTCTAAAAGGAGCAAAACAAAAATGAAATAGTATTTTTCAATTAAAAACCATGTTATCTCAGTAAGCATGTTATTCATCAGTGACCCAGCATGAATCGTGTGACCCTTGAACTAGATTCTTAGTGTGTCTGGGATTTCCTGACAAGTGGTGCATCGACCACAGAGGTGAATGGATCAATAAGGGCAGTCGCGAGGTGGGGGTTGGTGAGTGGAGGGAATGGGATCTAATAGATGGAGAAAGGTTTGGGGAAGTAAAAAGTCCCAGGCTGGTGGGAGGAGATGAATGACGCAGCTCGAGACAGGGATGAGGGGGGAAAAGTGGGGGATGGGAAATGATGAAGGCAAGGATGTCAAATTGCTTAAGCCACATGGGAGTAAAGATCTGGTGTGATTTTACCGCTTGGATCTATCTCTTGCTTGCTTTGCATGCTTAACTGTGTTTATCTCTGCCTTTACAAAACCCCGACGACTCTGTGTGCTGAAATGGTCAATGATCAGGGCAATCCATCTAAACTAATGTATTATTCAGAGACTTTAACTGCTCTATTATCGGCACCCTTTGCTGAAATACAAGAAATATGGACTCTAGAGAATAAACTGACATTTAAAACTGACAGAGCACACTAGCCTCTGTATCATAAAAGGAGCCCAAAGGTTCAGTAGAATGGAACATATGTAATGCCTTGATTTATTCAGATTTACAAATGATTTCTCTGATGGGAAATAATTGAAAAATGAAGAAGAAATATGTGCTCGAATCAAATGTTGCCATTTTAAAATGTTCCATTGAGAACTGCGCAAGCAATGTTATAAGTAATGTGCTTACCGATGACAGAAGTGAAAAAAAATTTAACAACTGTCCTTAGTTTGAAAATTATAAATGGAAATAGTTCTACAACTACAAAGAGTTTGAGAATCAAGTAGTTAAGTATATATTTCTAATTATTGCTACAATGACATATGCGCGTGTGGGGCAGGTATTATTTTGTCCATTTGGGATCACCGTCCCCACATTCTACTGAAGTGTTTTTGACTTTGTGTATTTGGCTTTAGAAAGCAAGGCTTGGTGAGTGACGTGGGAGTCAGCAAATAACTGAAGAGTTGACTGGCTGTGAACTGGGATAACCCGTTAACATCATTGTCGACTATAGAAGTCAAATATTAATTTTTATTGAATCTATCTTTGTACTTTATCATCCTTGTTAACCATGGAACAGTCCCAAACTTTGTACTTTTACACACTCTTTCCCGCTTGCTTCTCCCCATCAAGCCAGGTTATTTTTAAAATGAGTGGTGTGTTGGGAAGCAGTGCTAATGTTTGCGTGTTAAATGATCACAGCGATGCTTTGAGGGAGAGATTTGACTTTTACATGGTTTGTAACCATACGAGTTGAGTTATTTGATTAATCATTATAACCCAAAATTAGACACACCCTTTGACGAAGTGCAATAAGCAGGGTGACAAACAGCACGGCAGAGGACGAGTTATCATCCATAAAGATTAAAAATGTCTTGCTTGGTGTTGCACATCCATTTTCAATGAACCACTCTGGTGTCAATGATGAATGGACCAGGTTGCAGTACACTCCAAATTGTCAACTTTTTCATTTTCACTCTGGCCATTATCTTCCATGGATTCTTGCGCTCAACTCTTAGGTAAATGGGGCATCGATTTTAGCTAGCATGGCACTAAAATGTGTAACACTGTGATATCCTCCGGTATGGCTGTACAATTACTAAAATTTGAATCCATCCATATTTTGGCTGTCAGGGTTAAATGAGCCTGATTGTCAGGGATTTTCTAAATGAAAAGTCAGTGCTTATTGACCTTTATGCAGAAACCGAATTTATGTCCAATAAGTTGTAACTTGTGATTGCCCTTTGTCATAATATATATCTTAGTAGATACAGTTGAAGCCAGAAATTTACATACACTGTACAAAAACACATTTCGTCTGAGATTTACTTATTTATTTTTAATATTTAAAATGTGGGCTTTGTAGCATATGAAGTATGTTTTTAACTTAGTCAGCTAGCCAGCAGAGGGTGAACACTTTATTGAGCCCCTTGGGCAGCCCTCTCTGCAGCTGGAGCCACTCCCAATGGAAATTACAAGAATGAATCATGATCAATTAAATCAATCAATCAATCAGAATGAAATTAGGACACATTGTAGTTTCGGTTTCCCTAGGAGGGTCATTATGACTGTGAAACAATACAAATCTTTAACTGGCTAGTCATATTTACACACAAAATTGATTACTGTAATTTCTGGCCTATTAGCCGCGACTTTTTTCACACGCTTTCAACCCTGCGGCTTATGCGGTGATGCAGCTAATTTGTGCATTTTCTCTAACAACCGCAACGGGGGCACTCGAGAGGAAAAGGTAAGAGTGAGACCAGTGGAATATATGTGCTGAGGAAGTGACTTTTACCAGAATGTTGTTTTTTTAACCGGCCTTGTTAGCACTCCGCTAGTGTGTTGCTGCTGTATTACTGCCGCATCTCATTGATTTTTACCGGTATGTTGTTTTTAACTGGCCCTCTTAGTGCCGCGTTAGCATCGCGCTAGCATGTTTCTGCTGTGTTACACCCATATCTCAGTGATTAAGGTGGTTTTTTTTACTGGTTGTTAGTGCTGTGCTACCGTGTTGCTACTGTGTAGCTGCTGTAGCTTTTTTTTTTTTTTTTTAAACCAGCCCTGTTCGTGCTACCGTGTTGTTATGTAAAGCTAAGCTAAAGCATTAAAACTTTGAAAACTCTTTCTGTGTACCGTCTTTCTTTCTAAATATCTCGTGTTTCAATGTATTATGTATGTACCAAATGGAATTTCCTTTACAAATGTAGTGGGTAAGGCTTATAACCAGGTGTGCTCTGTAGGCTGGGTAATACGGTACTTGACATAGGATATTGTACCACCAAATTACTTAATTTCGATCTTTTGCAACTGCATGACATGACAGTTTCAAAATGAGCATGGCTTTGGCATCTTTTCCAATCCACTCTTCGCCTTCCCTTTGTGACACTTGTGTAAAAACGTGTAGCCTATTCACTACAATCTGGTGGGCTCTGTAGGCTGGAAATTACAGTAACTAGTTTTGGAATCCGAAATCAAGTGTAATGGGTTTTTGATCTATTGTTCATGTTTGGTAACAGTACATGCTTATAATATCTCAATGTTATTATTTACGACACATGACAATTTGAAATTTTTGTCAAGATTTTCAAAATCATGGAAGTTGACAGATGATTTGGGCAACATAAAATCATGTGGTGGGCCGCATCTGACCCCCAGGCTTCCGTTTGACAGTGCCGTAATGCATACGATTAACAATAGTCATAGTGGCTACCTAGACTTTGACTGAAGGCTGTCTTGACTATAGTTAAAAATGCAAAATTAAGTAAGGAAGAGTAAGTAAGAAGTGTTGATTTCTTCACTGTTTGCGACCCCAAGTTATCAAGCAGAACAATGGAGCCATGCCGTCCTTGACAATTCATAAGATTGATGGGAATTTTACAAATGAAAAGTCAGTGCTTAAAAGTTATTGACTTTTTATGGATAAACTGAATTTACGTTCAATAAGTTGCAATTCGCGATTGTCCTTTGTACTAATACATATCTTAGCACATACAGTTGAAGCCAGATGTTTACATACGCTGTACAGAAACATTTTATTTTTTGTCTCCCTGTCTGAAGTCAAATCAGACCAAACCTCTCCTATTTCAGGTCAGTCGGTTAATTTTGTTATACAATAATGAAAGAGAATTTTTAAAGACAACTTTATATTATTTTCTTAGAGGTCAAAAGTTTACATACATTTCCTTGGTATCAAGTAGTATTTCCTATGAACTGCATGACTGGGGTCATGCATTTTAGGTAAGCTTCCACGAGCTTCTGACAGTACTCTACTGGAAACCCAGTAGGCCCATTCCTCCTGACAGAATTGGTGTAATTGAGTAAAGTTTGTCAGTTGCCTTGCTTGCACATGTCTTTTCAGATCTAAGTCTAAGCTTTCTGAATGATGTATTGAGATGTTGCTTAATATCTCCATGTAATGTTCTTTCTTCATGATGGTGTCTATTATATGAAGAGCTCCAGTTCCTGCTGCAGCAAAACAGCTCGACAATATGATGCAGTGACTTTCATGCATACTGTCGGTATGGTGATCTAAGGTCTACAAGGACCGTTAGGAGTAATGGGGAGGAACGGTGGTGCAGTTGTAGAGCACTGTGCTCACAGTTCTAAGGACTGGGTTCAAACCCCGGCCTTCCCTGTGTGGAGTTTGCATGTTCTCCCCATGCCTGCGTGGGTTTTCTCCGCCCAATTTGGTTTTCTCCACCATCCCAAAAACATGCATTGATTGGAGACTCTTAATTGCCCCTAGGTCTGATTGTGAATCTGACTGTCTCCATGTGCCCTGCAATTGGCTGGGAACGAGTTCAGGGTGTACCCTGCCTCCTATCCATCGACACCTGGAATAAGCTACGGCACTCCTGCAACCCTTGTGAGGATAAGCGGCTCAGAAAATGGATGGATGGATACGAGTAAAGGCTTCAATCCGGGTGAGTGGCCTTTCAGATCATGTCAGTGCAGGACTTATTTCGCTCTGGATAAAGAGACTTTCTTATCAGCTTCATCCATCATCTTCACAAGGTCTTTGGCTTTTTGTTCTGGGGTTTATTCGCTCATTTTGGCCGAAAAAAATGTTCAAATCTGGGACACAAAGCCTGTCTCCTTCCTTAGCGGTGTGATGGCTGGACATTCCCATGATGTTGATGCTTGTGTATAATTGTCTGAACAGATGAATGTGGCACCTTCAAGCATCTGGAAATTCCACCCAAAGATGAGCTAGACTTGTGGACAAACTTGACTCAGTTACATCAGTTCTGTTAGGAGGAATGGGCCATGATTCCAGCAGAGAACAGTCAGAAGCTTGTGGAAGCGTACCCAAAACATTTGACCCAAGTAATGTAGTTCAGAGGAAATACTACTCTATACTGAGGAAATGTATGGAAACCTTTGATCTCGAAGTAAATATAAAATTGTCTAAGAAATTCTCTCTCTCATTACTGTGGCATTTTACAAAAGTAAATAAGTTTGGTGATCCCCACTGACCTGAAACAGAAGAGATTTAATCTATTTTGGTCTCAGACAGTGAGACAAAAATAGCGTGTTTTTGCACACTATATGTAAACTGTGAATGTATAGTATGAGAACATATATTGCGTTATTAATAATTGAATAATTTAACTTAGATTATCCATCATTAATGCCTTTTTTAAAATTATTTTTGTGCTGAAAACTGTGCACATTTGTTTGTAGAAAAGTAATGCAATAAAACTGCAACAAGCTGGCGGCCAGTTCAGGGTGTACCACCTTACCCGAATTCAGCTCGCCAGCATGCCCGCAAACCTAGTGATGATAGGCTGTTCAGAAAACGAATGAATGCATAATGCAATGAGAATAAAGATTTTCCTAAAATGAGGACTAATTGTGATTGCAAAATTGAGCAAAATAATTGTGAAAATTATTTAAAAATCATGCAGCTGTAATGTTTTGGATAGCAACCTATGTGTATTATTTTCTTCTGTTCCCAAGTTCTGCTCTAAACCGTACTTGAATTTGGTAAGTGTTGCAAACAAGTAGAACCCAAATAAAAATAAAAATCTGCTGTTACTCCATTGACGCTTAAGTGAGGAATTCTGATGACGATTGGAGTTCTTATGCAAGTTTTACAGCATATTTTTCTCATTTTGTAAGCAAGGGTGTTCAAATTTCAAGGCACCCTTATGCAGTCGACTGAAAAAATGGTTCTTTAAAAAAATCCATGAGTAGTTCATACAAACCCAATTCCAATGAAGTTGTGATATAGGGTTAAACAAAAACAATACAATATTTTGCAAAACATGTGCCGTAACCATGTATGCATAAATAATAAATTCATAGACCCCTTCCTAGCTTTTTTGGAAGTTATTGAAGCCATAAAATTCAAAGTTAATGATTATTTGCTAAAAACAACAACATTTATCAGTTTGAAAATTAAGTATCTTGTCTTTGTAGTGTATTCAATAAAATATAGGCTGGAACTGATTTCATTCATGATGTTTTTTGTTTTATTATTCATTTATATAATTTATTTATTGCATTTTCTTCTGCTTTTATGTATGTTTAACACAATGTCCCAATGTCATTGGAATTGGTTCTGTACAAAAATTGCTGACTTCATCTAAAGGCATTCTCACACTAGCATGTATGGATGTGAAGCATGTACCGATGTCACACCATTGAACCCTGCAAGTGCATCCTTACCACAGGACTCAGGCTTCCCCTCTGCTAGCAAACTGCTGCTGCCACTCTTCTGCACCACCAGAGCTTCTACTCACAGCCCCCAACCATGTAGACAGCATGGCAGGCACACATACACACAAACAGAACAACCAACACAAAGGAAAGGAAAGACACGAAATACAAAATCATGAGGGAGAAAAACAATTATGGAAGAAAATAAATAAATAAATAATTTGGGGGAGAAATTGAACAGCAATGGTTGGACTTCCCGACAGTGATATGTTGGAACAAGTAATTTTTTTCTTATTTTCATCTTTGATGGTTTCAAACACATGAAGGGATTTAAAAAAAAAAAACACCTTTCTTAAAATTACTTTCCCAAGATGAACATGACTAAAGGTTGCATTTAATGTCTGACTTGAAATCAGGCTGAATTTATGTTCTTTTAGGACAGTTACAATTATCAGTTTTTTCCTATTTGCTAAATGCCAAAATAATTAAAGAGTGAGCTTTCTTATATAATACAATACAATAAAATACAATAAAAAGGTGGTGCTAATGTTTTTATTCTGCATTTATTTTATTTTTTTTTATTTCTATTACCTTCAGAAATTATTTTCCTTTTTGCTCATTTACTTTTTTATAGTTCTTAAGTTATATCTGAATTTTGGAAGTTGAAAAAAATACTGTTTTCAAATCAGCTAAAACTTATGTTTCTTAATTGTGATTTTAATCATCAAACTAATTAGAATAGTTTCCATAATTACCCAGATCTTACCCTCACCCAAAAAATGTTGGTATTAATATTCTTGAAAAGGACATCAAGAATCCAGATCTTACACAAATGAGATTCCTTCAACCTTTGAGAAAAAAAAAACTAGCTGCAGTGATGGTGTTAGTAAAAGTTCTACTTACCAACTGTTGTTTTGTTGTACATGATCACAATCACATTTATTATTATGACGGTGATTATTATTAGCATCATCATTATTACTAATTAACATTTCAGTGCATATTATTGGGGTCCATATTCTATCGGGGGTTCATATTTCACTACAAGAAAAATACCTTGGGGTCCACATTCTATGGGTGCCGATTGAGAAGCTTGCAATGGAACGAGGCTGATAAAAAGTACTATATTTTGAAAAAGACAAAATCAAATTCCTCTTAACTTAAATGCTCTTTATTATAATCTAATTTATTATCATTGTTTACATCCTCGTTGAAGACATGGTCTGACCACTGTATGAGATTGCAACGTACAATTGTATTATTTGGGAGTGAGAAATTCATGGCATGCACACAACCATTAGATTACAGATTGTTTGTTTTTCAGTTTTTATGGACTTCAGCGTTGTTTCTTGGTTCCAAGATTAGTGTCAAATCAGATTAATTTAAATTGGATCAGATTAGTCCACATTTCATGTGGCACATGGGCCTTTTTGGTGTCACATACACCCATTGTACAGAGGAACAGTTCTTATTGATTCATTGACACTTAAGGGTTAAATTATCAGTACATGTGATGAAGAAAGTCACAGAATAATTTGATTTCAAAAGAAAGTTCAAGAGTAATTTGGACAGAATCACACCTATAGAAAAGGAAAATGTTATTTGTAGCATTACGCTTTACATTTTAGTTTCACTGCGTAGACTGCATTTTCAAACGTTTCACTAAAATGTGGCTCTTTGTGTGTATGAGATACAGACAGATAGTGGAGACTGTTTGGAACTTCCCAAAGAACACATCTTGCTCACGTGTTTTTGCATCATTCAGAGATAATCCATCATGTGGTGCGGAGCATTTTGATTCCAGAAACTTCAGCCGTACTGCCCAAATGAAAGACAAATACCACACGGAGTGTGTTACCATAACTTGGAAAAAAATCTCATTACCCAAAACACCACGCTGAAGTGCCGAACGGGTTTAGAGGCTTTGTCTCCTCTGCTTTTAAATGTGCATTGAAGGCATCGAAACGCACAAGTTCTACAGTTGTGCCACCTCATCGAAAATGGCAAGGACTCAACAAGCATTAAAAACACAAGCAGCTGCAAAGGAATTTTAAAGTAATGTAACCATGTCACATCGTGTTATACTTGATCAATTTGAAAGAGACTGACTGAACAAGATCACGGATGATCAAACCAAACCACACTGGCACTAAAGTTTTGATATGATGATAGCATCAGGAACACAACATTTCGGCATTAGCTGCCTTGCGTAGACTGCCAGCGGCACGCAGGTTTTTACTGTTTTGTGTAACAACAGTGAAATAGTTGGGACAGAGTTAAAAAAACCCAAAACAAGACAGTTACATGAAGTGATGCAATGTAGAAAAGGCTGAATAAAGAAACAAACAAAGAAAAACTGCACCAAAACAAGCACTTGTCTGTGAGTGTGACATTACCTGTTGGGTCAAACTCATTTGAGGGAAGTGAGGTTTTGTCACTTTTAGGTTTCTTGTCCGGGGGGTGGTCTTTGCTGAGAATGCTGCTAGTTCTAAAATAACAAACAAAACGAAAAAAAATATCAAATTTTTCATGATAGCTTACTCTTAAGAAACTTTTAAGTAAATTAGACTATTCACGAGAAGGTACATAGTAAGGTTAAAAGTTGCTAGCTTTCCCATACCAGTGGTTTCTTAGTATTAGGATTGGGTATTAAAATCAATCAGCTAATTAATTAAGAATATGGTTGGGGCTGTAGAATTGAATGTGCCTTGAAAGAAAATAGAGGCGCTACTTGGTTAAAATCAACACAGGCATTATTTGGTTGAATAACAACATGATGCCAGATGTGACCCCACAAATGTGAGGTTATCCTCAATATAATACTTAAATGGAAACAGGGGCACCCTTACCATTCTCAGTGCATTGAATTGATCACATCTAGTATGTTCTGGTTGTCTTTGAAGATCTTTCACGTTTCATTTGAGCAAGTTTCATAATTTGTTTTTTCAACTAGTTTTTTTTTTCAACTCTGGCTAGTCTGTCCAAAGTAAGCTAGCTACAATACATGAGCTGATGAAGCGTTCTTGGGTGAAAGAATAAATGTATTCTAAGAACAGAACAGTCCAGTTGCAATCGATTCAATGCCCTGGAATGAAATGACCTTGATGAATGAGACTATTGACAGGCATACCTCATTCAACATACCCTTTAAAAGTAATTAACCAATTAACTGATGTTGAATTTTGTCAAATGCTTCTTATGATCATGATACTTTTGGGTTGTGTTAGATCATTTTAAAGGAGAAATCCACTGCTTTGCATGAACAGTGTATCCAATAGGTCATGTAATATGTACCCTTCACAATGTGATGCTAAATCCTCTCTCATTTAATAGTGCTTTGAGAAGATTTTTGTGGACGATTACGAATTTTCAGGGGCTCTGCCATTTTTGCGAGTCACATGATGTACGTGGGCGTATGTGACGTGTACTGTGCCGTTACAAATGCAGTGCTGATTTCTCAGATTTATCCTCATCTGATGAAGAAATAGCAGTAACGGTTGATCGAAAAGATGGAGGAATACGTTCATACAGATTTGAACCTGTGGCTGTAATTAATGTTGAATATTCAGATGGTTCTTCGGGCGGAATGACACGGAGTCTGACTACTTGCGCGCGACATAAGTGCACAAAAAAGGCCCCTTGGAGTTCCGTGCCAGCAGCCGCGGATGTTTCTTCGGAAGGGAATGACGCGGAGCCTGACGAGCGAGCTCTGGCGGCGGACCACGAGCTGAGCTTTCAGGCGGCGGAGGCCTTTAGCCTAGCTTGGGGGTCCGGGGCTAGCAGCCTCCACCACCTGGAAGCTCGGCCCGTGGCGGAGGCCTTTAGCCTAGCTTGGGCGTCCGGGGCTAACAGCCTCTACCGCCTGGAAGCTTGGCTCGTGGCCCGCCGCCGCCACCCGCTTCGTCAGCCCCGGACGCTGAAGCTAGGCTAAAGGCCTCCCCCGCCACCGAAGCTCGGCTCAAGGCCTCCTTGGATGTCGAAGGTCAGCTCGCGGCCCGCCGCCGGAGGTTGTGGCCCGCCTTCGGTGGTGGCCTCCGCCGCCTGGAACCTCGGCTCGTGGCTACCGCCGGAGCTTGCTCGTCAGACTCCGCGTCATTCCTGTCCAAAGAACCATCCATGTTCGCCGGCCCAGAGCTCCCGGGGGGCTTTGTTTACGCACTTATGTCACACGTAGGCCTCCGAGTAGTCAGACCCCGTGTCATTCCATCTGAAGAACCAGCCGAATATTCAACATTAATTACAACCACAGGTTCAAATCTGTATGGAAGTATTCCTCCGTCTTCCCGATCAACCGATACTGCTATTTCTTCATCAGATGGGGATAAATCTGAGAAATCAGCGCTGGGCATAATGGTGCCCCATGTAATCCAGCGTTTGGAACGGCACGGTACACGTCACATACGCTCACGCAGATCATGTGACACGCGAAAATGGCAGCACCCCTGAAAATTCATAATTGTCCACAAAAATCTTCTCAAAACATTATTAAATGAAAGAGCATTTAACATCACATTGTGAAAATAGGGTACATTTTACATGACCTATTGGATACACTGTTAATGCAAGAACTGGATTTCCACTTTAAAGTGGTTAAATTCCTTATCCGATCTCACTTGTTACTTAAAATTGCCTGAACAATTAAGGGGAGGTTCTATCACAGCTCAACCCTGGAATTCCTAATGTTCATTTGGGAGATAAAACAGACTTAACATCTCACCATTTTTCTCACTAAATATATTTTCAAAAGTGCTATTCACATGAAATTTTCACCAGATGTTGGGATAAACCGAAGTAATCGAAATATACAAAGAAAGTCGAAAATAAAATAGAAAATGAAGTTGTGTGTCTTGTAATCTGCCACACAGAAGCAGGAATTATTCACTTCAGTACTGAAAATAATGTGGATGAGTCACCGCGAGTGTATCATGGTGTCTAATGTGACAGCCAGAGAAGATGTGGATCCGCTCTGCTGACCAAGGCCTGAGAAAGGACTTTTCCTAGGAGGGGGTGCCACAAGGCCACACTCTGGCTTGGACCTCGGCAGGCCATGTATGGCCATTGCTGCCTATGCCGGCCCCAAATGTGAAAGGCCACTGTTCTGTTCACAGTGAAAGGCAGTGATGGTCCGCACTTAGAAAAGGGACCGCTTTGTCCCTCGCGGTGTGTGTGTGTGTGTGTGTGTATACATGCGAGTTAGTTGGGCAGGGGAAGTGAAAGGGTTGGGGGGAGGGCACTTTAGTCTTAATTCATAGGACTGCGGTAATATAAGTAATATAATATATATCTTACCTGTTTGCTTTCTTGGGAAACCTGCAGGAGAGAAAAGAAAAGCCAATATAAGTGTCTCAAAATGATGACCTCACTGTGATGAAAGCAAAGTTTTGCATAACAATATAGAGGGTGCAAAACAAACGACTTTCCCTGAGACCCATAAAGTGGTAAACATGATAATCCAGATCAAACGTCATAGTTCTTGAGTAGGAGATTAAAGCATTTTCCAGGTCAAACGTTTTCCGCCTCACAAATCTCATCTCCATCTATGTGCGCCCATGTGCCATCCTTGATGTCACAAGACATATGCTAATCACCTCCTCACATTGTTTGATGCATAATGTAGAGATCAAATCATTTAATGAAACAAACCTGACACATCTGAATAAATGAAAATAAATGCTTTGACATCACAGTTTTCAAATCTCACGGTTGCAGGCCTAACGTGAAAGTTTAATGGCTGGAAATACAAATAAGACTAGGACCACAAAGAGGTACAGTACAGCCTTAGTTCCCCTAAGGGAAAAAAAATTTCAGGGGGTTCCAGTAGGTAGCTGTAATTACTTTTTACTATAATAGCCTAAGCGTCATGGAGAAAGTCATTAGTTACACTGTGTGCCCGCAGTGCAGATGTGGCTGCCATCTGTAAAGCCGAAGTTTACGATATGGCTTTAACACTGACCTGAAAAAGATTTAAAAACAAAAAACTATGATTTGATGTGAAGAAGAAAGCCTTGCTAGAGAGTGGGTGATTAATACATCACGTGTTGATGCATTTTTTTCATGAAAAAATATAATTTTCTTGCTTATCCAGATCAAAATAAAAATTTTTAAAAAAGATCGGCAAGGCATGTTTTTTATTGAATGTAATTAGTATTTATTTTGGAATTTTACAGTGCCCAATGTTATACATCATTTAAATACATTTGTAAAAATAAAGGCATAAATCCCAATTTTAGGCAGTCCTCAAGGTTGACAAAAAAAAAAATTGGGCCACTATTTAAGGTATATAAACACAACCCAATCCTGACAATTGCCATCCCCTTACCACTCTCCCCAATGAGGGTGAGCCTTGTTTCTTTGGGTACAGTATAAGACAGTGGAGTTAGACATCAAAAAAAGTGACTAAAGAACATGGTATTTTGGCACATAACAGAGGAGCGAGTAAGTATACATTTCAGCCTTCATAATGGGGAAGGTCTCACTAACTAGCGACCATTAGCTCTCTTTATCTCAGCGACAGTGTGTCCCATTTAATGCCTTATTGAGCAACTGAATAGCCCATTTATGAAAATATTATCTGTCTATAATAACTTTCAGAGAATTGGGGGGATTTTAAGTAACCAACTCCCGTGAAATCTTGTAGATGGGGCAAAGAAACCGCATAACAGACTGAAGTGGTCTGTGGGTGAGCATGGGGTGACGGATGGCAAAACCGAGGAGGCTGAATTTTGCTCGTCATACAGATGGTACTAAAGAACAAGACAGTATTATGCAGCAGGCCTTATGTACCTACTTTACGATGATCTTGTTTTTGCTCAGCTTTGTCCATCATGCCAACTCTAAAGTAATTAATGTAGATAAAATGCATTGATTGCTTTAAATACTTTACATGCAGAGTAATAAAGTTTCATTAGCCAGAACTAGTGGAGGAAAAGTAAGCAGACATCTTCCATTAACCTTTGGCTAATTTTCAAGTTTTAAGATTTAACATTCATTTCGCAGCACATAAAACTGATTTTGAAATAATAAAGAACGCAATACTGATCAGAGGTAAAATAACATGGGTAGACCTCCAGTACTGGGAAATAATTCACCTTAACCACTTCTCCACCATTCACATTCACCACTGAAAGTGACAACCTGGTCAAATCTTGAGAGGAAAATATCATCCCAAAATCTCAGCAGAGAATCGTACTGCTTCCGCATTAACAGTCAATTGTCGGTCTCACAGACAACAGTGCTCCTTTGTTCCATTTCCTAATGATTACTTAAATACTCTAAGGAACAGAGCCATAAGAACAGAGAGCCTCACGAGTTGGAAAGAAACAAGATGACAATGTGAACAGGATAAGATGTAGACTTAAGTGGCAGCTTCTAAGTAAATTGGATTTTAGACACAGTTAGCTTTTGCCACACGACCTGATTGTGAAACCTAACCTCTTGAAATTCTTTTATCTGTACTTACATGGTGTTACTTATTGCTTAAGGCTTGCACAAACTGTTTTTTATGAGTTTTCCTCGCTGACGAAAAGTTCTCTCTCTGTAGCCATCTGACAACAATGACCTCTTCACGGCAGTATGAAATCTAGGGTAAAAGAGCAAACAAATCAAGCAAAAAAAACCAATCTAAATAATGTGTGCTTGAGATGGATGATGTCAAGATTATGATTGTCATCAAAGGTAAAATCTTTTGAATATTTTGTAAAAAGCAGCATCAACAACAATCTGAGAACAGCTGACTCTTGTGCTTCAAAGCAGAGGGGGGGAATTTATGAGTCATTCCTCCTTTGCCATTAAAAAAAAAAAAGTCTTTAAAGGTCCCATGCCATAATTTTAAAAAAAAAAATCATGATTGATGTATTTTTGTGTTTGCAAGATAATTTGGGATGAAAATAATGGGAATGCCCATTTTAATTCATTTTAGTTAGGTAGTCTTTTTTGACTCACATCTCAGATGGCTATATTTCTCATTAATATTTGACAGGTAAAAAAGATTTGCTCTGAATGGATTGCTTAGCTTTTTGATTTCAATATGGAAAAGTACTTCTATCCAATTAGCCGTTAGTGATTTCTCGACAGCCAAGCTTTCATAGTGACCTCACATTTGGACCTTTTTGGTCCTTCAATGTACTAATGTGAAGCAGAATTCACCAAACGTAGGATTGTTCACCCACGAATTGGGAACATGAGCGGAAATAACAGTTGGCAACTACAGCCGCACATACTGTTGGCTGTGAGTTAAAATAGAGGGTATTCTGATGCAGGTACTGTGCTTCCTTGAAATTACTTCTGGATAACCGGCACGTAGCGTTCATTGGTCACTCACATTTTGGCAACAATGATCGCAAGCCTTGCAATTTAATCCATACTCACATTGTAAACTAAAACTATCGGAGTATTTGTATAGCTTGGTGCCGGCAGCCCAGTTGCTCAACACCCGGAAGTGCCCTTTCAGCTAGGGATGGGAAATGTTCAAATTTTAACAATACTACTTCTGTTACCGATATTGATTATCAAGGCAATACTTTAACTGTATTTTTCATCAGTGTTTATTCAGGGGGTGAACAAATAAAAATCAGAAGGAACAGCTTTACTATTTTTTTTAGTAAATTAACTTTTCTTGCAAGTGAACCAACAATGTATAAGCGTACAAAGAGGCAAAAAAGTACTCACACATCAGTTCTGTAATTTTTTTCCCCCTTAAAAAGATTAAAGAGGCCTGAAATTTTCATTGTATGTATAGGTCACTTATATGACTACAAAAATAACATCATCTGTATGTTAAAGAAGAGTTTATTAGGAAATTAAGTGGCAAATAAGTGCCCGTATTTGGTCAACAACACAAGTTCATCTCACTACTTTGTTATACACACTTTGTTGGCAATTACAGCAGTCAAAGGTTTTCTGTAAGTCTTCACAAGTTTTTACCCAATGTTGCTGGTATTTTGGCCTATTCTTTCATGTAGATACCTAAGAAATCGCGTTTAAAAATGCCACACTATCTGAGATCTTGCAGCCCTACTGGGTTCATATTCCATTAGCATTTTTAAAAAAACATATAGTCAAGACCTAAACCCAACGGTTTTTTCTCAGAGCTGCCCAACACACCCAGAGGGCTAACACCTCTCCAGCCGGCTCACTCCTTCACAACGCCGAGATCGCCTAGCTGTAGACCTCATCACATCCTTATCAAAGTTTGGCCCGACAATGAAAGAGACCACACCACAAGGAGGCGTTCCACTGTCCACCGAGCAGAGTTTATTCAGCCTGCTCCTCTGTCACACACGGCCCAGCAAAAAAACCTTTTGTGATTCAAAGTTTTGCTTTTCAAAATCTGAACACAGCCAAAACACAGCACAATTGTGGTTTTAAATTGCTGAAGAATTTCTCCCAAAATAGATGACATTTATTTTTCAACTTGAATATCCACACAAACGTCTTAGACAATTTCCCTCAAATCATTTAATTCAGCTTTTCCAAGAGAGCGCCAATAAAATGTGCAGTTTGTATGTAGGAGAAAGACGACAGAGTCAGAACAGAGAGGGAGTGGGGAGGCGGCTAATGTACTGCAGCGGGTCTGGGCTTGAATGCTCCATTGAGGATTGGTGTTTTGATGGAAAACTGTGCCAAAGCTGAGCCAACTTCAGCAAGAGTGGCAGTGAGGGAGACCATGATCAGACCAAAGTACGAAGCAGAGTGGGGGAGAGACAGAGAGAGAGAGGAGTGAAGGGAGAGAGGCACTACAAACAGCCTTATTTTTGTGAAAGAGTGTCCCTAAAGGAAGAGGAAGGAAAAATGGTGAATAATTAAAGACTAGAAGAACAGAAGCAGAATTCAGGGGAAGCCCTGCAGGTTCCAGTTTATAGCACACACACAATTACCGCTGAACACATTTAAGTCAACTAACTAATATGTACAGAACCACATTAGCACCTTTAGCACTGTCTTTAAAAGCCATAGTTTCTGAGCCTTCACCCCGCCCATAGAGTTGTTGTGCAATATATATATGCAGTATATGAACAGCACTGACAAGGAACAAGGGGGTTTATGTTGACCTGGCAATGTTAAGCTTCCTGTATTTGAATCAGAGCCATAGCAGAGGAGAGACGATGCCTATATGTAAGGGAATAACGCAATGCTGGGACATGGTTTATACGTTTTGCAGTAACTTTTCCACTAGCAGTCCAGTGGTAACACTGGTGCGACCAATTTTAACATTTGAAAATAACTTTCCCAGTTGATCACACTTCCACAAGAGTTGGTCTCACCTTTGTGGGGCGTACACCATGTAATGCATGCTGATGAATAGTTGTCGTAGTTGGCATACTACATAATTTTATGACGTGAAGACTGACAGTGAGTTGAGATAAAATATTTGCAAAATATTTTACTGGGAACGAGATGGTTGTCTCTATCAAGCAATGGCTGACAAAATAGATATTTTTTTTTCCAGTTTTTAAAGACAAGATTTTTTTTTTCATAAAAAGTAAAGCAAAACAATTAGGATGCATGTTTCCATGGATTCAGATTGCTGACTCGAATAAATGCACACATCTAAACTATTTGACGTGATAAAACTGGATAAAATAACTATTTTAACTATGCTATATTTAAAATTTTAGCTTAAGCATTAATTAATAAATATTAAGTAACTTGGGTTAGTTCCACATAAATTGCTTTTTAGTTCATAAGTTTGATCTTGATACTGGTTATAAAGAACCCAAAGTCAAATGTTCATTTTAGCCTATGCTGTGGGCTGCTCAGAATATGGATGGTAAAAATATGGACACCTTTCATTTAAACCATGAAAACCTTTTTGATCAAGCCCCCTAAAAGAATAGGAATAGAGAATCGTTTTGAACCAGAACCGAAAAAAGGAATTGGAATCGGGACCAGAATTTCTCAAATTCAAAGATGCCTCGTGATGAGGACATTAAATGCGTGCTCATGCCTCTTTCCTGTTCATAATAATGACAAGGTGAGAGTATGCAAGTGAAGGTGATTAAAGCAGTAAAAAGGCCAGTTACTGTATACGTTGACTGCTAACATGTTTTCATTTTGATATTGCAAATCAGGGTACAAGTGTCCATTTCCTGCATTCTTTATTCACAGTGAAACCCAAAATGAATCCAAATGTCGGATTTAAAAGTAGAAGTTGCTGTCTTTGCACTGCTGCAGCTGGGATGCTTGCTTAGTCTATTGTCGTTGTTGCTTGGTCAAGTGCAGATTCTATCAATACAATGCCAATTAGGTGCAAAGTGCCTTCAAGGGGCTAGGAGGTGATTCAACAGACGATTTGAAGAATCAATATTGAGTTGCGGGGGAATTGCAATGCATTGATGAATCAATATTTTTACCCAGCCCTAGGAAAAACTGAGAAAATTATTTCTCAGGTGGTATTAAACCTGAAGAAAGTTGGGCCCGTCTTAAGTGAGAAAAAGGATCGGACAATGCTGGGAGTTGCCTTGAGGCTGCAGAGATCAGAATGAGGAGTGGTCCATTCCAGGAGGAGGTCCGCATGATCTTGTACAGCACAGCAGCAGATTTGACGAGAAACTGAGGCAGTAAAGGCATGCTCTGTGGAGGTGGAGTCATACCGATGGAGCATCTTGGGAAACTGGGAAGATTTTCTGCACAGCCAGCAGGACTGATTTTATCTCAACTGTATGACAATGCCTGCAGCCTGCCAAAAAGAGACTTCACAGGCCGGATGTTATCTAATTTGTATACCTGAGTCACAATGTGTCACTGGGCACATAAACACATACAGCATAAAAACAATCACCTTCACCTCACTTGTAGAGGAGGGAGTCGACACCCACACACTTATGTTCTTGCTTCTTTAACTAGAGCCAAGTCTAATTTCAAACATTGTAGTGACAATCACAGCCAGCCAGAGCCGCAAGGTATCATTGTGTTAACTGGGGCACAGATTTAAAGAAAGGGAAAAGTGAGCATATGAACCAGACATGGGGATGGGGGGTGGGGGGTGGGGGGGTGTTTGAACCAGTGTTGTTGGTGTATGAAGAAATAGCTCTGGAGCTGAAGCTAATGCCTCCAGGGTAAAAAGGTGCCTTTTCTGCCCCAATAAACTACATCAGAATTCCTACATGAAGCGCCGGGACAGACAGTTCATGTTTTGCTGTCTGCTGTCCTTTGGATCAGAGTAAGGAAAAGACATAGTCCAATACGTTACAAGTGCTTACAATGGAGTTGGTCATAAAGAATGGAGGACTTTTCAGGACACGTAAACAGACCCTATCAGAGCATACCAAACTTTTTCGTGTACAGTGTGCAAAATTTTCCCAAAATATTTTCAGTCAATAGAGTGCATAATATTTAGGTATAGATTAAAAATAAAAAGAAAATCACATTGTATAGTCATATATATAGGTAGATAGGGTGGTGAGAAAAGGTATATATTTACATTTCAATATCATATTCAATGGAGTTTGCCATTTTACAACCGTTAGTGTATCATATTTGTTGCTATTACAACAAACATCAGAAACGGCTGCCTGTGAGTTTGTTTTAAATTAAATTAAGCCAAAAAAAAATTGACAACAAGGGATAGTTATGCAGCCACTTTTAAAAGAAAAGTGTCGTCATCGGCGTTTCAAAGTGGCTGAATCGAATGTGAGATTGTGGAGGAAAATGAGGGAGAAAATAATCCACCAAAAAGCACATGAAAGAGTTTTGGAATGGGGAGAATTGTGCAGTTCCTAGAAATGGAAGAAGAGCTGCTACAGACTGTAGCCAAACAGAGGGCAAGAGGCTGCGCTATTAGCATTGTGGAGCTTCGCCTCAAAGCGCTGACAATAATGAGGAACGAAGGGAACCAAGACTCTTGGGATTCAAAGAGGATGCTTTGGGAGGAAGATGGGATCACTGTTCATGATGCAATGCAAGAGGCAGCGGAAAAAGGAGGACTTCCACAGCGATTCACCAAAGGTAGCTACGATGGACCTCTTTCAGAGTGGAGATCAGTTAGATGCTTCTTTTGAAGGCTTGGCCAAGGATGTGTAATATAGTGGATAAACTGCACTATGAACAAATGTTTTATGCACAAATATTTAATCCCCAAAAACGTTTCTGCACAAAGTGTAAGTTAAACAGTGTTAAATTGTTTCAATTAATTTAAGAGTATAATATGTGTTATCAATGGTATTAATAAAATGTTCTGCAATCATTGAGTATTTATTTTAGTTGGTTGAGGGATTCTTTTCTGACAATTACACGGACCAAGCAGGACAAGCATGTCCTGTGGCCTAAGCTGAAATACTGCTACATTAGAACAACCACGGAACAAGATTATTATTAATGATTGGTGTACAACTTTTAGAAAAAAAATATAAGTAGAAACAATAAAAGTACAAACCGAGCAAAATAGAAATACAGGTATTTCTTAATATTTTGAGCATATGGATAGAAGCAAATTGGAGGTGTGCATTGTACATTGGTCGAAGCGTTTTCCTGATTTTTTTTTTAGGTCTACTTTGGGGGTGCGCATTATATATCAGGACGCATTATACAGGAGAATTTACGGTAAGCAATTTTTAGTTCCTCTCACTTTCACCAGAAATGTGCTACATTCATCTGTCACACTCCTGTGGACGGGTGTCTACGCTCTAGCAAGACATATCTTTTTAAATCAGAATGACACGGTGAAACAGTACAACCTCTAAAATCAGTTGAACAAGTTGTACTTCAGTCAAACCATCGAGAGAAAAAAAAAACCTTAAAACTGACATTGTCTATGACATCCTTCAAGTCAAAGGATGCATTGATATCACTTATGTTATCTGTGCCATTTTAGTGTAAAAAGATTGCATGTTTTAAACAAAAAGGTGTTCAAATTAAGAATATCTATTTTCATAGTAGTCCACAGCGTAGACAAAAATGAACATTTGACTTCTGTTTTTTTAAGAAAAAGTATAAATATTAAACCTATGAATTAAAAGGTAACGTGTGTGGAACGAACCAAAACAGACTTGATATTCATTCATCCATTTTCTACCAATGACGTAGTTCTACGTGATTAAAAACCTGATAAGATTATCCCAATGATGTAAAAATATGTTAGTAATGCTTTATTTTGTCAGACATGAAAGGACTTTGATGTGAGTCCTCACCAGAGGATTTGGCCCAAGAATAATATTAATGCACATAAAAACAGACACGAGATGACAGAAGTGCATTTGAGGAGAGCACTGGAGGAAATCTGGAAGGAGGCATGGTTTGGGGGGGAATTACCTTTCAAACAAAAGAAAGTAAAGTCGTGAACATGGAGAAACAAAGACCTTGACAATACGCGAGTGCACCACTATTAAGCAAAGTTCAAGTCCACCCAGCCGGCATGCATCACGAAGCTACTATAATTTCTCGAGTATAGTGCATCGTGAAGTATAATGCACACCCCCCAAAAGTTGACCTTAAAAAAAAAAAGAAAAAAAATCATGAAAACTGTTCTACCAATGTACAATGCGCACCACCGATTTGCTGCTACTCATATGCTCAAAATATTGGGAATTATCTGTATTTATATTTTGTTAGGTTTGTACTTGTATTGTTTTTCAAAAAAACTGTCCGTACAACAATAATTAATAGTAATCATTGTGCATGTGCTTATGTAGCCGTAATATAATACGGAGCCGTATGTAGCCGTAATATAATCCACAGGACACACTTGTCCTGATCCCTCTAATTGTCAGAACAGAATCCCTCAACCAACTAAAACAAATGCTCAATGATGGTATAACGTTTTCTTAATACTGTTGATAACATATTAGTCTTAAATAAATATTAACACTGTTTGACTTGAGCATTTTTTCCATTAAATATTTGTGCAGAGTGCAGTTTATCCTCTGCATTGTACATCCTTGGCCAATACTTCAAAAGCTACATCTGGCTCATCTCCAATCTGTATATATCCATCGTAACTACCTTTGGTGACTTGGTCCAGTTCTGGTGCCTCCTGAATTCATGAACAGTGATCCGATTTTGCTTCCACAGCATGTTATCCTTTGTGCTATCCATAGCATTTGTGGGGAAACATTTTTTGAATCCCAAATGTTTTTGTTACGCAGCGCAGCCTCTCGCCCACCTGACGCCATAGTAAAGCTACACAAGACAAAGTGAACTCAAACTACGTAGAAACGACAGTAATGGGCACATGGGAAATAAAAAAAAAAAATAAATAAATCGAGCATTTCAATTGTGTGCGCTCTTCCATTTTTTTTTTTTTTTTTTTTTAATGTGCCCAAACACTCGTCAAGCACCACAAATGAGGAAGTGCTACTAGAGTGAGAGGGAACGTCTACACTGTAACACTATAGCAAATTATTTTGTGGTAATGTGTATTTTAGTGTAATGGTGTAATTACAGGTGACGCAACCACTAGCAGACGCAGCAGCTTCTCACATGGAGAAGGAGAAACACGCACCAAGCTGGGCACCTTACAAAAGTGGCCCACCAAGTCGGTTTAATATTTGAAACCCAACAACAAAATGTTGAGTCAACAAAGAAATGGTAGGTCTGCCTGAGGCAAGGCAAGCGGAGGGGACAGACAACACAACT
Source organism: Syngnathoides biaculeatus (assembly GCF_019802595.1). Lineage (NCBI taxonomy): Eukaryota > Metazoa > Chordata > Actinopteri > Syngnathiformes > Syngnathidae > Syngnathoides > Syngnathoides biaculeatus. The sequence continues at coordinate 26,858,509 of NC_084647.1, read as the reverse complement.
TAATGCAATGCAAGTGTGTGCCCGTGCAAAAAAAAGAACCAATTTTATTACCTATATGGGAAAAAATAAATTCATTGTAGACACAGACACTTATGCACATGCTTATAGTTCCAATGCACATAGTTAAGTTCCAAATGTGAAAATTGTAAATAGTTCATGGTGTTGTATTTGTAAATAAACTTATTTTGATGAAACAAAACCTTTTTTGTGTTTTGTTTTGTTTTGGTAAAAACCAAAAATATTAGTGTCGAAGTCAACACTATACTTAAAGTGCATCTTTTCACAAAAAGCTCATTTTCTGTTTTGTTTTCACCAGAGAGGAATTTTGGTGAAACTTGTCAATGTTCTACCACCAATTACTCCATTTTGTTACAATTCATTGGGATATGTCACTAGTTTGAATCTATGGTGAAGTTTTAGCTCAAAATTAACGCTTGTAACCTGACTGTTTCTACTTTTGTGCCAGCATAGGAAAAGATTTTTTTGTTTTTTGCCCGTCATAAGCATTTTTTTTGTTGTTTTTTACATTGGTGTGAAGAACGCTAAAACATTTTTAAAAAAAACAATCGGTATAAAAATATAACCCAACATTTGAACTTATTGGGTATCTCAAAGTTGGCATTGATATAATCAATGGTTTTTGACCCAACTGACTGAGACTTGATGTCACTAAAGGTCTGTGCGGTGTATGTTGAGGCTCGTTGTGGGAGGGAGTACGTCAGACTTCTACACATCATAAAAACTTCCTTTTGAAAATATAATCTTATTCAAAGTGTGATGCAAATGTTCACTTATATTAACACAGTACGTCACTTTTGTGCACAAGTACGTCTTAGTGTGCGTTTTCTGTTAGTTTTTACTTCTTCTTTGTTGGTTTTAGTTTATTATTTGGGGTTGTCATCAAAACTGGGAACCAAAATTTAATTGGGAACCAAATTTTTTTAAATCTGAATGATTCCCGAAGAACCAGAATGTTAGTCTTGGTTCTCGATTCTTGAGGCTCATGTTATAATGAGGAGTCAGAATCATTAATTCTCTGTGTGATGTTCTGTCACACACAACTGTCGACTTGAGATAAACACAAGTAAACCACTTAAATTACAATATTCACACATTTCACATTCAGCGGATCATGTCTTTGAAGGGGAGCGGTGGTGGCAGCCTACAGAAGGCCAGCTCGTAGGGGTTTGTGGGATTTGGATTCGCAAAATGGAGGTCCACTAGAAAACGATGCCGGCTCTTGGGTCAGTGTTTGCTGGGATGGAGCCAGCGCGAACAAAACACCTCTCACCCAAATGATTGCGATGCGGCACTAAAGACCAGCCTCATGACTACGCTGTAGCGATGGGTTGACTCGGGGGGATAGAGCTGTTTCTACAGCTTTCCCACTGCAGCCCTTTGATCACATGGGCCTGTCAGTCAGTCTATTTTTTGTGACATATCCAGAAGACTTTACACTGATTTTATCGGCCACATTGTTATCGGCTGATAATTAGCATTTTATACCAATCGCTGATCAGTATTCGATGTCATAATTCCCTGATTCGAACAATGATGTCCACAAAAGACTTTTACTCCGCATCACCATTTTCCATAGTATATCTGAAAGTGAGTTTATTTTTAGGCTTGTCGTGTCTTTTGACATAGTACTGTTAATATCTGACGGCCAATACTTTTTTGTTAAAAAAAACGCCCGCATGAGAGAGAACATATCTGAAACAAGTAATGCCTAGATGAGACTACAAGACAAATTTGCTCTTTTACAATGGAAAAATCTCACAGCGACAAACAAAAAAGTTATAAAGAGCAGATGCATTGATTAAAGTATGTACTTCCTGCCATCCATTAGAAGGCCATTAATTTTTATCTATTACTTCTGTCCTGATGCTAAAGCTCTTTGACAAAGTTCAGCAGCGTTTTAAAGTGACTGCTTTACCCTGATTCAGCAGAAAGCAGTAGTGCAAGGTTAATCGCTTTACAGAGGGAGATTGGTGCTCCCTTTCCCTCTGCACATAACATTTGCTGGTATCGAGGACGTTTCAGATGATGTAGCTCATCCATTGGCTGGTTTGACACACACTCTCTGAACTCCCTTGTGCCATAGAAACTGCGCAGTAAAAGCCAACTAGTCGACGCTAAAAAAAACAACTAACAAAGACCCAGCCATCCATTTTCTTAGCCGCTTATCCTCACAAGGGTTGCAGGAGTGCAGTACCCTATATCAGCTGTCAACGGTCAGGAGGTAGGGTACACGCTGAACTGGTTGCCACAAAAACCATTGCAGGGACGGGGAGAACATGTAACCTCCACACATGGAGGGCCGGGATTGAACCCTGGTCCCCATAATTGTGAGGCCAACGCTTTACAGCTGCTGTAATGTGCCGCTCTGACAAAGATCTTTAGAGGGAAAAAAAATTCCCAGCAGTAACTAATATCAACTTCCACATATAAATTCTGAGGTCCCGGGTTTAATCCCGGACCCGCCTGTGAGGAGTTTAGTATGTTTTCCCCGTAGCTGCGTGGGTTTTCTCTGGGCACTTCGGTTTCCTCTCACATCCCAAAAACATGCAACATTAATTGGACACTCTAAATTGCGAGTGTGGCTGATTGATGGATATATATATATATATATATATATATATATATATATATATATATATGGCTTATTGGTGGATATATATACGTGTGTGTGTGTGTGTGTGTGTGTGTGTGTGTGTGTGTGTGTATGTGTGTATGTGTGGAGGGGGGGTCAGAAACTTTAATAAACTTGCTCCTCTGCAGCTACAGTTGTTAGTGCATTCAGTGCACACAAGCAAGGAATCTTAGAAAGCTTTGAAAAAAATTTTAGTTTTTCCTGACAAAGAAATTCTAATTAAAACTAACAAATCCTTAGTTGCCTATGTTGTCCAATATGGAACATGCCCCTCGATAGGACTATATTTATTATGCATACGGTGGTATACCAAAAAACAATGAACCAATGACAGAACCTTGCGGGACCCCAATAATTGGCATTCCCTCTGGGGAATTGACCCAGTAAATCCAGGTCTTGACTATTGAATATAATCAAAACCAACTAAAAACCAAATCAAATCTGTGTGGAATTTCCATTTGAAAATATTCCGTTCCTTGGGCTAACAATTCATGGAAGCAGACATTATTGAATCCGAGTCTTTGTGCTGTGGCAGTCTAAAAACATATTGAAAGAGAGTCCCAGCATACTAACAATAAATCACAATCATTCAGTGCAGTGGAGCAACGAAATGGCACTAAGCCAAAATGAAACCCACAAGTATACACTAACAAAGCTTTATTTATATTGAGCAAAATGAAGGTACTCAATACTGTAATATATTTCACAAAACAGGATTCTTCTTTTTCCACATGAATTCACAAATTATGTTCAATGACACTGCCCTCATTCACGGCAACAAAACTTTCCTGCCTTGTCCTCCTTTTCTCTTTAGTAATGATCTTTGGTGGAGTGAGAGTAATGTATGGCCCCCTAGCTCTCTTGGCCTGGCTAACGGGGCAAGACCGTAGACGATGTCTACAAACATCAGGATCACAGAGCTAAGGGATAGAGCCTCGCACCACATAAAGACAACATCTAAAAGCCTAAACTCCACCCACTGTCTAGCATCAGCACCCGTGGGCATTTCACCCTTCTCTTCATTATCCCTTTATTTTTGTGCTGCAATGTATGGAAAATATATGTCTGTTTCCCAAACCATGTAACACTGAAGCCAAACATTTACATACAATACTATACATGCAAAAATACAAATTTCATTTTTGTCTCTCACTGTCTGAAGTCAAAGAGACTGAACCTCTCCTGTTTCAGGTCAGTCAGTATCACCAAAATTATTTAATTGGGTTAAGCGCCACAATCATGAGAGGTCCCTGATCTGAATCCTATCAAAGATTTGTGGACAGATCTGTAAATAAGGAACCAGAATCATTACGGGAATCATTTAAATTCAATTGGTGCCCAACCCTAACAACTGCTCGTATTTAAATGCCACACACAAACAAATAAATAAATTTATAGAATCAGATGTCACATTGGGGAAAAAATGGAATTCACCTGCAATGGGAAGCTACAATGTGTGTAATCTACTGGTTGGCGAGGCAACATAGAAGAAAAATGCTATGCAACAGAAAAAAGTTGAAAATAGGCAACATTTAGGCAGGCCAGAGACAAATGAATTACCAGTCAGCATGCTGACATTCCAACCAATGAGTACTCGCTCAGTGGTCATTTTAATATTGCCACAAGGAGGCTGAATGCATTATTGTCTGTAGTCATGACAAATAAAAAATACAAACGTCTCTTACATATCAACATTACCATCTGCCCACCAGAATTATTATGCCCCCATATTTATGACATCCACCTGACCTACATCCATGAACCTATGAGGCGAATACAGAATGAAACTAGCCTGCTTCCACTGAATGCTATTGTTTACTTTTAGTGATGTCACCAGCACCACTTTCCGGGTGGGCCTCAGAGCACGTGGGTGGTGGGGTGGGAAAAAAAACGTGGTGCTCAGCAGAACTTTGTGACAAAGAACTAGTGACTCGCAAAACTGACCCAGAGGCTAGCGGCCCAACCCCAATGGATGTTACATACATACTCCCAGCATGGCCAACAGAGTGAAAACAAAAGTGCAAAACATCTCTCACACAGCCAAATATAAAAGGGATTAAATATTAAAATCAATTTGAAGAAAACAGTGAAGAAAACGCTTAACATCCATTATAGGTGTCAGTGTACCACAACTCACATAGCATAAATAAGCCTCCATTATGTTTTCATAGTTTTGCTTTTTTTTGAGGCAGTGGGGAATGTTCACCAAAGCGTTGCATCATTATTTACTGCCACAACTTTGACACTCAGACAAAGGAGTCCCTATTGCTCACAAATACAGTCAGATCCATAAATAAATACACTGGTACCTCTACTTATAAACGTCTTTGGTAACGAAAAATTCAGTTAACGAAACGCCTCCTCTGGAAAATATTGTCTGTAGTTACAAAGGAAATTAGGCATATGAAAGGATAAAATAGGCACTGGATTCCCCAAATTCCACTGAACATAAACATCCTGTATCATGGTTTGTGTGGCACAATAGAGCTGTTATCCCATTGGCTCTTGCCGGAGCATTTTCCTGGCATCCCATTGGATAGGGGGGGGATGTCAGTCTTTACCCATGATGCACTTCCTGAATCTTGGTTTGTGTGGCACGATAGGGCTGCTCTCCTGGACACTCGACTATTACCGAAACAGGAACAGATTAGGCTATTTACATGTAAAAATGCGTTTCTACTTCCGAAAAATTCAAGTTAAGAAACGACGGAACTGATAAATTTCATAAGTAGAAGTACCACTGTACTGTATTGTAAAGTGGTACTTGGTGGTACTGTAACAAAATTATCATCTTTTTGGCTCTAAAAACAAGCTGGCCTTCCTTTGTTTAAGTAAAGCTTGGTGATGGTAGTGTCACAGCATGGACGTGTAGCTGCCAATGGAACTGGACCCCTCGTATTTATTGGTGTAATTGCTGACAAAAGAATCAGGATAAATTCTGAAATGTTTCAGGTAATATTAGACATATCTTCATAATGACAGACAGATTCACAGGTGGGCCAATTATTGGGACTGAGATTTTGAACTTTAGCACATATTGACATCAGCCCTTTGCACACACTGGCATCATCCTATCTTTAATCAGATGGACTAGAGCTTATTACTGTGTTATTTCGACTGATACAGCCGCAGCGTGCCTCCGTCTGTGACTTCTTTCTCCGGCATTGCCCCTCCCACTCTCACACCACTACCTGATTGGTTACCCTTCCACAGACACTGCATCTGTAACAGCCAATCACCATGCAGGAAAAGCCGTGCAATGCACACACAATGCTCTAAGTCTCAGACATGGGACCGAGAAGAGAAAGTTTTACCATATAGAGACCGTCCAGGGAGCAAATATCTGTCTGGAAAGTTAAGGCAACAGACTCTAGATAAACTTTTAATAAATCCTAGTTCTCGAAAACACGCAAGTATTTGTAACATTACCATGAGCCCAAAGAGTTTAACATACGCAGAATGCCTGACAGCATTAATCGCACAAATTTGCTGATAGTAAACCCTGTACTTTATCACATGTAAGCAAATTGAGTTACTGCCTGTACTAACTGCAGCCTATAAATAAAGCGACTAGGGCCTTGCCTTGAGCTAAACCCTGCTGGTAGACAATGGGTGAAGAGGTTAGTTCACAGGCTTACACCCAGCAAGTTTCCAAAAAATAAGTGTTTTCTGAGAAGAGGTTTAACTACTTAAAATATACTTGCCAATTACAATGATAGGAAAATAGTCAGTGATAAAACTGAGAAATTTTTGTGTGTGATAATGGCTCTCACTATGGTTCACTAGAGTCCCAAAGCCTTTAGAAATGCGTTTTCTACACTGATCTGAATTACTTTCTTTATTTCAGCGATTTCCTAATTGATAACAGGATTGGCCCTGTAGCTCAGTGGTTAGAGCACTGGTTTGGTAAACCAGGGGTTGTGGGTTCATATCCCACTGGGGCCTCCACTCCCTGAGAAGGGTTGCGTCAGGAAGGGCATCCGGCGTAAAAATTGTGCCAAACATATATGTGCGTTCATCTGAGATGACACACTGTGGCGACCCCGAAAGGGACAAGCCGAAAGAAACTTACTATTGGCGTATGGTTACAGAAATTGAACTCAGGTCTGATAAACCACAGTTTAATTGGGTTGACAACCACTCTGTGCTTAATTATGTTGTCTCTGATGTTTAAATTGGTTTGAAACAAGTATGATGAACATGCACGAAGAAAAATAATTCAGGAAGCGGCAAAGACACACACCACTGTAAAAAAAAAAAAAAAAAATCTAATTAAAGCTGTCAATGTAGAGTTAAACTATTCAAATTACATTTCAAATCTATTGTGGTGGGGATTTAAGGGAAAAATTTAATTTTTTGTGAATGTCCCAAGATTTACAACCACACCCCCACAAACCTAAAACACTACAAGAAACTATACCTCAGTCTTTCATTAAAACTTGACTAGTCAACACATCACAATGTGTCACTCATATCAGACCTCACACAAAAGTGTAATAATAATAATAATAATGGCAATGGTAAGAAATAAAACTGTAGCACCCATTGCACAGCACCATCTCCAGGCAGGGGAGCAGGTTTAGTGACAGGCTGGTGTTGCTGCCCTGAACCCCAGGCTGAGGAAATCCTCACATTCTCATACATGCCCATTTTATCCCCCTAAAATTAAGGCGACAGAGCACATTATACATAGGTTTAAGGGAAGTGAAAAATAATATTTCATTCACATTGTATAAATGTATAACAGTAGCTTGGGGTTCTGAAAAAGGTAAAACTTTCATTAAAATGTGAGGTGTAATGTCTTGTGTTACAAATATATTATGTTTTTTGGGTTTTTTTTTTGCTCACCTGAGACTTATGGGAACCGTGGGGGCACACCCATACTGATTAAAAAAAAACATATCTAAAATATTGTGGATTTTGTTCCGGTAGTTTCAGATGGGAAAAGTGGCATAATTAAGAGATGTCCACATAAATTTAGCTTACAAGTTGTTGCACTTATTTGTTGCAGTTTTTTTTTTTTTTTTAATTAATTGGCATTAAGTTTTTGTGAATACAGGGAGTCTTCAGTTGATGACTGAGATCCGTTCCCAGAGTAGCGACGTAACTCAAATTTCGACTTAAGTCGGATTTCAAATTTATGATGACTGCTGGGATTGGCTAAAGCATTGCCGTGACCCTCGTGAGAATAAGCGGCTCAGATATGGATGGGTGTTGGTACTTCATATAAAAAAAACTAAAATACATGACTTTAAAAAATATAAGATGCTTACTATTATGGAAGGGAGGTTGGGATGGTGAAGAATGAAGTCAGGCTGCGCTCAGCTCTTGCTCAGTAAGCAAGTGCAGGAAGCCCTTGCTAGTGGCAAATTCCTCCTTGGTGTTCTCTCCTTTTTGCTCTTTCAAAGTTAGGCAAATACACAATGCCTTTTCCCATAATGAACATCAGGCTGATATTAAGCGTACGTTGATTCGGATCCTCGATCCATAACGTAAGTAATCGTTTCATCTCGGCAACATTTGAGGAACGTTGCTTTGGGTTTTTTTCTTCACAAAAAAAGTGGCTTTGTGATCACTGTATCCTTCACAGGCACGAAACTCTTCACATACGCTAAAATACGGGCCACGGTCATCCGAATGAAGCCAAAGTCTTTTTGTCTGTTGATGTCAATCCTTTCTTCGTTTTTTTTTTCTTTTTTAAATGATGTTGGGTTTCGGTTCCACGGTCAAAAAAAAAAAAAAAAAAAAAAAAAAACTTTCTTCTTTTGGGCCGTAATGTGTAAAGAGCTGGGCGAAAAGAGCAAACTCCCAGCGCACAAACACAGATAAGCGATATGCATGACCTAAGCAGAAACACTACGGTGCTGGGGCCATAATGGCGGACAAGACTCGGGTGTCGTAAAGTCGAAACGTTTTGGTCAAGACGGCCTTAAACTGTGAACTCGCTGTAGTTTAATGTCCATGAATTCCAAAATAGGGAATTCCTTCGAATATGCTCATAGGTTAAAAGTGCAGATAGATACAAATGTCCACGGAATTGTTGGTCGCAGTTTTGTGCCTGTTCTCGATGGTGACAGTCAGAGGAAAATGCTTAACACCCATAAATTCCAAAAAATTAAGGATTCCGTTCTAATATTTTCAAGTTGTAGTGGGTATTGTAGGTAGAGATCCCCACATAAATTTGTTGCTGAGGAAGTATGAAAAGGTTTTCACAGACAGACACTCGCACACACCCAACACCTATGTGTGACTGAACCCCGGTTAAGAAGCAATGTTTTAAGGCATACAAATTTTAAATTTTTTTTAAAAAAGCTTATGGTTCTGATTTCCCGACCGGCCTTAAAAATTCACGCTGACCCGAATATATTTACACTATGTAGTAACTGTCAGTGGCGTGGTTTTCCACGGCCCTGTGCAGAGCGAGCTAGCACGCTATGCACACCTCAATCTGTGCACCGCGAATGTTACATGGATTTTTTTGGGTAATTTTTTTACAGGCTTTTTTTTTTTTTTTTTTTTTTTTACAGCATATGAATGTGCATTGTGTTCTGTATCTTGACTCCCTAACAGAAAACCCGCATTGTGTTCTGCGTCCCGATTGGCTAAGGGACTGTAGACCATTGTCGAGCGATCTCCTTCATGCCATGAGTCCTGTACAGTACAGAATGTGTTAAACTTGTCCAATTTACATAATCGTTTGATGCTAGCACTGTGGCTTTTTAGTACTTTAGAGAAAGAAGAGGGCAAGTGTTGTGAAAGTCGACGAGGGTGGACTAACACTTGATCACTTGACAACCATGGTGAGAATAGTTAATGAACTTCAGCGAACTGAACAAGAATGGGAACTTTTGTTTCATGCATTACAGAGCTCAAACAATTGAAAGTGGCATGTTTGCTAATAAGAATATTATCGCCCATAATAAATTAAGCGCCAACAACTACCCATATCTATGTTCCAGACTCGCAAAAAGACATCGGCACAAAGGGCTTCAGCGGAAAAAGACGCTACAGGAGAGGCCGCCAGGAGGAAGCGGCACGGCCAGAAGAACTGTAAAATACGTGAGTCGGTATTAATAATTTTTTGTGTGTCCAACCTCATAGATTGATCATTAAGATCAAATGTGTCATTTCTAAAAGCCATCATATTTTTCTTTTTATAAGAAAACGCTTGTACCTGAACCTGGATAAAATGGAAGAAAATATTTGGAGTAACATTTAAATATTTATTTCTCAAATAAATGATTTAGCCTCAAACAGGTTTTGATCTTTGGTTTGATTCTTGAATATAGTCGTGTACTTTTTTTTTTTTGTTAATCTACGAAGGTTTAAACTTTGGGAGTGTTTAAACGAGAGACAAAGCAAGAAAATGTTAACGCCTGTCTGAGAAAACTGAAGTGCCTTAAAACCTATATAAGAAACAAAAAAAAACATCCTTTAAACAAATAAGCATTCACTGTAAATAAAAAAAAACATCCTGTAAATGAAAAAAACATCCTTTAAATGAAAAAAAACATGTAATGTGTCATGATCCTGCTGGTTCAGCCGGGGCTGCGCGGGGTCGCGCTGATTGGGAGAAACACACCTGCGCCCCATGCTGGCTGAATGGCCCCGGTGTATATAGGACCATGGGGACGACTGGTCCGGCGCCAGATCGTTGCGGTTCATGCCCCGTTCCAGCACTCCCGTATCTCTGATCATATTCCCGTGTGTACCGACCTCCGCCTGTCCTCCGACCAACCTCGTAAGCCTGACTCCTTTGACATTTCTGCCTTCCTTGATCGATCTCACGTGTACCGACTCCTGCCTGCCCGCTGACCTGTTCTCTATGCCCAACGTCCTCACTACCGCTGCTGCACCTGACTGCCTGGCCGATCCCCGACCGTGGAACAATAAACGTTTTTCCCGAGTTACCTCTGCGTCTCGCGTGTACTCCTGCATTTGGGTCCTACCTCCTTTCCGATGGGTCGTGACAATGAACAGGAAAACAAAAAAGTGAATATAAAAAAAAAAAAAAAAAATCAACTTCTACTACACAGATTTCACTTAACTTAAAATATTTTTGGAACGCAACCCTCGTGTAAACTGTAAATTCAACACAAACCTTTCCGCTGTGACGTTCCAAAACCTGTTAACACTTTAGTCATTGTAGCAACTGCACTCAAATAGGTTCATTACAGGCACGTGATGATGTGCCAGCATAACTAAAACAACACAATCCCAGTGGGTGCCATGCACTGCTGTATAATTGCTGCAAAGAGGGGAAGGGTCTCATGAATAATGCGGGTTAAACTCTTGAGTTAGTCCTCGCCATGACACTCATACTGGAGCTTGCTTCTGCCCTTGAACCAAGGAAATAGATTCTAGGTTGTTGGCCTGCTTTCCACACAGGTATGTGGAATTTAGGTCGGAAAGCTGGTCACAATTAAAAGGAGAGAACCTCTCTAGCGATGAGAAACCCATGTAAGTATTACTTCAAGTGATAACTCCAGAGTATAATGGACTTCATGGGAATCTGGAAAATACACTTAACAAGCGGGATATGTTCGCCGTTAAACTGATAAAAGTGACGGTGGCATCAAGGTTCTCAATTCATTCCTCCAATAAGATGATTGTGAGGTTCAGTCTAAATCCAAAGATTGTTTTAATGGGTGCTGAAGAAGGTAAGTATTAAAGGCTTAAGGGTAATAATGGTGTTACTGAGGCAGGCGAAACGCTCTTAGGGCAAGTAGTACTTTGCAAGGAAAGAACTCTATTACTTGTGCTTACATCAGCAGTGTTTCCATCAAGATAGGATGTAGCTCCTTGCTAATTAGATTGTATAGCGCAGTTATTAGTCAGCACATTGCTACAATGGAGTGACTTATTTGAAAGCGCATGTCTTATCAGTGGCTGGATCATCCAAATCAAAGGCCCTCCAAAAGCAACAAAAATTTGGGTAAAATATGCCTTAAATTGTGAATATTTATTCAACAGATAACTTTAAGTATTTTGACTCATAAACTGGAAAGACTACGCTGTTGACTAAGTACAGTACTTCTCAGCTCAGCAGCCCTATGGCAGTCAAACAGCAGTAAGTATGGTTAATCATAATAAATATTGGTTGTGTTGAAGTGTTGTTTAGCAATGTTATTGGTTTGTTTCTACTTAATCCTTGAGCTCCAGCTGTCAAACTCTTAGAATTCAGAACAGTTGCCATGAATGATTATTTTAATAACTAATTATTTTGTTAATTTTTAATTAATCTGACCAAAAAAAAATAACTTCCTTCCCTTTATTCAAAAACAGGACATTATTTCTAACTGTGTCATCCATCGGTGAATCATCAAAAATGTTGATAATTTGATCAAAGTAAAAGCAGACATGCAAATTTTATTTTGAGAAAACTTTAAGACAATCAGTCTGCTTTCACGGAGGGCAACAGATTTCACTGAGTATTTATTGCTAAGTGGCTGAAATTCTGTGGCTTTGGACGATTTAGGTTAAACAAGAACTCTGAATGATTAATCAATCATTGTGTAAAACATAATTGAAAATACAAATATTTTCAAATCCTTTTCCACTTATATTCAACTGAACACACTAAAAGGATGAGACATTGAATGTTCAGACTGATTAAATCATGGACATGTCCTCCGACCTATAGAGGGTAAGACATTGTCCTTAACCGCGACCCTTATCAGTGCAAAGTACAAAAGCCAGCATTTGTGATGGTATGGGGTGTGCTAGTGCCCATGGCATAGGAAACAAACATCTGTGAAAGCATGCTGAAAAGTACATACAGGTCCGGCGCAAACATATGCTGCCATCCAAGCATATCTTTTTCGAGGACATCCCTGCTTATTTCAGCAAGACAATGCCAAACCACTTTCTGCATGTGTTAAGGCTTTTTCACATTTTTCGGTGTAAAAGGCCCCTGCCTCTTGAGTGCAATATCAACAACGAGGATGCTGCCACCACATATTTAGAAGTGCTGACGTAGCAACCAACCAGAAAGTAAACAAAGGTTTTACCCATTGAAGAATTCAACAGCATCCCGACCAGATGACAGTCCTTTTTTTTTAATATAAACGAAAGACCTCTGGTGTCCTCCTCATCTTATGGAGGAGACGAGCTGCGGGGAGGGGGGCAAGGGGGTTCCTCCTGTTGTAATGGCTCTGACAGTTTAGGGTTGTTCATGAACTACAATTTTACCAAGCCCACTTCGAGGTATATTTTGATATCAGCAGAGATTTCGTGACACAACAAAACCGCAGGAAATGGAGCATCCTCCATTTTTCCCTTGGCATTTCCAGTACAAGTCCTGCAAAATAGCAGTCAGGAATTACTCCACAGGTCTATCTTAGATTGTACGAGCTTTTTGTCATCAGAAATTCAATGCTCTAGAATTTTTCTTCTTTCATAATTATCATCTTAATTTGCCAGATATGTCAAAAACACACAAGGAATGTTTTTCCGGTATTTGGAGCTGCTGTAGTACGACAACAGACAGCCATTATGACAAAACATACTTTTGAGACTTAAAAACATTGTAGTGACTAGTCAGTGAGCAATAACAGTAAAGTGTTAATGCTGTTACGATGATAATTGTGCAAATGATAGAGTCCTCAAGAAATTTGGAGCAGTTAAAGATTAATAGAGCGATAGACTGGTACAGGGAGAATTCTGAAAATTCTGCAGTACTTGGGAAATTTAAATAGTTTAAACTGACTGGTTGTGTGATACTATGGAACAGTGACAATTGTGTAAATGGTGCAAATAGTTCTCAAGCATGAGTGGCCAGTATTGTACATGATGTATCCTCTCCTTAACAAGTTCAACTGTTTTTGTGATGCGCTACAGAAGGGTAAGATCGCAAAGAACATAAGTTTAGTGATGACCATAAAATCAATTACAAATTTATGATAATCTAATTGTAGTATGGTGCTGAAAGTGGTAGAGGTTTCTTTCTGCTGGCTGTTCAATACAACATGGCTAAGTCAGTCATAACAAAAGTATAACACTGCGCCATAAATGTTGTATATTTAGTGTTAACGTGAAGACTACCTTATTTTTACACTTGTATGATGGCTGAGTGTGAACAAGTAATTGAAAACTTAAAACAGTGCCTGGACGGTACAATCAATTAAATCAAATATAATCAAATTGCATCACTTTTGATTATCGGCATTAATCATTTCAAATTATCTGAACGAATTCATGCCAAGTCTGAGGCAGGCCAGTGTCTATGAAAAGATTGTCTTCCACTGCAGAGGTTAGTTTGCCTCACAGCACTATGTATAGCATAATTAGTTGTATACTGTACCTGTCAGTGAAGCTGGACTGTGTGTCACTCATTGGGCTTCCGGTTCTAGATTTGCAGGGAATTATATCCGATTGACATTTTCCAGTGTGACGAGGCGACTTGGTGGAGCGTCCTTCACTGGCATTCGTGACAAATGGCCGTTAAAAAAAAATACAATAAAATACATATAAAAGGAAGATGCAAGCAGAGATGCCAACAGCAAATATCCTAAATGTAATGGAGAAGTGGGTCACCGCAAAGAGGATTAAAATGGTGCAGACCGTAAAAATGAATTAGGGCCTGGGTATCGGTGATAAATAACACTGCTGGCCCAAGTTGTATGCGTGGAAGCCTCGCATTCACATCCCAGTTTTCGGATAATCCAACGTTACGGACAGCGTGGCGGTTCAGTCCGACTGGTACCACCTTCACTAGGCTCGAATGGGGACTCAACGTCCCTTAGAGATCCAACAAATTCCTCCAGTCGGGAGTTTGCGGTTTGGTTTCTCCTGCCCGATTCAGCCGTTACCATGCAGAGTCAGAGTCGTTCGATACCGTAATGTTTAAAACAAACGAGCACGAAGAAAAAAAATTAAAAATGTATATCATCTAGAAGCTTGATTGAGAGAATCGTCAAAGGAGATGAGAGTCCAGTCTAGCTAGCTTCACGCTAACAAAACAGATGAACTGTACTGGGTGTGGGGGGGGGGGGGGACTTTTCGTCGTGTGCCCTTGTTTACACTGCAAAGTAAGGAAAGTCCGAATCCCGACGAGAAGAAAAAAAAAACATATATAAATGTCCAGTAGCCTTTTTACGTCCAGGTCCTCTGGGAAAAAATAGTCTCCAGGGATGAGAAGAGAATGCGGGCAAAGTGTGTGTTAGCGGCGCTCGACGCTCCTTGACTCCATGTTAGCAGAACGGAGTCAGTCAGTCTCTCCGCACAATTCCTTCCCGTGGATGAAAAAGCGGGCTAGGCTAGGCAGCCAAGCTAAACGGGTAGAAAGTAACAAGCACTCTCCCGTGAGTCACTAACGGTGAACTAAAACGCCGAACAGCCGTTAAAACTTTCAGGGACGCTCGCAATTTTTTCTCCCAACGCTTGGCGTCATTTGTACGAGAGTTTACAAAAAATAAAAAAAGAAACTGTGAGTGCCCTAGCAACGCCCTAGCTTGCTAGCCGCCGCAATCGAAAACTTCCAGCAGCCACTTCCGCCGGGAGATGGGAAAACTCCTGCAGCATCCCGGCTTCCGAAATACACTCAAAAAACGAAACCTGTCTGAAACAGAGTTAAAAGCAATTACTGCATCACTATTTTATTTGTCAATAAATCGTACGCATACATGACACCCTTCGTATACACGCCAAATTGTGATGCTTAATGACGTGTGACTGACACGTAAATGGAAGCCAGACAGAAGGGGTCGAGTCAACTACACGTACACACAAAACTGCAATTCACATCTACATTCATTTCAAATGTAAAACAAAATCCAATGCATTAATCGAAACACTGAGTGCATTTTAAAATAAATCCTCAATTTCTTATTAACCAAATCATTCAGTGCATTTAGTCAAATTAATGACATCCAATCCAAGAGTTCTATTTTTGAAGCCTTTTTGTCATTTTTATCCAATTGTGGCTGGTGAGTACATTGTTGTTTTTGCGTTTTTTTTAAATGGGCCCCTATTTGGTCATTTCTGGCCATTGGAGCACAATATAAAGCTGACGTCTTACTGCTAAAAAAATAAAGTATTTTAACCTCCCCTCATCGTAGTTTGTCTTGGACATTTGTCTCATCACTGAAACAATTCATCCTTTTTACCGCTCCAGTTGTTAATACTGTTTTTTGATTTGAACAAACACTTTGTCATGAAGCTTCAACAACTACTAAAAAAAACAGCGTTCAATTTAGCGATGCATTATCTATCTATCTATCTATCTATCTATCTATCTATCTATCTATCTATCTATCTATATATATATATATCTATATATATATATATATAATATATATATATATATAATATATATATATATATATATATATAATATATATATATATTATATATATATATATATATATATATATATATATATTTAAAGACAAGAAACAATGTCCTACTGACGTGTTAAGATCCACGTGACTCCGAAGACCATTGATGTCAAACTGTATCACACCATCTAGCGGATTTAAACGAAACTTCTACCACCGATTCATTCCAATTTTTAGTTTTTCCTTCAATCCATCAATTTTCTGAGTCTCTTATTCTCAGGAGGGTTGCAGGAGTGTTGGAGCCAATCCCAGCTGTCATTTGGTAGGAGGCTGGGTACACCCTGAACTGGTTGCCAGCCAATCGCAGGGCATATCAAGACATAAAGCCAGACTCACAATCACACCTCGGGGCAATTTAGAGTCTCCAATGAATGCATGTTTTAGGATGTGGGAGGAAACTGGAGTGCCCGGAGAAACCCCACGCAGGCATGGGGAGAACATCCAAACTCCACGCAGGCGGGGCCGGGATTTGAACCCTGTTCCTTAGAACTGTGAGGCCAATGCTCTACACCTGTTCCTTGTGTTACCTCTTTAAAACCTATAGTTTTCAATTAAATACACTCGCTATTCCCACCCTTTTTTGAGACTAGGCATGTCTTACACTTAAAAAATCTCACAGCACACCAACAAACAATAATGTCTCAAAAAGTGGAAACAAGTCAATCATATGCTTTATGGCATGATATAGAAGACCATTTATTTGTTCTGTCTGTCTTTGTATGCCACTGCCATTGATGAACAAAGATAGAGTATTTGTTGTAAATAAATAATATTTTGATCCATCCATCCATCCATCCATCCATCCATCCATCCATTTTCTTTGCTGCTTATCCTCACGGGGGTCACAGGAGTGCTGGAGCCTTTCCCAGCTGTCAACGGGAAGGAGGCAGGGTACACCCTGATGGTTGCCAGCCAATCACAGAGCACGTAGAGACAAACAGACTCACAGTCACACCTAGAGGCAATTTAGAGTGTCCAATTACCAGAAAACCTCACACGGCACCCTAATGTGCCAGGGCACATTGGTTGGGAATCACTGAAATCCATGACAAAGACAAGATACCTAATTTTCAAACGAATGCTATTAATATTTTTCCTGCAAATATACTCATTCGGAATTTAATGCCCACAACCCAGTCCCAAAAAGCTGGAACAGGGGCAACCAAAGCCTGGAAAATTTGAGAAATGTGTAATCATCACCCATCTGGATCATTCCACAGATGAAAATCAGCAGGTAAGCAACGAAACCAAAAACCCACATTGAATGCCCGTGACCTTCGATTCTTCAGGTGGCTCTGGATTGAAAACTGACATCACTGTGTAAAGGATACTGCCACGTGGGCTCAGAACAGTTCAGAAACCTATTGTCAGTTAACACTGTTTGTTGCTACATCTACAAATGCAAGCTAAAACTCTACCATGGAAAGTAAAAGCCACAAATCAACAGCACCAAGAAATGCTGCAGGCTTCTCTGGGGCTAAGCCTATTTGAGATGGACTGATACAGAGTGCTATGATGACTCCATATTTCAAATTGTTTTTGGAAATCATGGAGTTCGTGTCCTTCGGAAAAGAACCCTCCGGTTATCAGAGCAAAGTTCAAGTCAGCATCTGTGATGGTATTGGGTTTTGTTAGTGTCCAAAGCGTGGATAACTTCTACATTTGTGAATGCACCATTAATGCTGAGGTACAAACAAGTTTTGGAGGAACATATGCTGCCATCCAAGCAACTCGTTTTTCAGAGACGCCCTGTTTCAGCAAGGCAATGCCAAGCAACATTCTGCATGTGTTATAACCGCGTGGCTTTGTAATAAAAAGTGCGGGAACTAGATTGGCCTTCCAGCAGTCCAGGCCTGTCTCCTATTGAAACAGTGTGCCACATTATAAAGCGTAAAGTTTGACAACAGACATCCAAAACTGTTGAGCAACTGAAGGTGTATATCAAGTAAGAATGTGAAAGAATTTCAACAACAAAGCTTTTAACTATGGATGTCCTCAGTTCTCAAATGCGGATTGGTAATAGGTGATGAAACGCAGTGCTGAACATACCTGTCCTAGCTTTTTTGGATCGTGTGGCAGGCATCGGATTCAAAACAAATAAATATGTTTATTAATTTGAGCATTAAATATGTTGTCTTTGTAGTGTAAGTCATTGTATTCAGAAACTTATTGGAATTGGTGTTTGAAATAGATTAGTTTAGGCAATAAAGCAAAGCTTAACATAACCACAATTTACATTCAACGCTTTGAAACAAGTCACTAGTTTTGTATTCATTCAAGAAATTCCTTCTTTAATTATGCTGTGAGGTTTACAGAAGACAATCAAAACTGTCAATCAACTCCAAGAAGGAAGGCACAAACAAGTTATACTTTTTGCTTGATTCACAAAACTGCTCACCTGGTATTTGGTATGATGGCAACTGGATAAACAGACTTGTGCTGAAAGCAATGAAAGAACATGTGTTTTAGCATGTTACTGCACCAATTAAAATGCTCAAAAAGGTATAAGACAACAGATTTACACACAACCACCATAGACACATTTTGGTACACAAATAAACAGCTCTACCACACACAAATGCAGTACATTTAATCAAAAACAATATGCCTTCAGTCTAATAACAAAAGTCAGAAGATGGTTTTACCAATGGAAAGCATCCCATTGTATAAGAGAACAGAGGGAAAGGACAAAAAGGAACTAGGGCAAAAGCTTAAAAAAATGACTAAAATATAAATGACTTTAGTAAAGCTTCTCCCTGAGTAAGACTTCAACATCTGTTCACAGTTTGACATTAACAAACAAACAACCCCACCACCCCAAAAGAAAAAAAAAACAAAAAACAGCTAAACAAACAATAACATAAACACACTCATTTTAAAAATGACACATGGATTGAGGTGATTACAAGGTGTAAACAAACTGTGCCCACCATATTGGGACACTTTTTTCTGTGTTCACTGTCACCTAGAGCAACGTTATTTTACTTAATTTATAGTGGAAGTGCTTAAGATCAACATATACATTCACTGTTATAGAGTTTTCTGTTAGAGTAATTAAAAAAAAAAGTTTCCCCCCTTCCATCCATTTTTTTTATTTCGCTTGTCCGCATTTTCACACCCATTCACACCAACAGTGGATAAAAAATAACAGTGATGTTCAAACCCTAACCCTGGCAGGTGTTTTTATATAATTGACTGAAATAAATCAAGCCCCTTTCCATTATTGTGCACTGTAACCTAGAACTCTTTTTTTTTCCAAAAGAAGTAAAACATTGAGCTCATGAGGTTACATAGGTGTGTGCACGTTATAACTGGTATTGCATTACATTTGCGGCAAACATACCTTTGAGAATTATGACCCAAAACTTCAAACTTGGTTTCATTGGACCATATCAAAGTCTCCCAAACGTGGGAAAATGCAAGACGGCGAGATAGGTCACATTAATGGTGGAAAACATTTTCAAATGAGATATTTGGTCCTGTGTTTTATTCCTGACATTTGAACAGGGATGTGTAAACTTAAATTATTGGATAATTAAACTAAAGTAAAATTGCTCACTCTTCGAACGTGCCTGACAGACACATAAGAAAGGGAACAAGAAACGTCCAAGAAGTTCTCTAGTCTCTAAGTCCATACTACTCATTAGCAAGTATGGTGATAAAACAAAACATGAACTTTTGACAGATATTTGAGGGAGAGAGTTTGGGACTTCCAGTGAACAGTATTAGGGTTTGGTTGTAATGACTCACAGAAAAATTAAGCTTCATTACATGATGTTGTCCACAAACAGTGGGTGCCTTGGGAGTTTTTTTTTTCTTTTTTTTTTACTCTATTACTGTAACCAAGTGCAACATCTGTTACTGTTTTGTTTTCCAACCATATACTGCAAACCATCTCTGTGATGTTTGGCCTGTGCCTTGTACACAACAACCAAACAACATCCTGAAGTGTTTGTTTTCTTTCCTACTCCCCAGAGGACATCTCAGTTATATTGAAGTTGTCTCTGCGGTCAGCATTCAGTCAGTCCTTCTTTCCTTCGTGACCATTCACAGCCTCTTTTCGTTCCCTCTGCTGCTTGTGCCAATTCCTGCTCTTCCGGACGGTGAAGCGAACAATGTCCACCATGAAGACCCAGGATAGCGCGTACATGGCCACACCCCCGCACTTGATGAAAAATCTGGGCCTCGGCGAGATCAGCTCACAGTACAGCATTGTGCCTCCCACAAAGATCCGCATCAGCACGAAGAGGAGCACGAACAGGGCGTCCACAGTGTACGCGAGGGACGTGCCGTAGTGTCCCGTTTGCTTGAGGAACCAGCGAGCCTGAAGCAGAGGGTTGGTGATCTCGCTGCCAAAGAGGACGGCACAGCCCTCGATCCCGGACTCGCCCAGCCAGAGAGTGAGCAGGATTCCCAGGATGCTCATGGTGTGGTGGGCCAGCATGACGGCTCCCTCCGTACGGAAGTAGACGCACCAGGCCATGTCAAAGACAAAGTAGCCCAGGCTCAGCAGCATGGCACTTATCTGCAGAGGTGTGTTCTTTGTACCTGATACAAAAACAAAAGTTTTTTTTACATTTGTGAATTCCTTCCATTTCTTGTCCATTCTGCTTCTTCAGTACAGGGTTGCAAGTGAGCTGGATCCTATCACAGCTGACTTCATCTAAAAGTTAGACTGCACCTTGGACTGATCACTAATCAATCTCAGGGGAACATATCAGGGAACAGGAAGATTAAAAAAAATGTACTTAAACAACGATTCAATTAAAATATATTGCGCATCAAATTTGGATGAAAAAAAAATCCTACCTGTATATATCGTAAATGTTTAGAATAGTTTGTAAAGATGAAATGCAATGCATTTTAGTCTCAGCCTCCCCAAAAAACAAGAACTATTTAATATTGTACTTTATATCAACATACCATAATTGCATAATTGAAGAATATTGACACAAAGTAGGGCGGCACGGTGGAGCAGCTGGTAAAGCGTTGGCCTCACAGTTCTGAGGTGCAGGGGTCAATCCTGGCCCCGCCTGTGTGGAGTTTGGATGTTCTCCCCGTGCCTATGTGGCTTTTCTCTGGGCATCTGCTTTCCTCCCACATTCAAAAAACATGCAACATTAATTGGACACTCTAAATTGCCCCTAAGTGTGATTCTGAGTGCGGCTGTTTGTCTCGATGTGCCCTGCGATTGGCTGGCAACCAGTTCAGGGTTTACCCTGCCTCCTGCCTGTGAAAGCTGGGATAGGCTCCAGCACTCCCCGTGACCCTTGTGAGGATAAGTGGCAAAGAAAATGGATGGATGACACAAAGTAAGTTTTTGCCACATTTCAATGGACATTGTGTTACTCCTTCTGGTGGATGCATGCACCTTGACAACCTGGGAGCATGACAATAGACTAATACAGTACTCATATCATGAGGCGCCACTTTACTTGGAGAGGCAGATTTTTCCTAAGTGGTACTTGGTGTAAAAAGTTTGAAAACCGCTGATCAACAATATTCCTCCTACCTGGATAGGTGAAGGGCCAAGGTCCATCAACATATCCAATGTAGGCCGTGATGCAGACTGCCAGGATACCATGCAGCAGGGTGACGAGGCGGCAATTCCATTCGCAGCTGCGTTGGCCGTTGATGTGACACAGGGCAAAGTAGAGCGACGCCCAGCCGGCTAGGCTCAGGAGGGCGCCGAGCACGACCATTTTCTCCTCTGAGGACAACAACAGCATCCTGCTCATTGAGATCCCTTACAGTAGAAGGACTGTGATATTCTCTCAAAAACAATTAGCCTTTGCTTGTGCAAGAATAGCACAAGCACCCTCTTGAGGACACGGTGGGGTGAGGGGGACGTCTCTCCGCTGGCTGTGACGTTTGTACCATGCAGCTGGACGGACCAGCCCTCTCTCCATGGGCGGCGCAAGTCTCTCCTTGCAGAATTCAAAACTAGATGAAAGATGACTGGGTCTCAGACGTTCAGATCTTGAGCAACTTATGTCAACAAATTTGGAAATGTCTTTCTTCGTGGAAATCACACAGTAACTTCATAATTCCAGTCATTTTCAAAGTCTGAAACTTTACACAGTATCGATCGATCCATCCATCCATCCATCTTCTTAGCCAGTTATCCTCACAAGGGCCGCGGGGAGTGCTGGAGCCTATCCCAGCTGTCATCGGGCAAAAGGCGGGGTACACTCTAAACTGGTTGCCAGACAATTGCAGGGCACGTGCACAAACAATCACACCTAGGGGCAATTTAAACAATTAATGTTGCATGTTTTTGGGATGTGAAAGGAAACCAAGGTGGCTGGAGAAAAGCCACACAGGCAAGGGGAGAACAGGCAAATTCCACAGAGGCGGGGACGGGATTGAACAGTAGACCTCAGAACTGTGAGGCCAACGCTTTACCAGCTGACCCACCGCAAATCGGTGACTCTCAACTGTTGAGATAGGACCCAAGATGAGTTGTGGACATGGAAAAATATTTATAGGATAACAATTCAGACTGTTAAAACTATTATAGTTGCATTGGTCTGCAGCTATCATTCTTCAAAAAGAAAATAAACCACTGATGTTTCACCTTTCTGACAAGATCAGAACCAAGATGCAAGTTTTGGAACATGCAGTTGTTCATCCTTGGTTTTTTAATGAGGTCCTCTAAAAGTCATTTCAAAACATGTAATTATGAGAGGTTTATCTTTTTAAAAAACAGTCATGGTGTCAAAGACTTTTTTGTTTGTTTGTTTGTTATGCGTGTTCTTTATTGTTCCTGACATATGCAAAATTGGGTCGCAACTACGCTAGAATAGAAAAGTGAGGGTCCCAGGGCGAAAACAGCTCAACGCTCCAAATAGTAATTGCATTTGGAATTTAGGAGTTACAGTTTGTCAGTAGTGTAGAATAAAACCCATTTTACTGAAATATATATATATATATATATATATATATATATACACACACAAATGGCAACATCGGAGAAACGTGTGGAATTAATTTTCTTTTCTCAAGCCGTATTTTGGAAACAATCGAAACACTGTGCTTGGGTACATAAGGAAATGTCTGTTGAGCGTATATCACACCACACAGGAGGATGAACTGCTTTCGAAAGCCATCGTGGCATGTGATGACTATTGAAGGCGTTTTACGGTAAATAGATAATGAAATCACGAAACTTGTTCTGCTAAAAGGAGAACCGACGATATGAATTTCTTCAATTTGGACGCCACATCAACACGATTGAATGGGATATTTCCTAGTTAGCCGTGCAAGCTAAAATGCTAGCAAACGGCACTGCACATTCACACACATTCATTGTCAGCGGGCAACAACAACAATATTATTACCTTAATTGCGCACATATGGATGACGTGACATCAGGTATTTAGTAATGTTTAGCAAACGTAGCTTGTGGTCTTCGCTGTTGTACTCCACCTGCTCTTCATGCTTCGTTCGTCTCAAGTCAGACGCTGACGAGGTAAACGACACCATTAATTGCGTTATCCTACATTTTAACCCGCATCGTTTCAAGCATTATTCCATTATTATTATTTTGTGATACATACAAGACCGTCTTTCTACTTCTTCACCCAATGGATGGATGCTTCGGTTTATCTACAGCGACACTCAGAGGTCAGGGCGTGGCATTACACAATTATTGTTCCGGATAGATGGATTGATAATACCGTAATTTATCCCGTAAAAGGGGGGGATAAAGTAATTTGTAAGATTATACGTCATAGATAAAATATTTTAAACGGAAACCAGTATATATATATATATATATATATATATATATATATACATACACACACACACACACCACACACACACACACACATTCATTTACCCATATGTATAAAAATGTACACATATTGGACAAAATAACGAATACTGTATACCTATCCATGTACACGCTCAACTATGAACTTCAATATGCATGGCATATCATGCATGTTTGCGTTTGCATACACTTTGTGCACAGGTTGTATCATAAATTCATTAATACGTCACATATCTCATCAATACTGGACTTAATTTTATAAATCCTGCTGCACAACAACTGGACTATATTTATTACTTACCAGTGTACACATACTGTGGGCCCTAGCACACCCACACTGCTATGATGAGGACAAATGAATAATAATCATACTGCTCGCACAATTACAAGTATACTTCACGGCATCTGAACATCACTTGGGTTATAAAACGTGAAATGTTGCTTTCAAAAGAATTTGATGACTACTACTGGTAATGATGATCACCCCCCCCTTTTTTTTTCTTTCATTGGAAATCACCAATGCAGTACAAAGACAAAACTTTGAAACAGTCCTTGTATAATGCAACTCTTTAATGGCACATTCGCTAGCTGCTTGATTTCCCACTGATATAGCAAATCTGCATATCATATTAAAAACTCTTTCATAGAAAAATAAGGAAAACATTTTCAACATGTGTAACATCAGGGGTGGGAAACCTTTAAAAAAAAATGTCACCATCCTCAATGGTTGAAAAATTGTGAGGCAAACGTATATTGTACTAAAGTGTACAGTATATGGTAAGAGTTTGAGGATTAAACGTTTCTGCAGTGTTCTTCGGAGGTGTGATCGGATTTCAGAGTGGTATGACAGGCCGGATCGTGTTTTCGCAGTTGTTTGCCCACCCCTGATCTACACACACAAACAGTAGAAAAGGCAAAAATATTAAGGCACTTGCTCAGTGAAATTGGAAAGTTTGGCTCTTTTGTTAATAAATGATATTGCTACACATCTGAAACAAAGTTGAACTATTGCCGTTTGGTCCCACGAGTTCAAGAAGTTCTGTTTGAATAAGTGAGCATGAATTTGAGCTGCATAAATATTATGTCACTGTATTAGAAGAGGATGTAAGGACATGATTGTGTAAAAAAAAAAAAAAAAAAAAGAAAAACCATATGGTGGTACTTCTTGGGCCACAATCCAGTCAGTGAATATGAGTCCCAACATTGGAAAACGTCCTTTTGAATAACCTCTTTTTACCCTCAGAAACATTACACCTTCCTTTTGGACAAACTTAAAACTCTTACAATAAGGCGGCAACATGTGAGCGCCTGGAATTAACACCCCATAACGATGTGTTCAAACCAACCAAAGAAGACCCCTATTAAAAGACTGAAAACAAAAAAAAAAGACACAAATGAAAGCGTTGCGGAATTAGTTTGAATACTTCTAGTTGTGTTTTGAGGACCTGTGGTTGATGACGAGCAAAAACATTTTGAAAAGCTATTTATAATAATTAAAAAAATAAGTCAGGTCATGTCCCTGTGAGTGTGAAATAAATAAATCCAGCATTGACAAGCATTTTTTTTGTCAGCCAGAATGGACTAAAGCTGGGTCGCCCCCCACAAAAGTACGTGTATTGCCATAGCATCACATATTGTTGATAAGTTAACAGTTACAAATACAACAGATATTAACTTATTCCAAAAAAAAGCTCAATTGTTTGTTCAAAATTTTGCGTGATTAACCCCCAAAAATTCACTCGAGACCTACTTTGGGGAAAACCCATATAAGACTGCTGAGAAGCTGGATGCAAAGTGTTTTTCCACAGTGGATAGAGAAGACAAGATTTCCTTCGTTAATGAGCGTCTTTTGCTGGTATGTCATCCCTGGCGACAATTTTCCCTCCAAAGTGAAGGCAAATATCACATTATCGTTGACGATTATTTTTTTCCATCTCCTCCCCCTTCAAAAGATCTAATTTCTCTCCCAGGGTCAACATCTGGAACTCACCACAGCTCCACCTGATCCAGTTCCACTTATTATCATATAAGATGCGTTCCAGTGTTCCTGTAAATAGCACAGCCAGAGACACGTCAAACTAGGTCTCTTCGTCCCAAAGGCATAGCTGTTTTTGGGGGACGTAGTAATTGAAGTGGTAGCCCTTGCTGCAACTCTTGATGCCACATTTGTAGGTGGAGCCCTTTCCCGTGGTATCGCGGCTCCGGCAGTACTTAAGCAGGCAAGGATACCACTCCAGACGGAGGCCGTACGTGCACAAGCACGGCTGCCACAAGTCCTTGGTGGCGTGACAGGCCTGGAATTGGGGCACGTTGGAATTGTGGGGCAGCGCCTCGAAAATGGAACCATCCACGCCTGCAAACAAAGGAGAATTACAAGCCACGTCACATCAAGCAACCCGACCAAACTGAACAATCACGAAACGGTGACAGGTGATGACTTTCTTCAAAACATGGCGCGACTGTCAAGGGAGAAGCGGATTTCCCTGGCCGTTGTAGGTATATTATAATGACCCGAAGACGGGAACTAGGAGAGAAAAGAGTGCGAATATTTGAGAGGCTTTCGGCAATGCTCAGCCCATTTCATTGACTGCACTTGTGAGATATTAATGGAAAACACCGTATAGACGCGTATAGTGTATCAGTAGGCTTGAGGGCTGACTGGATCGTGCGTTGTAACTGGAAAGGGTGATCATGCGAGACAACGTGGTAATTTTGATTGGCCGTTAACATCTGCAACATCGCAACGGCGTTACTCTGCGATTAAAATTTCAAATTGTTGGAAAACAATGAAAATGACTCCATCGCATTTCTCATACAAAGCGAGATCCAGCTGGTCAGACAGTAGTTCTACTACTGTACACAGTTGTTATGTGCTAATTTCCAGCTGGTCGCTACTAAGCCGTACTATGTATTGCTATATAGAGACAGTATATATTGTATTGCTTAGCTATATTTATAATTGTATACACACAGTAGTTGCGTGCTAATTTCCAAAAGAAACAAAGAAGGAGGTGAAGCGATCAATTTATTTTTGTCACTTCTGCCTTCTTTACAGTATTGCAATTGTCAGTGTGTTGGCAGATCGATACCCCCCCCCCTTTCTCTTAGCGTCACAAGCAGGCCTTCACTCATTTGAATATTTAAGTGGTGGTTATGTGATGCAAATCAGTGGTTGAGAATGCAGATTTCAAACATGACACCTACACATCATACCCTGAGGTCGCTAGTATGCATCCGATTACGGCACCCTTTAAGTGTCGAGAAGCTTTTTTTATTTTTATTTTTTGTTAAAGTAATGAGTTAGTATGTTCACAGTTACAGTGTCGACATGACAATTGTCGCATTAAGCATACAGTTAGCGGAATCATACGTGAAATTACTGTGACTACAATTACCTAAAAAGGTCCATGGGGGTCTGAACCCCATTAAAGTTCAAATCCTACGTTCTGCAATACATGTTTGCACAAGCCGGGTTTGAAAGTAGCGTCAACAAGGAGGGGAGATAAAGACGCTTTATCATGCAAAGAAGATGCATCTGTGATGGCTTCCACAGATAATGGTGGAAGACCATGACCATCTAACATTGTTTCCTCACTATAACACTGCTACAAGGGGACAGCAGTGGTGCTTTCATTCACATTTTCCTCACTCTAATACCGCTTGGACTTCATTGTGCCAACAGGGGATGCAAGCATCCACAAGGGATTGCTTTTGTGTGGTCTTCTTCAATATAAGCAGATGCTTGCATATGCAAACATGTCTGCGAATGGAAAAGCTGAAAACAAAGCACAGTGGTGCCGTGAAATTTGTGCATTTCAGTCCATCTCTTAGTGATGCTACACAAAACCCGCTACATTACCTTCTCATGCTAGCTGGAACTGTAGCTTGCTACTTGCTTACTGGCTACCAAATCCTTGTGACAATTTTTTTTTTTCAACCATTTTAACGGTACTTGATTTCATTGTATACTTGTTACAGTTTACTGTACATATATATAAAACCCCCTATGTTCAAATTCTGTAATGAAAAGTACACCAATTATGTTTAAGATTAAAAACAATTCACAAAATCTATGCTTTCATTAGACATCCACAGCTGTTATTTTTTAATTTAAATCAACCAAGACTCTCATTTAATGCGGTTGCAAAGGTTAAATGCCAAGTTTGTCAGAACGTTGCCATTTCACTCCTGTTGCAGTTAATGTGAAAAAAATGTCAAAATGTCCAGTATATTATGTTCAATGAAAAAAAAAATTATTGTAAGTTATTGGTCTGAGCCACAGGCCATTAAAATATGTAGCACTAACTTTTAGCTACATTCTACATTGGCATATCCTATTGCTTTCTCCCTTCAGTGGGAAATAAAATTACTAGGCAAATCTTCCAAATGTGAAGGAACGTCCGTATTTTGTTACAGAAATCACTGAACATTGACTCATTACGTCTGCAACACTGACTGTTCCGGATATTGGGGATAAAAGAAAAAAAAAAGGAAAAAAAATGTAGCATCTGACATTACACCCTTATTGAACAGCTGCTCAGTGCACGTTAGTAGCTCCCCTCCCTTCTGCCAAACTGCTGGGGCGAATGTTCTTTCTGTGTCCGGTGTCAATGCATTGCAAGTCGCTGATCATCACCTCCAGGGTAGTGAATAAGCTACAGTTCTTACAAAAGCGTCACAAAGGGAAGGCAAAGAGTGGATTGGCAAAGATGCCAAAGCCATGCTCATTCTGAAACTATCATGTTATGCAGTCGCAAAAGATCAAAATTAAGTGATTTGGTGGTACAATATGCTATATCAAGTACTGTAATTCCAGGCCTACAGAGCGCACCTGGTTATAAGCCTCACCCAGTACATCTGTAAAGGAAATACCATTTGGTACATACATATGCTGCAGCTGTGTAAAAGCCGCAAGTGCCCACATTGAAATTCACATTGAAACATAAGATATTTACAAATAAAGACAGTACACAGAAAGTTTAACGCTGGCGACACCGCGCTAACAGGGCCGTTTAAAAAAAAAAAACATACAGGTAAAAATCACTGAGTCACATCAGTAACACGCTAGCGCAGCGCTAACAGGGCTGGACCGGTAAAAGTCACTTCCTTGGTACATATGTTCCACCGGTCTCACTCTTACCTTTTCTGCTCGAGTGCCCCCTTGTAGCCATTCCAAAAAATACATGCATAAACCGCAGGGTTGAAAGCGTGTGAAAAATGTTGCGGCTTATAGGCCCGAAATTACGGTAGGTCTGGCTGGAACAGCATTTTAAGAGCGTAACAGACTTCGAACAACAGACTAACAGGGGAATTAATACCTTTAGAAATATAAATATGAAATAATGCACGTCTGTCCAGGATGACGCATCTGAACCGGAAATGAATTATTCATGGGCCACTTGCATACTTCACCTCTGACCGTGGGCAAGTTAAAAGTAACAACAACTTCAATCAGTTTAGCACCAAATGTAGATATATAAAAAGATAAATGTATAAATAGCACACAAGAGAAGACAAGAATTACAGTACACAAAATAGAAAACACAAACTATGCAATAAAATCCATTAGCAATACTATTTTGTTTTAATTTTTACATTTGAGATCTGATTCATCTGCTTAAACAACATTTCGTACTAGAGTTGAAAACACAATTGGAAAAATGTGAATTAATCCAAAGACATATTTCTGAAGAAAGAATGTCGAAATCTCCTACGGGTACTTTGGTTAAGGCAGCGAGTGCGTCCGGCATTCCGAGGTTGATGTACAAAAACATTTAAATGACAAATATTGGAGTCAGAATTTATTATGATTGTGTTCATGTCTGTCGCAAGGTTATGTACTCGACAAAAAAAAGTAAGTAAGTATCTTTCGGCTTGTCCCTTTCGGGGTCGCCACAGCGTGTCATCTCAGATGAACGCACATATATGTTTGGCACAATTTTTACGCCGGATGCCCTTCCTGACGCAACCCTTCTCAGGGAGTGGAGGCCCCAGTGGGATACGAACCCACAACCCCTGGTTTACCAAACCAGTGCTCTTAGCGCTGAGCTACAGGGCCTCGTTATGTACTCGACAAAATGTATAAAATATGAAAATTGTTCTGGAAGTGAGTCACTTGTACTCGGAATGTAAATATGCAAAAACAAAACAGTTTTATCAGTGAAAGTACCATCAACACTAAGATAAGTGTCGGAGACATAAGAGTAGAGTTAAGAGTTCCTCGGTTATGTGAAGCACTGCTGATAGCATCAAGATGATAAAGAGCGTGAGAACAAAACATAATCAAGGCAGTCAGTGGATAGCGGGGAGAATGCAGAGATAGAGAAACACGCAACCCCTGACCTTTGTCCAGCCAGTGCTTGACGTCCGCCTCCGTGGTGTAAATGGCCTCGTGGGCCTCACTGCACATGTTGTGTATGTGTCCGCTCAGCTGCCAGGCCTGGCTCACGTTGACCGAGGCGCTCATGGTAAGGTGCTCCAGGCCTCGACGCTCCTCCGCCAGCCGAATGGCATGAGGGTTTTTCTAAGATGATGATATGTGCGCGCACACACACACACACACACACACACACACACACACACACACACAACACACACACACACACACACACACACACACATAAATCAGCGGTAAAAATGTAAATGAGCCTTATATTGTATTATGGTACCATAAAATACCTGTCTGAGGCGGGCCATGGACTCGCTGGGAATGATCTCATTGTGGCTGAGGCGAGAGATGAAGCACAAAGCCTGGTACTGGTTCTGTCCTCTTTCTAGCTCGCCCAGGATTAGTGATCGGAATATCTTCACTTCCTGCCAACAGAACCCAGAGATGACCAATGACAACTTTCCATTTAGCAGTGTGGGTTTTAAACCGTTCATTTGCACAATCCTGCAGCCAGCAACAAATACCTCAAATACTGTACAGAGGTGCCTTGACTTACATCACTAACTCATTCCAAGAGCTCAAATCATTTTCCTCCCAAATAAAATAAATGGAAAGGTCAGTGATCTGTTCCAGCCACCCCTACACACACAAAAAACAATTATTTTAATGTGCTTTTTAAATAAAATATAGCACTGTACTGTATTGAACTCTATAAAAACATGCGGTATTAATAACATTTAAACAGAATGTAAACAGTTTGGGCACACCTTGGCCACCATGAGGACGTGAAATAAAGACATTCCTTTTAAACAAAAAAAGAGTTTTGCAACTAAGTGATTGAATGATGAAGTAAACTAAAGAGTATGTGCCTATAAGTATTGTCTGTCTATATGTTCCTGAACAGTTTATGTTCATATATCCCTACATCGATTTTCCAGATGCTGGAGCCCATCCCAACTATTTTCGGGTGAGGGGTGGTGTGCACAACCTGAACTGGTCACCAGGCAATCATAGGGCACATCCTGTATAAACAAATTTGCACTCATATTCACCCCTATGGGCAGTTTGGAGTCTTGAATTAACCTAGCATGCATGTTTTTGGGATGGGGGAGGAAACCGGAGTACCCAGAGAAAATCCACAAAGGCACAAGGAGAACAAGCAAGCGCCACATGGGTCCCCAAAACTATGAGCGGTCGGTCACCGTGCCGCCTGGACATTAGCGATGAGCATTCAGCGATGGCTCATATCTCAAAAAACTCACGTCACTGGTAAGTTCAGTTACCATTATACGTACAGTATGTGTATTTCTGTGTTATTCCTTTACAAGACAAACAATACAAAATGTCACGAGACCATCCCTGAAATTAAATTTTACATATTCCTCATTGTCCCCCTAAGTGAACCAGTAAGTACTGTATAGATGTACAGTATAACAAGACCGATAAAAGCATATTGTACAAATAGAGCCCTGACTGAATTTCCTCCATGCAGTAAATGTTAAAAACCTTTAATCCTTCGGTTTCATATGGCCATTTAGACATAGGAAATAGTGACAGTGAGAATCCTTGCAGTGGGCTGTGGTGGGGGCGGGAAGACTTGTTGCAGTTGGCAAGTACACGCAAGATCTGGCGCCAAACCATGGCCATAAAGAGTTGTGGAAGAGCAAAAGGAAAGGAGGATGGGAAGCTGTAGCTAGCACAGGAGACCTGTCCTCCTATTCATCTGACATTACACCCCACTGCCCTCTCCTCCCCTTCTCCCAGCTAGACAGACACACTGTCCCCAAACACCCCTCCTCCGCTTTTCACACTCCCATATGAAGCAAACGGGCTCCGGGAGAAGCTTTTAGTCTGCAAAAGCAGGAGGGACAAATAAACATCCCCCTGATAACCTTAAATGAGCTGCACTCCCACTTCCTGGAAGCATACAAAGAATGCAAAGGCCCCCCAGAAAGCGCTTCTTCATACTCAACTTTGCATGTACCTCGTTCACTGAAGCATTTTCATCAGTTGAGTGTGTCTGACAAGTACACAGTAAAAGCAAACATTATCATGTGACACTATTCATCCCTTTAGCAAATATTGATTTAGGGGCTTCATGCGACATTAAATTTGTACGTCTCTGTGACATGGAGAGGAAAACATCCAAAGTTAAAATGGTCTTTTTTTTCAATTTTACCTTTGTTACCTCTCCACGGTTTTGTGTGTGTTCAGAATTGTACAAAAATATACTTTGGGTTTCCATGCAATGCAAAAAACGACCTAAATCCAAGTCCTAATACAAATAAATAGATGGATAAAGAAATGTTTTTTCCCCTCACGCTGCTTGAGCCACGATGAGACCATTTGGCAACCAGAGGCATATGACCGAGTCCCATCCATCAATTCTAAATATTCCCCACGAAGTAGGAAGAGAGCTGCTTGCCATAATGCACACTTCACATTTTCACTTCTGTTACGAGCATTGATTTACCTTTTGACATTTGAATGGCTATAAAACGGCCCTCCCTGTTGAGAAAGGATGGATTAAATTGTTCATATGGATTATGTGAGTGCAAATAGCTGTTTGTCAATAAGGTAACTACTGTATGTACCCTGGGATTGGGAGACGACCAGTCCAGGGTGGGGCACCTCTTGTCCTATGTCAGATGGGATAAGATCCTGTTCACTCCTTACCCTCACCGGGAGAAGTGCAATCCAAAATTGATGGATGCATGGATGACCACGTATTAATCTATTGTCTCAAAGAACATTACGTTACACCTGACCCGGAAACACAATACAGACCTCAATTTACTGCGTTGTCCTTGACTATAACCGGAATTGAATCGTATTACTGAGACTACTGCTCAGAACAGAGCAGTCGTATAAACAAAGACTGGCGTGCTCTACTTAGTGCTATTTCTTCTCGAAAATGAAAACAGCAAATGTTTAAAACAGCACAGGAGTTGAAAATATGTCTGAAACGGGGTGGGAAAATGACAGCAGTGATATATGCAAATACGCCATTACTGTACCACTTAAATCCAGGATAGCTACATCTTCAAGACCTCCCATATTGTACATACATGCCGCAACACTGCAAGTGTGTTTGTGTGTGTCCGTGAAGCCCAGAATGAAAAAGAAACGAGGAGGCATTCAGGGCAGCCACATGGATGTGCCCCAGGGCTCACTGGGTAATTACAGAGGAAAAAGTAGCTGTACCAACTGTATATAGTTGGAACACTGCTGGAAGTTGCTTCAGCGTACAGACAACCTCTTGTGTCACGATGAGTCCACAAAAATGATTTCCACTAGCAACTCTAGCCAAAATGTTAAAAAGAGGGTGCTAAAAGGCAACTCTTTAAATTTTTACCAACAATGGAGATGTTTAAAAAGAGCATTTCCATTTTTTTGGACAGAGATTAATGGTGCTACATTAAACTGTACAACAAACCTAATCGCTCACTCATGGTTGTAGGGACTTAATCCGGTAAAGGAAATGTATAAATCCGGATTAGCATTTCACTCCATTTCCTTTGTGAGTGATTACTGTCCCAAATACAATGTATACACAGCTTTAACTCATTTACTGTTGTTGTTTACTGTTGTGTTGTGTCATTTACTGCTCAAATTTTGTCCAAATCCAAACATTTTACTGTCACTGAGGAATGTACATTACGTATATACGTACAGTATGTTTTTCCACTGTGTGGTATCACCCAGCATGCCTGTGAAATTCAAGAATCTACACAACGGTACTGACAAATAGATGTCCACAGATGGGAGTGTTGTATCGCTTTAGATTTGAGCTCAAAGGACGGCTTTTGAGTACGGGAGTAAATCTTGGCTCTTCACATCAATTATGAGGGAGTAATGTCAACTTTGAAGGATAGGTTTAGGTAGCTGAGACTCAAAGAGAGTATGTATTTGGAGTTAGTAGAAAATGTGTCACGATACTACAAAAAAAAGATGCCGTTCAGTGTGTGAATGGGGAATGCCATTGGGGAGTAGCAAGTGATGTTAAATTCAAGCCATGCAGTGAGTTGGTGTTTCTCACGGCGTGTTTCTTGGTTGTATATCTGTAAATAAATTCTCATTTTGCAAACAAAAGCCCTCTCTCTTGCTTGTTGTTTTATAAGTTGAGAAGTCAGCTGTGAAGGTCACTGTTCTCCTTTACATGATAATTTTCACAAAAAGCTTGATTTGTCTTCCATGTTCTACTGCTGATTACTAAAGAACAGAAAAAGGTAAAAAACATTCTCCTGAAGGAAAGCATAATTTCTTTTGATGCTTGTATTGTAATAGAAGTGAATGCGTTAATGGGACGGAAGAATCTTTCTGCAAATGTCCAGAAATGCTGTTTCCATGGCAGTGTGTGTTTTCAGCAGAATAATGCTACGTATAGCAGTTGTGTTATCATAGCATTAATGTAGCTCAGGGGTGAACATGTCAACAGCCTGTCATAAGCAGAGCTGCACTGAGTTTTGTTGGACGCAAAGCAGCACTTTATGTGATATCAGACAGAACCCCCCCCAACATGTCAATAGACTTTATACCCATCGTCTCGATCAGCATCAGCCGATAAACTCGCATATGCTGACTGGCTTTGTCATAATGCAAAGATCCGATCAATGACGTCCTTGATCAGCTCCACGAAAGACATTTACCCCACGTCGCCATCGAATACAGTGTATTTGAATCCAAAAGTACTTTATTTTAAGCCTTGCCACCTGCCTTTTGACATAGTACTATAGATACCTGAGAACCAATAGTTATTAAAAAAAAATGTCAGTGGTGTGGGACAGACAACACGTAATACCCTGCAGTAAATCATGTCAACTCAAACACGAATGGATACACTCACTACCATGGCGACAATGGATCGTGCCATGTGTATT
The DNA here is from genome assembly GCF_019802595.1 of Syngnathoides biaculeatus. Classification (NCBI taxonomy): domain Eukaryota; kingdom Metazoa; phylum Chordata; class Actinopteri; order Syngnathiformes; family Syngnathidae; genus Syngnathoides; species Syngnathoides biaculeatus. The sequence continues at coordinate 26,823,474 of NC_084647.1, read as the reverse complement.
ATAAGAACAAAATGGGGAAAAACACGTGTTGGTGGTCAACAATGCTCGGGAGGAGGATTACTACTACTACAAGGATTACTTGAGGATTGTTCACACTACTTTTAATTTGTTATGGCTCACAAGACGGTGACAAAATTGTATTTAGCCTAGCAAGCTAGTGGTTGCACTAATGATTGTACAGAAACATGCCAGGGTTCTGTCGAATTATCCTCTAAAGTCTTGGCATGTGTCAAGCAACAGTCAAATAATTGAATTCCACAAAGTTACCAGATATTACTTATCATTTTGTAATGTTGGTCTGACCTGACTGATTATCACACATGACCTGTATAAAGAATATTTCTTACAAATATAAGCAGTAAATGATCAAATCATTTAAATAGACACAATATTCCATCTTATAATAATTGTTTTTTTTTTTTTTTTTTTTAAACTCACTGATCGGCCCCAAAAATACTGGTTGTGTAAATCCTACATATCAAGCATGAAAATTTGGTAGAACCTGTTTGAGAGATGCCAGTTTGTTTCCAGAGCAATACTAATGTGCCCTCAGGCACGACACCAAAGGCCAAATTGATCAAGGTGCAGGTCCATCATTCTGGCATTGCTCCCTTACTGCATATAGACCAAGAGTACGAATTGAGTTTTCCCCTAAGGGGAAACAGCAAACACCATAAGTCAACTACAACAGAAGAACGCTTATAGCCTTAAAAAAAGTAATAATAACGTGTTGCCATCTTTGTGGTTTAGGTGACATTAAGATAATAGTCAGTTGGCCTTTTACAAGCCAACATGCTTCTAACAATGACATCATCTCGTCCCTAAATACCCAGACACTAGCTGTCGGATTCAGCTGTTTGCTTGGACAGGATGGACATACGCTGGCCAAAACCACCACTGCCATGAAATGATTCCCAGACAAAATGATAGAAGAAGCAGGCTGGGAATGAAATGTGCAGTGCTACGATGAATGGAGAACACAAAACCCATGCATTAATGCACTCAGTGGAAAGAACTAAAGGGTAAGAATCTAGTTGTGAGTTATGGTAATATTTAATGAATCACAATGCAGGGATTACGAATAATTACTATTAAAGCAGTGTATATAACAACCACGAACAACTTTTTTTTTTTTTAAGCTGTATTGTCGTTGTTGTACTACCGTTAGACATTGTGAGGATGGTTTCATTGTTTGTGGTCATTTCGATGTTTGTCGGTAGAATATTGCTTACTTATCTATAAACCAATTGTGTACAGAAACTGAAACAAGTGATGAATCACACAAAGCTTACGTACCTATTAACTGATTGAAATCTGAGAAACCAAAATAAATGGTGTGAAAGCACTTTAAATGAATCATTTTTGTGTAGGTTTTGTAGATTTACATTACCGTACATATAAAACAATTACCATCTCTTCTATCCTTTAGACAGACAAGTTGCTTCTGCTTGAGTTTCAAGAAAGTGTTAAAGCTGGTTTGACAAGACAAGTAAATCAATTTTCACATAGCAATGTCAAGTACACCTGCCACAGATAGTAGATTAAGATACGTTTTTCAAGATTCCCTAACATTTGACTTACCATGAATACAATGAGTCACTCTACAGGATTTGACAACAAGAGACAAAAAAAGAATAAGAATGAAATTGGTTGGCCAAGTATGTTAAACAAACCCTTTAACACGTATACTTGATGCTTTTGCCCACCAGCATTCTAGCTTCTTGTGTTCATCAAAAGGTGTGAACATTATAGATTAAACTGTCACCATAATTAAAAAAAGAAGAATAGTGTAGCCTTAGGGTTTTACCCACCAGAGAGCTACAAATGTCAGGATGGCTGTAAATACTCCACACAATTACAGATTCCTCAGCGTTGCTTCCTCACAGCCATGACTTTGCAGACAAACCACTGCTGGCCTACAGCCAAATACAGGCAGGCATTCATGCAACCGCACTAGTGGGTCATACTAAGACCTATAAAACAGGAGAGAGCCGGGTGCTGGTGTCATTGGTGGTTACCTTTGGTGGGGTGGATTATTTAAGAGGCGCACAAAAAGCCTATTCAGAGCCTCTCAGGGTGCCATTTGGAGAGAATATTCTCAGCCACTGTCGTCGTAACCCAGCGAGGCTGAATGTCAAAACAAATAATTCAATGTGACAATGTTTGAGGGCCCTAACAATGTTATAGCTCACTTTTTGGATGGCTATTTAAAATATACACATGCATGAACACGCATGCATACAACAAAAACAGTGGGCCAGTAGCTGACCAAAACATTCACAGCTCACGTTCTCCAATCCTTTCTTTAAGACCGGGAATCCTGATAAGGCTGGTGGATGATCCCGAAGGAGTGGTGATGCCACACTCTGGATAATGGGGCAGCTTTGTGGCTAATTGGCCATGCAAGGAATGTTTATTTCAATCACGTGATCAATGAATGAAAGCTCATCGCTTATAACACTTGATGTCATATGTGTAAAAATGGCCATAAGCACATCACCATGGAGCTTGTAAAAACACAAAAAAAGATGCATCCACGTCAAACAGTTTTAATGGAAAGTGCAAAACTAAGTTGCTAAGAATCCTAAATTTATATAAATTTTCCTATGCAAAGAGACTACATGACTTATTTAACAATACAGTCGTACCTCTACTTATGAACATCTTTACTAAAAGAAATTCTAGATACAAAAGGGGAAAAAAATGGAGCTGGATAGCACCTGATGTAAACATTCTGTATTGTATATTGGTTTGAAAGCGGCACGATAGAGCTGCTCTCCCATTGGCTATTGCCGGAGCATCTTCCTGGCATCACGTTGGCTAGGAGAGACATCTTTTCCAGTGACGCACATCCTGTATCTTCGTCACCGAATCCATTGTCATACACTCACGCATACTTGTACTGTAAAACTTATTCCCGGATTTATTCATCTTTTTTCATCATGGGCCCCAGGAAATTGATAGCCAGAGCCATTGAGAAGAAGACTTATTTTGTCGATCAGAACAAAAACAAGAAATCATCAAGAAATATGAAAAAGGCATGCATGCATGTGTCCTCATGCTGTTGTCCCATGGGATTTTGAGAGGATCAAAGTGGAGGTTGAACCTGCAGTTGAGGAAATTGTTTCACTGGGAAATGCTGAGAAGGACTTTGACGAGTTGGTTCAGGAGCACGGATTCAGAACAGATTAGGCTATTTACATGTAAAATGCATTTCCATTTACAAAAGATTCAAATTACGAAACGATTTCCGGAACAGATTAATTTTGTAAGTAGAGGTACCACTGTACTTTCCTCATAATTTTTTGCTCTTAATATGATAGCAAAATATACCATATACCACCGTGAAGGGATTCAATTTATATTTATACCTCCTAGTTACGGTAATACCAGGTGCTTTTTCTAATGCTTGATCTCCCAGGTTTCCAAACGTGCCAAGCAGAGACAAAAAGGTTGACATAAACCAGTGCCTGTCATTCTTTGGTTAATCAGCGTTTTCAGTGCAACATTTGAGACAAGATACAATGGATCACTTTTCTATACTTTGTACTGTGCTTTTTGTTTCTGTACTGTAGCATTGCAGTGTTAGACTACACAGTCTCCAATTTGCTCCAGTGATGCCACCCTTGCGACCCATCGTCCCCTCTTGAATAAAATCCTTCTTGCAACCGATGCATTCAATGAGCGTTCTTTGCCGTTTCCTAAAGTACAAGAAAATGGACTGCCCCTAGTATTATAAAAGGTGAGAAGGCAGATAATCATCTATCAAACTATGATCTAAAAACAACAAACAACTTTTACAGGAAGCTACAAAGTCAGCAACTGAAATGCAAGATCATGCTGGTTTAGGATCATAAAGCCTTTCAGTAGCAGCCTTTTGGCTTCTGTTTGTAGAAACCTTACATGATCACTTGTTTACCCAAGACCCTTGTCAACCAACAAAAAGTCTCAGATTGCCCTTTAAAAACAACACACAATTTGAGATGTTTGGTGATGGGGGAGGATGTTTGCCTTGGTGTGCACAAAGGGACGCTCAAAACAAGAACTCAGGTGCTGGGCAGGGATTAAAGATCATGTCGGGAGACAAATGGGTGGAAGGGAATACAAAAGAAGCAGGAGAAAAGGCTGCGAAGAAAATACCAGACTTGAAGCTAATTACAGAGGCTCTGACGGCAGGAATGCGGCGTCACATTCGGGCTTGGTCACACCTGGCTGTCCAAAGAGCAAAGCCAATAGAAAAAAAATAGACATGAATGACATTAAAAACAATACGAAAAAAGAGAGGCGCTCACCCCTACGGCTTTCCTATTGTCAACTCTGGAAGATAACCTTTGAAAAGAAAAAATTTACTGCCACACAGAATGCAAATAATCACACTAATAGATTAGTTTGTGGGAAAATTGCATTCAGGAAATGAGACAGCTAACAGGAAAGGAAATGAAGTAGATAGATAAGGAATAAACAAGGGAGATGGCTGCTGTCCCATTCAGTCTATGGTGTCGTGCTGCTTTCATATCCTGTTGCAACACACTTTAGAAGATAAGGGTGACCACAATAAGAGTCAGTTTTATTTTACAATACATTATCTTAATTTTTTCCCAATATCATTCCCTGTTGTTGTATATTTACGACTCTATTAAATGGGTTTTTTTTCCCACACTGCTCATGCAGTTGGAACACAAATGAGCCTAAAAACCTAAACAAATCTCGGAATTTTAGCGGGAAGCCTGGTAGGTTAAAATTATTTTTGTTGTCCATTTTGTTGTTGCCAATTGATTAGGACTCTCGTCAGGCACCATAATGAGTACTTGCGATCACAGAATGGGTGGGTGGGAGACGAAACAGGTGCATCAAAATTGGTCTTTCTCCAATGATTTTTCTTTATCTGCAACATTACAGAGGAACATCTGGTCTGCTGATGGGAGGAGGATGAAGGATAAAGACATCACTAGCGATCGAGGGGCCACGAGAGGGCAAGGGGGGCCCCATGTGGTACTCGAAGGGGAGATAGGTTTTTTTTTTCTTCTTTCAAGTCAACAAGCAACAAAAAGCAGCTAAGTGGAAGGAGAACCTGAGGGGCTTGGTTAAAGCACTTTGATTTATCTTTTCAGATATCAAATTCAGATGTTGCACAGTATTCAAAAAGGTCCTTGAGCAGCTTTCAAGGCCTCTATTTATTCATTTTAACATCCATGAAAAATGAAAGATGGATGTACAAGGGTATTATTGTTCTTGTACTGAAACCAGTTCTGTACCAAGGTATTTTGACATCAAAAGTAGCATGATATATGATATATATTAGTAACAGTAGTTTAAAAAAAAGGCAGTACCCAAAAAGCTGACAGTGAGCCAAATACTGCCTGTATTTTGACAAGTTGTGTGCGTGCGACTGTGTGGGAGCCAGGAGAATGAAATGGCTTCAAACTGTCAGCTAGCTCCCGCGGGCAACTTAGCACGCGTTATATACTTGGATGTAACCTCAGATTCCACAGCTCACAATGTGAGCATAGTCAGCATTATATGCTGCGGACTCTCCTCTCCTGATGTTCCTAGAAACTCTGCTTTTGATGTATACGAAAATGTTACCAGCAGGAAATCAACAGCGTGAGACGACTAAACACAGGTGTGCGCCCCTCAGAAGTCCAGGATGGAGTGCTCAACCGCGACACAGGTTACACTCCCCATCAAAAACCATTCCAGAAATCAGGGAATTTGAGAATAAAAATCCCTCCGAATGCAAAAGGAAAACCACTTATTATACAACTGGAGCAAAAAGGTCCAAAAGTGTACTGGGTCCGTACGCAATGAAGAAGCAATTGGTTTGAAGACTAAAATAATGCCGAAAACCAACAGCGCAAAAGTGCAACCAACAATCTCAATGTTGGCAGAAACATATTTTCATGTTTCACTCACTCAATTGACAGAGTGGACTTCGCTAAAGCTCCATGCAGTGTAGGCCTAGGCTCGGAGCGGGCGGAAGATGCTACACATCATGAAAGCTTTTGCATAATACAATCTTATTCCAAATGAGACAACTGGTCATTCATTTTAACAACGTTATGACACACCTTTGTTCCCCAACATTTTTTGCCACACTCTTCTTCAGGGTCAGAGAACTGCCCATTGAAATTCACCCCTCTATAGAAATTGCGTAGGCCGCGTCGCTGACCAATCAGAGGACAGAGATGTGCTTAAACCACGCCCCTTGTTGTCGTCCGCCATTACCTCAGACAAAGTCACATGGTTCAGTAGAGCTTTTGTTTGCGTTTTATCACATCTTAGGGATCCTAAACAACAGATATGTTAAGAGGTGTAGTCACGGCCTTTGTAATAGTGACGACAGGTATCCTGATAGGCTAGTTGGTGGAGTTCAATTTGTACCCTTTCCAAAACCGAAGACCGAGTACGAAAAATGTCTTTGATGGACCAAACTTTGTGGAAGACCGCATGATCAACTGAATCCATCTAAAATCAACCGGAACAGATATGTTTGTACAAAGGTAAGCCCTATTTTGGATTTTCAATAAATGTCTCATATAAATGAATTAGCAGTTCTTCGCTTGCATAACATAGCTACATGTGAATGATTGACACACTTGATCTGTTTTGAGCGATACTTTGCGAGGACCTGACTGCACAAACGTGTCTCTTTGTTGGCGGCTAGCGAGCTAAGCTAAACTGGACTAGCGAGTCCTAAAAGCCTTCGACGTGCACTGAGACACCAAGACTGAAAGAAGGATGTTTGAGGACACTAAAGGAGTGATTGTCGTACTCAGTCGGGACTTACGTAGGTTCGGCACTAATTCAAGAATAATTATTGAGGGGAGCGCGTGACGTTACACAAAGAAAACGAGAGAAACAACTCGTAAATCAAGCCTCGCCTTCTTCTTTTCCTTCATACGGTGGTTCACAAACGGCTATACAGATACACATACAGATTCTGCACACAAGTGTGATAGGTAACACGAAAATAGGAAAATGTCAATGACGAATTCGTCTTTGGGTTATAATATATTATATTATGTGGATTCTCGGTCTTCCTCTGACTCGGGAAAGATCTCCCGCTAATATCAATGGTTTCTCCGTCGATATGCATGGAAATACCATTGAAATACCCCTCGCTGAAATACTTGAAGCCCTGCTGTCTGCTCTTCAACAATATTTCACTATTCGGTAAGAATGCGAGTGAAAAATCAGATGGTAAATCGGACAATTTCGCTCTCGACTTTTCTTCTTACAACACCATTTTGTCTAATGATTGTCTGAGGTTAGCAACAGTGGGATGACGTGACTTCAGGAGGCGTGGTTAAGTGCCCTGTACGGAGGGGTCATCCATCCAGTTTCTTAGCCGCTTATCTTCACAAGGGTTGCGGGAGTGCTGGAGCCTATCCCAGCTATCTCCGGGCAAGATGCGAAGTACACCCTGAACTTCTTGCCAGCCAAACGCAAGACACACAGAAACAAGCATTTGCACTCGCAATCACACTAAAGGGCAATTTAGTGTCCTCAACTAATGTTTTGGGGATGTGGGAGGAAACCGCAGTGGCAGGAGAAAAAAACAATGCTGGCACAGCAAGAACATGCAAACTCCATACAGGCAGGGACGGGATGTGAACCCCGGTCCTCAGAACAGTGAGGCAGATGCTCTAACCAGTCGTCCAGCGTGACAGAACTTGGAACCAAACAGTTTAAAATTTTATGATTCCAGATGAACTGGTTCCAAGCAGTTCGTGATTCTCAGCCCTATTAACAATCACGATGCAGAGAAATGAGGGTGAAAAATGTGGTTGGATTTTTAAGGATTGATGGTGACAATGCATGTTGCCACACGTGCAATCAATCATTTACATCTGGAGGGATGCAAGCAACCTTTAACAAAAGATTTTTAGCTTCAAGTGAAGAAATGCACCATTTTCGACTGCCTCTAAACGCGAGACCACCGGTACTTCCCTTTACTGCTGTGTGTTCCAGCAGTTCTACACCAATGTTTTCATTTTCACCACTGTTCAGAACTGTTAAAAGTAGTAGGATTGTTAAAATCTTAATGATACCGATCCCAACTAACAGTCAACTCCGAGCCTAAATTTCCAACGATTATTTTTTTGGGGTCAGTTCACAATTTTTGGGAATTTTTAGGTATCACTGTATTCAGGGCTGAGGTCCAGGATGACTTATTTGAACAGCATGAATGTGATTACATGACTGAATTCAGCCATCCAGAGTAATGAGCTGCTACCAGTTATAGGGTAGATTTCATCCCACGGTAGTGTTGGAATCAATATTTCCTGGAACAGAGCCAGTTTGCTTGTTAAAAAAAAAAGTTTGTGCAAATGACAAATTGCATTGGTTTCTCAGCACTCACAGTGAGAGCCAAGGTGTGGTGAAGGGACTTTCATGGGAAAAAGCTTAGACTGCATCACTGGCAAGCAGCAGCATTTCTCACCAATTGAAGAAAAAAAAAATGAAAAAAAAAAAAACAGCAGCCAGAGGGGGGGATAGAATACTGTTAACAAGAGTCACAGGACGGGAAAAGCTAAGAAGAGACATCAGCCAAAAATGTGTCATGGATTAACCAGGGAGCCAGTCTAAGATGTACAACGTGCATTTCCCTATGCACAATGTGCTTTAGTGTCCATTGTACCAAATTCATTATTACAGCAAGATAGACGTATCCATAACGTTTTGTACATAATCAGAAAAAACAAGGCAGGTTCCTTTGTTTGGTAGTATGAAATACTTAATAAGTTCAAAAAAGATTTAAAAAAACATTACTGCCTTCATACACCTGTTGCTACCTTGGCTGACCACACCTGCACAAATAAAGAGACTTAATCTTCTGGATTTTACATTTTTAATTTTACTAAAATGTACCCTGTAAGACAAGGCATTTTAGTGTTTAAATAAAACTGGCAGGACGAGTGAAGTGATTATGCCATCGGTCAGTTGCTTTATTCTTTCGTTGACATGCCGAACAACACCGAGGTACGAATGGTATAGTAGTAGAAGGGGCCTGAAATATTCTGTATTGCCGGACAGCCTAACGCCACAACTCCCAAGTCAGTAAACTCCATCCCCACCAGAGCAGAGTTTAATCTTCATTTTGCCGACCATAATTTACCTTTGCGTTTACTGTTGTCATCCGTATTTAAATTTAAAGTATCTACACTATTCTTCAAAAAGGATGACGTGGCTCCTACTGCACCTGCCTGAAAGGTACTGTATATGTCAGGTTAATAGAGCCTAAAATCTGTGTCGTGATGCCAGATCATTTTTACTAGGATTGGGCAAGTATTGGACCAAGGTAGGGGTACCTGTAAAGGCTGCAGATACTAGCCACTGATACTTAAAGTAAACTCTAACTGAAGTTACAAATACATCTAATTTTATAACTACAGTACTTACCTGTATTACTGAAATATAGTGGTAAAGATTTATAAATTATTATATATATATATATATATATATATATATTATGAGTAAAAAAAAAAGTTTTGTTTAGACCATTATGTGATCCACAGTTGCCGCCATGTTTATTGCACCAAAGAATTCTGGGAATGACGACGTATAATGGCTATTGTAAAATTGTTACATCGGTCCTCTCTGCAGAGTTAAGCTAGCCATTTAGTAAAAATGTTTATTGCAGGGATGTCAAAAGTGTGGCCCACACACTGTATTTAGCAGTAAACTGGTTTAATCTGCCCCACGAGATAATTTTGTAAAGTATAAAACAATGACATGGACACAAAAATGAGCAGCACTTTTTCAATAAAAGCACTGTCAGCCTGGCTACAGGTGGTGCGCACTCAACGATTGGAAAAAAAAACGGGTATTGTGACAAAGTTCAGCGAGAAAGTGCAATCTGCAAATGGAGGTCTGTGATTTTTGGATGGATCACTGTATGGGGATAACATCATGATGGTGGTCATCCAAACTGGTCATTTCATCTGATCCAGAAGCCTTTTATAAGTCATAAAGTATACAACTTGGTATATACAGGCCATGATTTAGTGGTCTGGCCCTCTTAATAATAGATTTTCCTTCATGTAGCCCCTGAGCTAGAATGAGTTTGACATGGTTTATTGTCAGTAAAAAGAGTGAAAAATTCCATACTGAACTGTTTTTGGGATGCAGTTTCCAATCAGGATGCAATTCAAAAAAAAGAGGTAAGCATTCATAGGTTTCCTAAAAAGTTCAAGTTGAGGAAACAGTGGAAAGATGTGGCCGGAAAAGTTGAGCTGCCAAAAGATCCATGGTTGTTTGATGCCTTTGATTGCCCTCAGTTCATGAGTGCGCTCATTGGTGTGTCTGGGTATATTTGACACCTTAAGCTTAAATCCAATGTAGTGCCGACTATCTGTCCTCACAAGGAGCCGAAAGAGCCACGTGTGACAAGCAAAAGCCAAGCAAAAAGATGAGAAAGACAGGAGGCGCTGACCGCATACCTTTATCACCCAATTCTAGCAGAAGCAGCAGCAGCAGCTGTTGTAAGCAAACCATCGCAACCGGACACTGAGTATGGAGTGAAAAATAATAAAATAGGTATGCATATAACTTTATCGCAGTTATTACTGAATACATTCATAACATCAGGTAAAAACAAACAAGAAGCAAGGGCAGCGTCAGAAATGAAACAGCTCTTTACAACAGATACTCTCTCAGTTGGCATTGACAAACATTAGCTATAAATAAACCACAAAAAGTTACCTACTTGAGTTTCTTCACATCTATTATTTTCATTCTCATTTCTTGCTTCTTACTCTCTCTCCTTATTTTCCTCATCACACTCCGCTCAAACTGAAATGGCTGAACAGCTTTCAGCTACTGTGGCTACTGCTAAAAACTCTGGCCGTCCGGCACATACCCATTTCATGTCACTAGCCACAATGCACTGTGACAATAAAACAATGCCAGCCCATGTTGAAATTATATTTTGTAAAAATATATATATATCTTAAAATGATGATTGAAAAAATTGTTGTCTTACTCAAGTCAAAAGAGAGATATACCAAATGTCATTCCAATTGGAGTTCACTTTTACGGTATAATTTGAGAAGTACATACTCCTCACCACCAGTTAGCATTAGTCTGCAGCGGTCTGACGAATCATCAGAAGTTCCACCTTTCTGCTGTATCTGACTATCTTGCAGTTTTGTCATTCCTGATGTTTTTCTTGTCTTTGTGAAAATAACTCAAAAGCAATGCAAGAGAGATTCAAGCCATTACAAATCAGGAAAAGGTTACAAGCGGCCAAAATTAGTTTCCTCCGCAGGGTGTCCAGGCTCTGTCTTAGCTATAGGGTGCGAAGCTTGATCATCCTAGAAGGGATCACAGTAGAGCCGCTGCTCCTTCACATTGAGAGAAGCCAGATGAGTTGGCTAGGGCATCTGATTCAGATGTCTCCCTAGTTGGGTGTTTCGGGCACGTCTCTGGGCACGAAAGAGATCCAGGGGACAACCCAAGATACGCTGGAGAGACTATGTCTTTCAGACAGCCTGGGAACACCTCGGGATCCCCCCGTAAGAGCTGGTTGAAGTGGCTAGGAAGAGGGAAGTCTCGACGTCCCTGCTAAAGCTACCGTCCTCACGACCCGACCTCGAAGAAGTGGTAGAAGGTGGATGGATGGATAAATTGAGAAAAAGTTCAACTACTTCATAAAAGCCAGCAACCGGAAATATTCTTTTTAGACTCATTGAAATTCGTTGCTTTTCTAGAATGACGATGATCATTTGAAATTCTGAATGAGCAAATGTCATGTAAGCAGTGGCTGGTTTAAGTGTCTTATACATATATGGCCAACAATTTGCCATTTCCACAAATGTCAACGGAGGCTCTAAAGGCACAAAAAAGAAAATAAAAGGAAAAGCATGTCACCTCTCTTGAGTTCAATGTAGTTGAACTTTTAAATACGTACTCAAATGTGCTTGAGGTTAAAATGGTGCAATCCGTCTCTATAGAACACTAAACATCTGGGATAAAGTTATCAACAAAGGGTGATTAAGTCTTAGAGCCAGAGATCTCAAGAGCAATCTTTCAAAGGTTTACCCACGCTCATTCAGTGAGGTCAACTGCATCATCATTTCCACATGTGTACACATGCCTTATGCCTGGATCAGACTACAGAGCAAAATTGGTCTTTCACACTTTTGCCATAAAATCTTGCCATATCTTGGTCAGCCAGTGGCAACAGTACACGACATGTATTCTGATACCCCGTCTTGTCAAATTAACCACTCGGAGATGCGGGATCAGAAAACATCTCACCAGTAAATGAGACTGCTTACACCTATTACCATGGCGATGACAACAAAAATGGATCACAAAACTGTATTGTGGGTGGGGGTAGGGTTGGGGCAGAAAGTTTAGGCGTCACAGGGATATCCATCCATCCATTCATTTTCTGAGTCACTTATTCTCACAAGGGTCGCGTGAGTCCTGGAACCCAACCCAGCTATCTTTGGGCAGGAGTCAGGGTACACCCTGAACTGGTTGCCAGACAAATCACGTCATAGGGATATTGTAGGGCCAATTCATTGGTCATGGATTATGTTGGAAGTTTTGTCATTCACAACAAAATATGTCGGTCTTGATCTGGGAAACATATGTGATAGCCTCTAATGGGGTCTCAAAACCTGTAGTCTGAACTATGTATCTGGGAATAGAGGCTCTGTAAAATCCTGTAAAAAGGAAGGCTGACCCTCACACTGATTGACTGCTTCAGATCCATCTCTATCCTTCAGCTCAACTAAAAAATAAAACTTTACCTCGAATGAAGATGATTGCAGCAGACTTTCTACTTTTTTGGCATCTGTACCTACTGCAATGTTATGGTTTGGCATAATATTGAAAAACTTCAACTCCATTGATTGGTTAAGATGGGAATTATCCCCAACCATGCAAAAACAATCTACAGTATGGTCTTTGAAAGGTAGACCAACACAATGGGGGCTTTCCCACCGTGGGAACCTTTGCATGAACTTTCCGAGGTACCCTGATAACTTGAATTCCCCCTGTGTCCAAATCGGAAAAAACTACCACAGTATAAAAGGTCTCCTCTCAATTTTTCGTTCATCCTAGCACGCAAGGTCTTCTGAGCGCTACCTGCAACACTTTTTCGAGGCAGGGTGTGCTGACCAACACTGATTGATTGGTAGACTTCTAAGTGTTCACTTTTTCCATTCACAGATCAGCCATTGCTGAACGCCGCGTTGCACAAGGCTAGAAATAAGAGGATTAAAATAAAATGAAGAGAAAGACTTCCAAACACCAATCATCACATTAAAAAATTATACAGGTAATGTGTTTGCAAGACCAACTCGGTCGCGGATACCAGAGTAAGAAAAAGTAAAATAGGAGCAAATGGATATACAAACTGTACAATGACTTAAATGTCACATCATATCACATGATGAATAAAAGGTCCATAAAAAGCAGGTTAGTGGTTGTTCTCTAAAGCTGAAAAACTTTCATGAAGAAAAAACTAATCGCAGAAATGCCAACACATTCAAAAAATAGAAGCCTCCCATTCACTATAGATGTGATTTATTGTTCTCAAATTTATAGTAGAACTGTGTGAGGCTTCACACTCACATTTCTATTGTATTTTCAAGATGATAAATATCTAAACTGTAGCTACCTGCAAGCTTCTGTTGCACAATCTACTCAAGTAGGGCATCTCAATAAAATTGGATAAATGCATTTTAATTGGGAATTTAACGTGCCTGTATATAATATATTCTACACCTCAAGGACTGTCTGCAGCCAGGTTGGCATTGCAAATGATGTGAATCTGTTCTCAAATGCCTCAACGAGATTAAGGTTTAGGTTTTAAACCTAGGAAAAACATTTGAAGTTTATATTATATAAAACAAAATAACAAATACTTAAAATACCAGCCTTTTTACATCAAGTTCAGGAGGTGTCAGTATTGAACAACATCAGGCTTCTTTGTTTAAGATAGCCTGAACTAATAAGTGTGATAATATGGCCCATAGGAACTTTTACTCCCAGGAAGTCAAAGTTGGTGCTGGTTCGTAGAAAACCCAGTAATGAATCTTATTGACAACCAGGGGCCAAGCCCTGGTGAAGACACCAAGAAATGCTCCAGAACTAAAGCAGCAGGAGATCAGCATCAAGATAAAGTACATCAATACACTGATTGTTGTGGACTGTATTCACACACAGTCAAGCGATAACCGGAAGTAGTCAATCATCGTTTTAAGATGTTACAAGCATGGAAACGCTTGGGCAGCGTTCTGAGATCCATCCACTCTGGGACCAGTTTCAAAAGTGCTCGTAATAGAGGCACCCAAAACTCTGGCTCTGTGTGGACGAAACATCTGAGCTCTTAAAAAAATAAATAAATAACTTTACAAAGATAGCAAAAATATGTCCTCATGTCAACTTGGCCTTATTTGTTTAATTTCACACTTGATGGGTGGGCAGGCACTCAAGAGGCCCAACTATTTGGATAGTAGCACTTACGTCAAATTTCTATAACGTGTCTCCTTTCAAGATGGATGGGAGGAAAAAAATTAATTCAGCTCAAATCAAACTGTTGACCGACATTACGTAGCCTCCACAACTAGCAAGTGAGGTCAGCGTTCATTGCTCCAAATTGCACCTCTGTGAATAAAAGTGAAGTGGCGCTCAGTGGAAACGTTGCTTTGTAGCGCTCTTCCAAGAAAATACCCGTAACATTTTTCAAAAATGTCATAAAAGAGGAAGATATTCAGTCCAACAAACGCCAACTTGATTCTGATAACACAGTGAAAAAGGTTAAAAAAGGCTTTTTACTACCCCTGCTTGAAATGCAACTCGCTTATCATGGCCAAGCCGTTTTGCGTAATGCTGCAAGTGTTTAACATCAGTGTTAAAATGCTGTTCTTCCCACATGCACAAAAGATTCATGCCAGCTGGAAGTGACAGCTCATCCAACTTTCCATAAATCTTGGAGATAGTGCAAGTGGAGCTGAATAAAAAACACATGGGGGGACGGGAACAGGAAGACCGCGTTTAAAAAAAGAGTTGGGGGGGAGACCTTGGACTGGAACAGATAAAGCAGCAGAAGACTACAGTGATCTAAGAGGTTCTATTACAAATAAACAAAAGCATATGTGTGTCTGGATGAGTGGGGGAGCACCAAAAAGGGGCCCGCTGCACACCCTGGCAATGCCTCTCAGCTCAAAAGTTCAGCGTATGTCCTTTTATCGTGCTGCATAGAAAGGGGGAGTGGAGAGTGGGAGGGGGGTGTCACCAATTATTGGGGCAATGGCCTCTTCTCTCACTCTCCTAAACTGCAAATTAGCCATTTTGGTTAGCCAAGCAGACGCACTGGATCAAAAAGGTCAGACATGCCCACTTAATCCTGGTAAATCTCCCCTTCACATCTCACCAAGCTGTCAGCTTCTGTGTGACAGCAACAATCACACACACATAGACATGCTTTTGCACTGGGAGCACGTCCACCACACACAACCATAACCGCACACTCCCCTTTCTGCTCTGGACTTGTAGCGTCCGCAATTGACATGTCTCCTGGTCGTCATTTTCCACAGCAAAACAACAGCATCGTCTTTCCAAAATTCAATTGTCGGTCAGTGAAGGGACACTGGATCTGCTGGCCTACTTTTAGGAAAATGCTAAATATGGTCTCCGATCATGACCGCTGGGTTGGGAGCCCTCGGGTTTAAGGATATTGAAAGGGGTGAGAGCGGAGAGGTGGGGGGGCATCCCACGTCTAAGTATGAGCAGCTGTCTTGACCTCTGAGAAAAAGATGAATGAAAATCAGTTTTGCTTAGCTGAAGGGGGTTGGGGCTTTTAGGCATATTTTTCTGAAATGTAGACTAAAGCTAGGCAACAACTTCTCAGAAAAGACTATTGTGCCCTCACTACTGGTTAAACCACATGTTATGTTCCCTGCACAGAAAAAACGGACACTAATGTACGCTGAGGGTGCTACCCTAAAAAATACCCCCTGTTGCACCATAGATTTTTAGAGTGAGGGAGCAGACTTAGATTTGTACTTTTGGGGCAAAGAAAAGGTACATACTACTACACTGGAATCCAGTAATTAGTGTTAGGAAGTACAATAGTGTAGCTTGCACGTTGAGGGACAACAAAGAACAACAACTGTACTTGTTATAGTGTAGCCTTAGGGTCACTGTGAAGGCAGCAATAAGGCATTTGGGAGGTAATGAGTAGTTGAATGTGAATGCATGTTGTGATGGTATGTGTTAACACTTTTACAGTTCTTTAAAAATACCGTTGCATTGCAGTCAAATGATTATTGAGAAAAAAAAACGTGCATTTCCATTGTTTTGTTTTGGTCTTGCCAGGAGAGTAAAAATAGCAGTCAGCACATCTGTCTCACAATCAGGAGATCTGGGTTTGAATAGCTCTTGAAAAATCTCTGTCTGGCGTTTGCATGTTCTTTCCATGCTTGGGTAGGTTTTCTCCTGGTACTCTGGCCTCCTCCCGCATCCCCAAAACGTGCTTCATTGGTTGACTGAAGACTCTAAATTGACCATGAGTGTGAATGTGAATGGCCAATTGTGAGGATCTGTGATAACTATCATTCTGATAACTATCGGGATGATTTTTTTTTTTTTTGGGGGGGGGGGGATCTCGCATTCATTCGTCAGATACCCCAAAAACTGTACTGAATAATGAAAGTTAAGTCTTAATCAATGTCAATGTTTATGACGGTCTAAGCGCTTTGATATATGGAGGCAATTGCGGAAGCCTGATTTCAGCCTTGATTGATAAGGAAGGGGAAGTTAATGAATACTTTGTTTTTGGAGCTTGTGGTCAAACACCTGAGTAAATAATACTGAGGTCCGTAGGTCATGCTGTGTCACTGGAGCTTTACTGGTACAAAACGTACAAATTTTTACCCTTGACATTTTTAAAACTCATGAACACGCCTGCACTTTTTTTGAACAGTTGCCATAGTACAATCATTAGACATATAGTGTATATTTGTGTCAATTTCTACATAGCGGGACATAAGATGAATTATGCTGTCTTCCAATTTATAGATCAGCCTGAGGGGTTGGCAATCTGCCAGATTGGGGAGAACGCAGATGATGCTTGATTTCAGGAAATTTCAACATGTATATTTTTGGAATGTGTGAGGAAAACGGAGTACCCAGAGAAAACCCACATAACCACAGGGTCAATATGTAAACATAAGGGCTGCCAGAGACAAGATTTGAACTCGAAACCTCAGAACTGTGAGGCAGACGTCAACCACGAGACTACTGTTCCATTCTGACCTCTCTTATCAATCAAATAAATTTGGTTTCCATTTGCCTAATTCAGTGCGCCGTGAGCGATTATCAGGTGTGCTTCCGCCAATTATATGATTTCACTTAACTGGTTTAGTAAGTATTTTACAAAAAAAAAAGGATTATTGCTCATCTACTGTATGCCATGCAGCAACATATAGTGACATCCAGCTCAATTCATTGTGAACAATGTGGCAAAAGGTTATTTTGAACCGATTTTCAAAACGCATTGTACTCAGGCTGAAGGGACGATTCCAAACAGACTCAGAATTTTGGGGATCTCTCAAGTCTCGTTGCTATTTGAAGTAGTTTTTTTCTGACCTATGCATGATGTTCGGAGGCACAGGGTTCAATTATTGCCAATTGAGTGGTAAACTTGTGCCCCTTTGTGGAGTCGGCCTCTGTAGAAAAGAGCACAAGTTGATAAAAGCTCACTTTACCTTATCAATACCACACCGGCATCGATATTGTGCTCCAAAACACCACAAAAACACAAGAGTGGAGGAAACGAACTGAAGGGGAAATCAGCTCATCTCTCACCTGTTTGAAGTCGACCACAAAGGTGACGAGGGTGCCGTCTCCTTGCTTGAACTCCACCGATATGGAGTCCTTCTCGCTGTCCGCCTCCAGGACCTCCTCGGTCACCAGCCCGTCGGCGAGCCGGACCCGAACCCTCAGCTCGGAGCCCAGCGCCAGGGCGCCGGCGAGAAGCAGCGGCAAGAGCAGCAGAACCTTGGCGGCGCTCGCACACATCCCCGAACACGCAGAAGCCAACCCGAAGCCAGGAAGATCCGAGGCGACATCCAAATGTTTGCGTTCATATCGAAAGTCTTCCGCTCACATTTTTCAACAAGCGCTCAATCACTGCGCTTCACTTGCTGTGACGACTTCCCCCGTTGCCCCCCCCCCCCCACCTCTTTCCATTGAGTAGCTTTCAGTTCCGATAAAATGAGTTCACCGGCCCAATGGTCGTGTTGACGTAGCCAACTTTATTTTTTTCCTTCCACGCGGGGAGCTGAAGAGCTCCACGCTGCAAACTTTTTAGCGTGTGTGGGGGAGAGTGCAGTACTGCAGTAGTACTGCTGCCGCTCCTGCTCCTGCTGCTGCTGCTGGTAGTAAAGTCTTGAAGCCACACACACACTGGCCTAGCTGCCCATCCCCCTAAAGAAGAAGGAGGCCTCTCATGTGATCCTCCTTATGCGCTCTCAACTAATAATACTCCTCCACTCAACACTTTTCCCCCCATATACTGTATACAAGTGGGTCTCCAACTTTTTCCACGACCACCTCGAAAAGCACAACCATGAAAAATGAACATTACATACAATACAGTACAGGCAAAAGTTGGATTCCTAAAATAGGAAAATACAAATTGTATTTAAGTAGTGGTTTATGTTTGCCTTCAATCAAAATGTGATGACAATATTTGTTGTCAATGTTTGAATGTGAAATTTGAATGCAAATGCATTGTGCTAAAAAGTTAAATACAACTGACCTGTAACTAACATTTGTACCATATTGGAACATTTCGAGTATAGTGTAAACACTTAATTCACATTTAATTAGAATACAGAAGGACCTCGCACAACGAGTGGTTTCAGTTTTAGAATTTCCACTGCAAACTTGGATTCACACATGTGGGAATTTGCTATACTTGAAGGAAATGATATGCAATAACATGAGGAAGTGAAAAATACAAAACATCTTACCTAAACTATTTTGCAGTCCTTTCGCAATTGGAGGACAATTTAACCACCAACATATTTGTAAAAAAAAAACCCCAGCTCATCCATTCAGCCACCCAATCGGAGGGCACACATGAACAAACAACCATTCACACTCACAGCCCAGACAATTTTGGATCTTCAATTAACTGACCGTTGATGTTTTTGGAATATACGTGTGAAGAAACGCTGGTAATAAATAAATAAATAAATAAATAAGTCTGCAATAGGAAAAAAGATCATCTTTGATGTTTTTTTTATTCCTGATAATATGCCTACTATACAACTGTTTGCTGAAAACATTGAAAAATAGGAAAACTAGAAGAGAGGACTTGTATGATGAAATCATTTTTGCTGAGTCATGTAATTTTTTATCCCTTTATAATAAAATGTTTTATTAACAGCATTGTGGGAACCAGTACTGTACGGTATACTGGCAGAAAAAAACTTCAAAATATACTCTGTATCATTTAAAATATGTCTATGACTCAACAAAATGTTTGAATACTTAAAGAAAGATTTTGTAATAAAATCATATTCAAAAGCTGTTTTAAAAGTTCCGTTATCTGAGTTGAGTCAAAAGAACAATCTTACAAACCTATTTGATATTTCAAATCATATTTACCACATTTATTATGGCTGCACTTACATTTTATCTAAGGACAACTACAATTTACACAAGTGCGTGGTTCTGTTTTTTTTGTGCATCTATTATTTTTGATTGATGAGAAGGGAAATGTCTTTTAATTATGCACAAAAATGCACAAAAACATATGCACGTGCATCCACTGGATCTGATAAAAATTTGGTAAACTGATATTACAATTATACCGCAGCTGAAACAACTATTTAATACATCACCAGTTTTCTCACCAAATCTAGTTCCAAAGGCGCTATTGACCTGAAAATGTCACTAGATGTTGGGAACAACCCAAGTAATCCCTTCATTCAAAGTAAGTAGAAGAAACAAGATAAGGAATTTAAAACGTGAAATGACACAACGAAGACATATTGAACACATAGCGAAAGGGAAGTGCAGAAAGGCATGGAAAGCCAAGATGATCCAAAATACATTGTCGAGGAAACTCTCACTTGGTTTCAGAGAAGAAAAAAAATATAGA
This sequence comes from Syngnathoides biaculeatus, assembly GCF_019802595.1. Classification (NCBI taxonomy): domain Eukaryota; kingdom Metazoa; phylum Chordata; class Actinopteri; order Syngnathiformes; family Syngnathidae; genus Syngnathoides; species Syngnathoides biaculeatus. The sequence continues at coordinate 26,803,343 of NC_084647.1, read as the reverse complement.
TATCGCTGCTAGAATGGTCCAGCCAATAACTGGACTTTGATTCATTTCAAAATCTATTGAAAGAACTGAAACTCAAGGTCCATAAAAGATTTGTGAGGAGGAATGCGCCAAAGTCACACTCGAGCAACGCATATGATGCGTTTCTCCATACAGGAGGCACTTGAAGATGTTATTACAAACAAAAGCTTTTGTACAAAGTATTAAATGAATACCAGTGGGTTGGTCAATACAGTTTCCCTGTATCATTTCTTTTTTATTACACATAATGTAATTTGTGGCGGCACGGTGTCTCAGCTGGTAAAGCGTTGGCCCCACAGTTCTGAGGACCAAGGTACGAACCTGGCCCCGCCTGTGTGTAGTTTGCATGTTCTCCCCGTGCCTGCGTGGGTTTTCTCCGGGCACTCCAGTTTCCTCCCACATCCCCAAAAACATACAACATTAATTGGACACTCTAAATTGCCCCGTAGGTGTGATTGTGAGTGGCTGTTTGTCTTGATGTGCCCTGCGATTGGCTGGCAACTATTTAAGAGTGTACTTCGTCTCCTGCCCGTTGACACCTGAAATAGGCTCCAGCACTCCCCGCGACCCTTGTGAGGATAAGCGGCCAAGAACATGGATGGATGGATAACGTAATTTGTGATGTTATTTGTTCTTTTTTTTGTATGCATGCATTACTTTGGTTGTTCCTAACATCTGGTGCAATTTTCAGGTCAATAGCACCTTAGGAAATATATTTCATGAGAAAAATGGTGATAAATACTTATTTCAGCCACTGTAAATGTCAATTTACCACATTTTTAATCATCCATACCCAATGTACATATCCAAATCAAAATATTTTAAAGGGTTTTTTTTTCTAGTGTGGAATGATGTATTTAGTTTTTATTACTTCCAAAAAAAAAAAACAAAAAGCAAAAAATGTTGCACACTAGCAAATTTCCTGCTGAGGTCACATTGCTAAGATGCATTCTTCAGTTCAAATCCTAAGTACCCATAAGCTAATTTATTTTTTATCATGATTAATTTTGATTATGGCAGCACAGCGGACTCAGCTGGAAAGCGCTGGTCTCACAGTTCTGAGGTCCCGGGTTCAATCGCGGACCCGCCTGTGTGGAGTTTGCATGTTCTCCTCGTGGCTGCTTGGGTTTTCTCCGGGCACTTCGATTTCCTCCCTTATCCCAAAAACATGCAGCATTCATTGGACGCTCTAAATTGCCTCTAGCTGTGATTGTGATTGTTGTCTGTCTCGATGTGCTCTGCGATTGGATCGCAACCCGTTCAGAGTGTACCCAGGCTCCTGCCCGTTGACAGCTGGATGGATATGGATATGCAAATGGATGGATAATATTGATTATGTAGTTTGCAATGTAATAATTACAGTTAATGTCAACAAAGAAAAACGGCACTATCTACTGGATTTAGTGTGCCACTTCCTCCTAAACCCCATTCAATCGCTGTGTGTCAATATTACACAAAATCAGTACCGAAAAAAAAAAAAATAAACGAAAACGAAATAAATTCTACTCTTATGACATTTTATGGTTTAATTTTCAACATATGCACATATTTTGCAATGTTAAACATTTCCACGCTCGCAGTGTTGTGGTAGTACACTGCATCACACTGAAAGGTTTTGCTGTATCCTCACCTTGCTTCCTTAAAAATCAAGATACTGTGATAGAAAACTGTCTTTGGCATCGTTGAACACAATTTCTTTTAATGCATGAGATAAGATACAACACAATGTGCTCACTTTTGATGTTTAACAACTACTATATTGCTTTCAATTTCAATGAAAGCCATCAGAAAATAGTGCACCCACATTTAACCAGTTTTCATTATCTTTCATTTAAAATGAGTCCATTTAAGAGCTCCTATCAACAATGTAATTATGTCTTGCCTCAAACCTCAAATGTGAGCTACTAAAGAAGAAAAAAACAACAACTTGTAATCTGAATGTAGATCTGTGAGCCACACTACATTAACGCTTGATTGCAAAAAAAAAAAAAGCAAAAAAAATCTTGTCATCCTTGCAGTGAACCATTTGAGGTGTTTATCTCTCTCTGCACTCAGCATTCTGGGTGGGCCGAGACCCCAGAGCCGATGACCCCGAATGTGCCAGCACTTGAGTGCAGCGCAGACTCGGAGACTTGGTCGCTCCAGTGAAGGAGAAAGCAAACACAGAGAGGCCATCAACCAGAGCAAACAAAGTTTTTAGCCAGGGCCTGCCAACCAAACTGGGGGCCGGACAGGCTGGAGGAGACAAACAGAGAAAACAAAAACTCTTTAGAGACCAGATTTTGTCTTCGAGTATTGTCTACACACAGCCTCCAAATAGTGCCACAAAAAGTTACAGCAGCAGACCACAACCTTTGCTACCCCCAAAAAAAACAAAAAAATACCCAAGACAAAACGCATTTCGTGGATAGGTCGTACAAATATAAATCAAGTGAACCATGATAAGGATAAAAATAATGTTAAAAAAAATAATCGGCCGTTGTACACCCTTTTTCTGAACAAATCCTCCCCCAAATAAATAAATAAATAAATAAATAAATAGGCCCGCATAAAAAGCTTTGTTTTTTTCACAGAACCTTCTTAATCACAGAAATAAAATATTGTTCATTTTAAATTCACGACAAGTATATATATTTTATTTGCACACAAAATTAACTTCGAATCAGTCGCAAATAAAATTATTGGTCAAAGAACAATACTGAAAAACTGGGAATTTCACTCACAAATGCACCGGAAGCCGGCACGGTGGACCAACTGGTTCGAGCGTCACTCACAGTTCTGAGGTCCTGCATTCAAATCCCAACTCTACATGTCTGGATTTTGCATGTTTTCCCTGTGCCTGTGTGGCTTTTCTCCAGGCTTTTCTCCTCCCACATCCCCAAAACATGCAACATTAATCGGACACTCTAAATTGCCCCTAAGTAGGATTGTGTGTGCAAATGGTTGTTTGTGCCCTGTCATTGGCTGGCGAGCATTTCAGGTTGTACCCTGCCTCCTGCCTGAAAATTTCTGGGATAGGCTCCAGCAGTCCCCGGCACCCTGGTGAGGATAAGTGGCTCATAAAATGGATCGATATTAACAAAAGGTAACCATTACTATTAGAAAAATGTACAAACTGAACTAAATTTGCTTCATCGACTAGAAGGAACTAGGGTTTTAACAACAACAACATTTAATTCTCCACTCCTTGTCAGAAACATTTCTTTTTCCAACTTGAGAAATTCTGCTGTAGTATGGTGTCGGTCCCCAGCCTTCACCATTGAATTAACTGCCAACGTTTAGTGTTAACTGGTTGCGTCATTTTAAAACCTCACACTCAATTTGGTCCAAAGTCCAGTACTGGAGATGCATGAGTGAGGCCTGCAGTGACACATAGCAAAGAAAGACACAAGCCATAGTGGATGCATGTGTTTATTATTAACTCCCAATCACTTCTTTGTTCTCCATTTACACTGATGCATGGACGAACACACATGCACACACACACACACACCACACACACACACCTCTGGTCTCTTTTCATGCACCACTATGTACTGTATATATACTGACTTTTTGTAATGGGTTACTATCAGAGTGGAATATTAGGAGACATGCTTTCAAATTAATGTTACCTGTATTTTATTAGTAGAGCCTTAGAGGAGATTTGTTTTTTTTTTTTTTGTAAATTCATTATTGTTGTTTTGTCAGGTTTTGGGGTTTCTGCACAAGTATGCAATTTTTTTCAGCGTACAATGATGTCCTATTTTCTGAGGTCTGAATGGAAATTCACACTCACATTCACAAAAAAAGATAAAACACCGTAAAGACAATAAAATATTTTCACTCGATGAGGCAGTGACTTCACACATTACACTGTGTGGTACCTGGCACATGAATAGATCACCAAACTCAAATACCACCACAATCATAATCAAGTATGTCCTGGGTCCAGTATTTCAAAACAGATCAGGTTGATCTGGATAGGATTAAATCTAAAAAATGAGTATTTCTAACTAGGATATGTAATCTGATCCTTATATTAAAAATACATAGATTTGGTAATCCAACACTACCCTGAATTCCTACCAAACACTGTTCTTGGGTATTTTAAAATTCCGTTGTGGAGATTAGGATAATTTTGATTCGAAAGATCTGTATTAGCCTGATCCCACTGGGTGGATTCAAGGTGAATGCAGGGTCATGGTAGGTTTGGAATTTCTACAGGTGGGATCTTGGATGACTGGTTAATACATCTGCCTCACAATTCTGATAACCCAGGTTCAAATCTGGCTTTGTCTATGTAGCATTTGCTTTGTCTCCCTGTGCCTGTGTAGGTTTTCTCCGGGTGCTCTGGTTACCTCCTACATCCCAGAAACGTGGTAGGTTAATTGATGACTCAAATTGGCTGGAGCTGTGAACATGAATCTAAATGGTTGTTGGTTTATAGGCGCCCTGTGATTGCTTGGTGACCAGTTCAGGGTGTCCTTCGCTTGTCGCTCGACGATAGCGAGGATATGCTCCAGCATACCCATGACCCGAGCAGGGTTGGGCATTTTTTTAATTTGAGCGATTCCGGTTCGTCATTTTGATTCTGATTTCAAACTATTCTTCATTCTGATTCTTTTAGGTGCCTGGGTCATGAAAGTTTGCATGGCTTAAATAAAAGATGTCCAAATTATGAAGATCAATTTTCTTAGTAGCCTGCAGCATAAACTAAAATTAACATTTGACTGGCTTTCTTTATTGCCAGTATGAATAACAAACTTATAACAGAACTAACCCATCTGATTTATAATTCATAAATTATTATTTCAGCTAAAAGTTAAATATAGTACTGGACTGTATTGTTAAAATTGTTATTTGCAAATGCCTTTTCATTCCAAATAGTTTAGACATGCAAGTTTTAACTCGACTTCCTGCTTTAATCGTGTAGGCTTTTATTTTGAAGGATACGCACCACAACTCTGCGTTTTGGCACCGGAACATAAATAATATGGAATAAAAAGAGCAATGAATGGAACCAAATGCTCTATAAAACGTTGTTTCCTTGGCCTACCTACTAATGAAACAAAAGGTTACTGTTTGTGATACTGTGAGACATTTTTTTGTGAATTTTGTCCTAATTCATTGGGATCGAAAGTTATCAGCTTGACCTTTGGTGACGTTTTAGCTCAATGTTAAGGTTGTCATGTGACTGATTCTACTTTGTTTTAATTATGATAAAGTCATTTGTATTTTATTTTTATGTCTGTCATCAGTTTTCTAAAAAAGACTAAAATAAACAGTAAATATTTGACTCGACTGAAGTTCCGTGCTGTTCAGGAGAACCGAAATATTAGTCCCGTTTCCAATTAGTTCTCGATCCTCAACCCTAAACCCTAGCGAGGATAAGCAGTACAGAAATGGATGAATAGTTTTACATTACTTTGCAAGTGATGTGGTCGTATTCAATGATCATCACTGTCTTTCATATTTGTACTGATTGTACTCACTGATAATGGCTGAAAAAACATTTCAGCACTTTGGGGCAGCATGGTGTGCAACTGGTTGGCACACTTGCCTCATCGTTCTGAGGACGCATGGTTTAATCCGGCCTCCGCTATGTTGAGTTTGCACGTACTCTCTTTGCATGCGTGGGTTTTCTCTGGTTACTGTACTTTGATTTCCTCCCACATCACAAAAACATGCATGGTAGGTTAATTGCAGACTGGAACTTGTCTGTAGGTGTGAACGGAAATCCAAGTGGTTGGTTGTTTTAAGTTCCTTGCGATTGCATGGCGATGAGTTCAGGGTGTACTCCACCTCTCGCCCACCTGCCCCTTTTACTCTGGTCCCACCTGGCCAAGATGGGCACACCAGAAAGAGCAGCACAAAGCCCATTCAACTGATGCCGTTTTAAATAAACGCTCAAATTATTTTTTACTCTCATTACTGTACGTTTTTTTTAAAGGGAAATATTGTGGAGTGGTATTTTTCATCGTGAAAAAAAACCTTACAGCTATTATTGTATATTTGAGGGGAAGGCGGGAACGGAATAGTGGCATTTCCAATCATTTCAATGGGAAAAGCTAATTTGCTGATTTTGAGTTACAAGCATCATCATGAAACAATTTTAACTCGTCTCTCAAAACACAATGTTCATTTTCCATCATCCATTCATCCATTATCTAAGCCACTTATCCTGACCAGGGGACCAGGGGAGGATATCCCAGCTGTCCCAGCTTTGAGCAGGAGGCAAGGTACACTCTGAACTGGTTGCCAGCCAATTGAAGGGCACATATAAAGAAACAACCATTCACACTCCCAACCACACTTAAGGGCAATTTCGAGTCTCCAATTAATGTATGTTTTTTGGATGTGTCAGGAACCTGGAGTGCCAGGAGAAAACTCACGCAAGCACAGGAAGAACATGCAAACTCCACACAGGTGGGGCCAGGATTTGAACCCCGGTCCTCAGAACTGCGAGGCCAATGCTCTAACCAGTCTTACACCGTGCCAGCAATTTTCCATCATTTTACTAATGTAAAAGTGTAATGGAGCAGTTTGATTGATCACTTTAAGCCTTGCGCTTCTTTTAAGTGTTGAAAAAAATGGGAAGCTGGTCTCCTCTTTTGAAGGCATAATCGTGAGCTCTTTGGTTTTCACCGCTCATACTGCATTCCAGTCATCTATATCTTTATGTGTGGTGACATGCTCGTGGCGAAGTGTATAACCATTTCCTTTGACCGGGGCTTTGTACCACATATTAACCAGTGAGCTTCATCTCATAATGTACTGCAAAGGCAGAAGCACACTTGTTAGAACTCTTTCTCGTTCCAAACTCCTCACAGAGAACGACAATATTTTCACAAAGAGTTGATTGCCACGCGCTAATACCGTTGAATGCCATCTGATATCATCTATACATTTGGAATATTTTCTTTCGCTTTCCACAGAAAGCCCCAACCCCAAGGCAATGAGTAAATAACATAACAGAAAGAGGAGAGCCAGCATGGGCGGAGGAATGGGGGAGCGGGGGTGTCAACGTCTGGGCTTGATCTATCCTCTCCTCCACACACGCATGTAAAAAGCTGTTGTTACAACGTTTACAAGAGCCAAAAAATCACGCTGCTTTCCCGACTCCTGATGATCTTTTCATATATTTCCTCCCCCTTAAACTGTGTTCAGTGTGTCCGGCCAGCAGCCAGCCAGGCGGGAACTCGGCGGGAGATATCCCCTTACACATGAGGCGAGCCGAGGCCAAACAAGAAGGAAGGAGCGGTGCACGGGCCCGCATGGAGGTGAAGTACAAGGCTAGACAATTTCAATGCATAGTGCCACAGTATATCTTGGCACATGAAATCCAAACCCTTGCACTATACAAGGAGGGGTGAGTGCAAGAATTTGTTTTTAGTTATGGGTTCTCTTAGTGTGCACTAATGATCATGAAAATCATATGAAAATAATGATATAATAATATAATATATATTTTTACCCCATTCACAGTTGCTGTTGCATTTAATTTTTATGAGATGATATGGGCGGCACGGTGGATCAGCTGGTAAAGCTTTGGCCTCACAGTTCTAAGGACCGCTCGACTCGATCCACCTGTGTCGAGTTTTGCATGTTCATGCCTGCGTCTGGTTTCCTCCCACATCCCAAAACCATGCAACGTTAATTGGACACTCTAAATTGCCCCTAGGTGTGATTGTGAGTGCGGCTGTTTGTCTCAATGTGCCCTGCGATTGGCTGGCAACCAGTTCAGGGTGTGCCCTGCCTCCTGCCCATTGACAGCTGCTATAGTCTCCAACACTCCCCATGACCTTCGTGAGGATAAGCGGCAAAGAAAATGGATGGATGGATAATATGATATGAATTTTCATTAAATTTAATTTGAAGTCATTGAAAATATCCATCCATCCATCCATCCATTTTCTTAACCGCTTATCCACACAAGGGTTGCGGGAGTGCTAGAGCCTATCCCAGTTGTCAACGGGTAGGAGGCAGGGTACACCCTGAACTGGTTGCCACCCAATCGCAGGGCACATCGAGATAAACAGTCACACTCACAATCAGACCTAGCGGCAATTTAGAATGTCTAATTAATGTATAGGGTTAGGGTTTTTTTTTCAGTACTTAAAAACCAAAATGAAACATTCACTTTTATATCATTTACGTTTATATCAACTCATCTGTGTTTTGCTAATTACAGTAATACAACAACATTTGATCAACCAATGTTTAATTATCTGTTAGCTCGTATATTTTGTGCAGATCCAGTTATTATCAACCCATTAAAGAAAGTCAGGCCCCGATTTAATAAGATCCAAAATAGCAGCAATCATGTGTTACTCACTAACAGATTTGCATGCGCACTGTTTGTCAAAAGTTCTAAAAGTGGTGGAGACTGCTTTGAAAGAGGTTTTTGCCCTTAAGGTAGTGCTGATGGAGAACATCACATGTGAAAAATGAAGTTTGAAGTGATGGAGTTGGAAGTGGTAGTGGAATAGACAAATGTATTTCTTAGCTACAGTAAATCAATCTATCACTCTAATTATTTTACAGAAGCCAGCGACTGCATAGAAGCCATGTTTAGTTTGCTTTTACCCACCACAAATATGTCAAAATTGACTGTGTCCTGCACAACATCACATTTATAATTTAGGACATCACATGTGAAAAACTGCTGTGGGTGAGAGTAAGACCAATTGCCACCGTGCACTGAAACGATCCAGATGCAAGGAAATGAAAAGTTTGAAGGAGTTTTGTCATCTGTGGTATACTGTGACAGGTTCTTGTAGCGGGTTTGAAGTTAGTCCTTAGATTATGAGAAGTTCCAAAATTGCATTGCTGAATAGATATGTTGCGATCATTTTCTGGCAAAATTCTAGCATTTCAGAAAGGTTTACACGAGCAGAAACCAACTGTTCTCCCTGTTGCATCTCATTTTGTTTGCGCATCATCCTACCACAGTACCAGGGTCATTGATTCCACATGCCTTTTGGATTTAAATAAGAAATAACAGCCAGCGGAATTTTTCTCAGGTATGACAAATCACATTGCAAGTGGAAATTCTTTTTAAAATTATTTTGCATATTCCTCTCCCAGAAAGCGCAAAATGAATTTCACTTTTTTTTTCTTCATTTAGCCGAAAATTTTGAACATTAACATCGGCAGCATGAGGCTCTTCTCCAGTTAACCATTGCATTATGCTTACTCCAATCAAGGCACAAGTATTTTAATGCACTTAACTTTTCCAATGAATGGTGGTGAGCTTTAATTCACACTTATACCCACAGCAGAGTTAAAGGTCTACTGACAGGTGAAGCATGATTTTTAGTATGTTTTTGATGAAAAAAAAGAGCAGCCGGAATGGACCCATCCGTTTGTTCACCACACGTCATGATGTTGTCGTATATGGATTGTTGCATCTCCCACCATGAAAATACTCTTGAGGTGTTCGTTTTGGAAAATAAAGCAGGAAGTGACGTTTTTTACAGATGCCCACACAGGCAGTTTTGTGTGCTTATACCAGTTTTACCGGCGGGAAAGTAGGTGTTTTTTTCCTGCGTTAGCCAATATGCCATCTCGTTGTATTGCTGGATATTGATGGAACATTCGCGAGGATGGATTCACTCTTCACAGGTTTCTAATAGACCCCGTTCGTCATGAAAAAATGGATTGCACAGGTGCGAAGGACGAGAGCTTTGTGGGTTCCAAATGACAGGTAGGTGTGTACAGAGCAGGGTTCAGGAACCTTTTTGAGGCTGAGGACTACTTCACAAGCACCAATCGTATGAAGGGCAACATGACCTGTTTGCGGCAAATTTCAGACTTAATTCATAACACGTACATAAAATATTTTTGTTTTAATTTATTGTAGTACATGACATTACAGGTATTTTAAAATTTTAATTCACGTAAGCAAGTCAGATTCAGAATTTAAAGCACAAATAACAATTTGTGGCCTACGGTATTTTTAGAACATACCTCGCGTGCGCCTTATATGGTCCTTGTGGGATACCATTCGCCCGCGGGCACCGCGTTGGTGACACCTGGTATAGAGCTGGGGGGCGGGTGACGCAATCCTTCTCTCAGAACATAACAAAAGATCAGCGTCATAATAACTTAATAAAATACGTAAGTCAGGGGTGCTAAATGTGTCGATGTGCGCAGGCCAGCGTTGTTGATCCCAGCCGCCGCCGAAGGTGGGGCCGGCGTTGTTCTTTGCCGCTGCCGTCGGAACCGGAGTTGTTCATCGCCGCCATGGAGGTGGATCAGGCGGGGAGGTGGTTTGGCCGCGTGCGGGAGAAGAAAGGCCACCTGTGTCTAGGTACTCCTGAAGTAGTTACTTCGCCCGGCATGGGCCCTCCTGAGTACACTACATACTGTCATACATACTGTCAGGGAGTCTCTTGAGAGTTAGAAGTGATCCGCATATCATCTAAATATGGATTGAAACGATAGGGTAATATTGCCTCAGTCACTTCACTCGATTGTGAGATGTTCTCTTCTTCGAAAAGAGCTTCAGTCTCAGAAGGGGCGTCGGAAAAATCCCAAAACTTCTATTGTTCATCTCCCATAGCAAGTGGCACAGCGTCTTCTCAACGCCGACTGTCCCAGTATGACATCTGTAAATCCCGTCGCAGGCAATATGGTTGCCACTGGAATGTTGAGTGAGACTTACGCAACTTTGCGCATGAATGACATGCTCTCTGCTCATTTTTTTCCCCATATAGACATTGAAGTGAATAATATTGTGTAATTTTCATAACAATATAAATTTTAAAATGTATATCGGGATGTCAGTAGACCTTTAAACTGTCACCAAAAAAAATTCTGTACAGTTGGCTTGTATTTCTGTTTCCACCATTTCCCATGGGAAGCATTCTTTTGAAATATGATCATCAGTAACTATGGTTATGTTGATGCAAATGAAATGTTACTTCACTCATTTCCCTCAATGCCAGAATCACCCCTCAGCATTAATTGTTGGCATTTCTTTTCTTTGATCCACTTCTGAAGCAAAGCTGAAGCAGAGTAGAAATAGAACAGCCAAAGTCAGTTCAATGTATTTCTGGAACTGTTGGAACCGCTGATCATGACAGCACACCCTGATGGAACTACAGTATTTATTATTACAGACAAGGCCCAATGAATGTAATCGTGATTTTGGTATGATTCGGGCAATTGTGTACCAATCTTTGGTGGGCTGGATTGAAATGCTCAGTGGGCCGGATGTGGCCCACGGGCTGTGGTTTGCCCACCCCTGCACTATACAGTCATATCCCATTATTAGTGGTAACAAAGGGCTATCAGAGTGAACAAGTTGTAGCACACAAAGTAACCTGTCCAGATGTTCGTGTCTCACCACTTGGGGGTTCAAAGGAAAAACACAGTCACAAGATGGATGATTTAACTACCAAAAGACAAAAAAAAAAAAAAAAAAATCAAAGCCACCCTCGCCAAAATATAGTCTTATCCTAAACGCACACTCTTATTGTTAAGGAATTTCATGGAAACTCCCATAAAGTTAATGACAGAGCAAGAGGAGGAGGGGGAGGGGGAAAGGTTTGATTTTTGTAAAAATAAATAAATGTGTTGACAAGCATAGCTTGGAGCATTAAAGCTCACAGTAGTGCAAATGTTTCCTGGCACGGTTCCAACATGTAATGAAAGATGATGAAACGGGCGCAGGAACGTATCATTTATGTTTCCCTCTGACGGGAAGTCATGAGGCCATCACTGCTGTAGAAATACTCCCTACCATGGATTGCCTCATTGGCCTCACCCCACAAGAGAAGGAACACGTCTGCCTGTATGCACAAAATTTGACCCTGCATATGTTTAAAAAAAAAAAAAGTCAAATGATTGGTGTTTTGGCCATGGCGCTCCAGCGTGAGATGGTTTAGGTTTGGAGGCCAAGAAAACATCTGTTCAGCATACGGAGCGGATATCGGCTCATTTTTTTTAATCCTTCAAACTCCTAACGGGGGTTTCTTTGAAAATGGTCGCCACGTGTTATACACGTGATAATGACCTCACACATTTTCTCTATGACTGTCAGGGCCATTTTATCTTAATAAAGTAATCCCAATCAAATATGAGTGCACCTCAATAAATTAGCATATCAAAGAGGAATTTTTCCGAGTTGTTCAAGACAAAGCCTAAAACTGTATTTTTCATATTCATTAAAGACAGGGAAAACAATTAATAGATCATTTCAAAAATTTCAAAATAGCTGGGATCGTTTCTTCTGTAAGACAGTATTCAAATCGACAATTTTCCGTGCACAGTCTACAACTACGATGAGATAATGATAAGATGATGTTGTAACTATTGAAAGTCCTCAATTCACTGATGGTGCAGTGGTACACCTACTTGACTTTGATGCAAACACTGAACCCTGTTCCTCAGAACTGTGAGGCTAACGCTCTATATAGCAGGGATTGGCACCAACACTCCTGCAACCCTTGTGAGGATAAGTGCAGTCACTGTGATTTGACGGGCACGTATCTCGCAAATCTACACAGTCGAACACAAAAAATCACCTGCGTAAAATTTGTTATGAGTAGAAACACATAGATATTGAAAGATGTCGCCTATTTTGTGTAGTCTTGACCAATGTTCCCCCTAAGATAGGCCACTGCACAATTGCACACTTGCCGCTCACTCTCAGCGCACATGAAAACTGATCTAGCTCAGGAAACCACAGTCTGATGTCTTTTTTTTTTTTTTTTAAACACGGAAAGGCCTACTTTTACTTCCTCGTTTACCTGACACCGCCCCCCCCTCCGCTCTTAAAGGGGTACACTCCTAATTACAAACAGAACACACACCCGTAACTTTATATCTGCGGGCATGACTGCTGGACCACACCTGTAACTTTATATCTGCGGGGATGACTTACCACACCCATACATTTTTCAAATGTGAGTGACTGTAAGCGGCTCAGAAATTGGATGGATGGATTTAACATTGCAGAGCTGTTTTACAGCAACCACAGGGTTTTGTAGTCAATAGATAAAAGGCCAGGCCTGCCTGCTGCTGGTGTTTTGCCACCACACAATCAAGATGCCTGCGCCAGATTATCATGCTGTAAACAAAGTACAGTAGCATAATGTCGTGAACCATCACGCCCTTTTCATACAGCAAGGATCAGTATAGACAATGTAAATGGCAAAGTGTGTTGAAGGACAAAGCAGATAAATGTGGGGTAGGGTTACATTACCAAAGGTTAAAAAAAAACAGTAGTGTCAGCCAATCAGAGATGAGGTAAAACAATGCACTGGTCTGCATCTGGTGGAGGTTGGGGTGAGGTGGGTGTGGGATTTGCCTGCATGGAAGGGTCCAACAACACAGGATACTCCCTAAACGATGCTGGTATTTCGGAAACTTGATTCAATGCAGAAACCCCGTGTGTACACAGTTCTTTGGAAATCAGATATTCCCTTATTTACTAAGCGTAAAGTTACCTGTGATAGTGAAACCATGTGGCCTACAAGTGAACCAAAAACAAGGTGAAAGAAACACATGAAGTGCAATGGCAACACACATGAGCAAATACTCAATATATTGTTAATCCATGATACAATTGATTTAAGGGATTTAAGCAATGAATTAAAGTACATAGAGACAGACACACAGACCATTGCCCAGGTTGTTAAAATGTTTTGTTTGGCTATCTTTTCTTGAAGAATTACTCACTATCTGACAAAGTGCTGCTTGTTCTGAAGTGAGTTGAGTTTACTGTGACAATGCACCACAAATGCTGACTGCAAGTCAAGGCAAAAAATTGACATACCACAATATGACAACTTGTGAATTGGGTTGCTTATATCTTGACGCATCATTTTTTTGTTTTGTAGTGTTTCTTGAAAGCTTTGTAAAGTCAAATATATCCCTTGGCTCAATAGAAGTTGGGAAGCACCTCTCTAGATGGAGGACACAGTGTTTTAGCAGCCGGTTAACAACAATGCACAAGCATGCACACCATTAACACTGGACCGAAGCCACAGTATACAAGGACTGGAGAGACCCAACAGCTGCATATAGTTAAACTTGTGGAGGCAATGTTGCAATAAAACATGGCATTTTTTGCAACATAAAAAAGAGGATGCTGTAAATAGAATAAAGTGCCGTAAATGGATGAATTTCCTTTACATGGATTGAAAAAACTGCTCCATTTTACAAGCCGATAAACATCAAGAATGTGACAAATGAAAGTAGTCTTTATTTCAAAGAGAATGTAAGATCACATGCTTTCACTTTGTGTTGCTCAACAGAGACATTTTGTTCATACTTTATATTATTTATCCACCCATCCATTTTCTTTGCCACTTATCCTCACGAGGGTCGCAGGGAGTGCTGGAGCCTATCCCAGCTATCATCGGGCAGGAGGCGGGGTACACCCTGAACTGGTTGCCAGCCAATCGCAGGACACATCGAGACAAACAGCCACACGTACAATCAAAGCTAGGGGCAATTTAGTGTGTCCAATAAATGTTGCATGATTTTGGGATGTGGGAGGGAACCGGAGTGACCGGAGAAAACCCACGCAAGCGCGGAGAGAACATGCAAACTCCACACAGGCAGGTCTGGGGATTGAACCCGGGTCCTCAGAACTGAACTGAACTATCTATCTATCTATCTATCTATCTATCTATCTATCTATCTATCTATCTATCTATCTATCTATCTATCTATCTATCTATCTATCTATCTATCTATCTATCTATCTATCTATCTATCTATCTATCTATCTATCTATCTATCTATCTATCTATCTATCTATCTATCTATCTATCTATCTATCTATCTATCTATCTATCTATCTATCTATCTACCATTATGTTGGAACCATACATTTAAGTACAAATAATGAAGCTAGCAGACATACAGACAGACGTAGAAAGCTGATCATTCCTGAGAATGTCTGGAGTGATGATTTCAGTCCCTCAACAACAAGCTCGTCATTGTCTGTCTCTGCATGCGTGTTGGGTCACATGGGACCTTCCTGGCCTGTGCTGTTCGTCGGGTCAACAGAGAAGACAGGCCCACGCGGGTGACTCAACTCGCTCGTCCGCCTGATGTTCCAGTCTAATCTGTGGCTTGGCACTGGATAAATGGGGAATTTGGTGTGTTTACATAGACGTGGCGGGGAATCCTGCAGTTTAAACACTCAATATTGATTTAGAAAGTAACAAGGGTGTAATGAGCAACAGTTAAAGACCATAAAATAAAGTAGCATGAAATCTTCACTTGACTTTTAAACATCATTCATTTAAAAATGTAGGTCTCAGATTTCATGTATGTAACCATGAAAGTACTGTACAAGAATCTCAAACACACAAACACATACTCACACACATTACAGATGTATTTTTTGTGATTCAGACCCTCTGGAATGAGAGTTCAAGAGATTTATGGTCTGTTGTGTTGTCTTACATACTTTTTGTTTTTTAATAAGATATTCACACAGACACACTGAAAATGCCCTTTAACCTTGATGCTGAAATAGCCCAAACATTGTGTAATCTTCCAGTGGATTTTAACGGTGAAAGTACAGAGCCTGAGCCAATGTCAGTGGGAATTGAAGAATTGTGTAGACATGGACATACTGTAACAATGTTTTTATAGGACCAAAGGGTGTAATTTTATCTGGAAAAATTTACCGCTCCTCAGAATTTTGCACCACATATGTATTTTAACAGACCCATACTGTATTTACAAAAATAATCAGAACTCAGCATTAATGCTGCAAAATCATTTTTTTTTTCCAATACAGCTCCTTTTCGATTTGATTTTATTAAATGTGAAGATGAACCCAATGTTTTGGACCACATCTGTATCGCCATGAAGTGTTGCATCAATACATACTTGTTATTTCAGAGGATATAAAATACTGTACAATTAAGATGGACGAAGAAAGACAATAACCCAAGAAGTGATGAAAGTTGTGCCCCAACTCTATGAAAATCACTTTATTGGTATGTGATCAGCGTTCCATTCACTGACCATGCTCAGTATGATCATGTTAACCGGAACATTCTTGCAGGCTAACACTCTGTGTATCACACAATGTGGAATAGTACAATTATCCAAACAAACAGGGCACGTAAACAAATAAAAATACCCGTTTCATCTCATCTCAACCGCTATTATATGACGGATGTGATTTTCATTTATTGCTTTTGAGATCATCGATGAGATTGCAGATAGGGTGTGACCAATCAAATAAAGCTATATACTGAGGTGAACTGGATCATACAGTAAATGGTGCTTCTAGAGTATACAGAAAATAATATCTTTGGTGAGTCATACTGTCTTGATTTGCCTTGTAAACAACGGTACTGTTGTGGCTGACTTCATGGTATCTCGAGTGCGAGCACTGGATACTTACTGTTGCCATCAGAAACAAACAAACAAAACAAAAAAACACCATGCTCGAAGGGATGTGTGACATGAGAAGTAATATGTGGTGTCATAAATGTACTTGTGTCATCATTTTATTGCGATAAAGACATATTTGATAATATAAAGTGAGGACCAGAATTATTTAATGACGATTTTTTTGCAATATTTTGCCTTGATACGCCAACACAATTGGATTTAATATAAAACAATTAATGTCTGATCACAGCGTAGACTTGGAACTTCTAAAATGCTCCTCTGAAAGTATTCAAAAATGTTTGGAAAACGTGACATCATTTTGTAAAAGAGCATGCACCCTCACACATTCCATAACATCCAACATGTTTGACATGTGATTTAGACTGCTTGGGATCATAAACTGCTCCTTTTATTTTCCCATTATTTTGCTAAAGGTTTACCTTGGTTTTCTTCTGTCCAGACTCAGAAAGATTCCATAACATTGGAGGAGTTAAAGAGAAAAAAAAAGAGTAGAGATACAAAAAAAAAAAAAACGATTGATAGACACATAAGAATGGTCTTAATCCCCAGAATTTCATCTTCTCAAAAGTAAATATTCTCAGTTTTCTGTACTCCAAAAAAAAGCAAAATGATTATCTTTGAGTTGTATCACAATAAGGAATCAGCCAACATCTGCTTTCAATTATCAAGGAACGGAATCCTAATTAGTTTATGGTTGTGCATTTTCTGCATAGACTAAGCTGCCAACATAATTGAAGTCAGCCCCAAGTGTGCGTGTTGAGCTTTAAAATAATTCTTTCCCCCCACCCTCATGCTTTTGAATAAGGATTTTAAACTAAGTATTTCTTGCACTGTACATTCTTTTAGTGATTTTAGCAAGCTTTTTTATTCACTTGATTTTGTTAATTGATTTTAATCATGTAAAGCACATTGAATTACCTTGTGTATGAAATGCAGTCTATGAATAAATTTGCCTTGCATTGAATTGATTGAGGCTTTTAATTATATTTCCACCTTCTCGAGAATAACCTTTGCCAGTTACTGTTCTTTATGTAGAGGAAAGCATTCTGTCATCAACCACTGCAACAACAACTGGAAACTTTCTGAAAGAAACTACTATATATGGAATAGTCTTCAGTAAACCCGATCTCAACCCAATAGAGCATGCTTTTTACTGAGAAAAATGAAGGCTCAAGACCCACAAACAGGCAAAAAAAAAAAAAACATTTCCAATATTACAATGATATTGATGGCTATCTTTGTCCAAATACTTTTGACCTCTGAGGACATGGAGGTATCCTGATTAAAAAGGGCTGTGAATGGCTAATGCCATTTGAAAGTAAAATATCCTGAAGCTTAATGCTGACACGTTTTGATTGTTTTATTTTAAATCGATTGTGGAGGTGTATAAAAGGCAAACTCATAAAAATGTTGACTTTGTCCAAATACATCTGGACATACTGTGGTTATTTGTGCAATTAGAAGTAATTCACACATACACGCACACAAACACGCGCATATATTTAAATACCCTCATCATGTGGGTATTTGTGATGGCTTCTGTACTTTATCAATGGAAATGAGTGATGAAACAAGTGGAGAAAACAATATAACATCAAGGCACTCATTTCTAATAATAGGTAATGTGCATTTGTTACAGAGGCTGAATATTTGTTATCTAATGAAAATCCTCCTTAGATGTTTAACCTCTTGTGAGTGTTTGTCAGGCATTAAAAGATTGAGACAAAGTAAAGCTGCCTTATCTATTGAATGCAAATCCCACAATGTCGACTAAAATGTTTTAGGCAAGTCCGTGAATTCAGCTCCAAACACAAGGGGTCATCAATTTATAACGTTTTGAGTTTTTTTAAAATTGATTATTTTTCATACATATATTGAATGCGACTAGAAAATGCTGTTTCTGTCAATATTGCATGCGAATGCTGAAAAACTGAAGTTTAACTGAAATTCTTCGGAATCCATTTGTTGAAATGTAGAATGATGGAAAATGGAATGTTTTGAATTAGTCAAGACATATGGAAGGAGGAGGGAGTACTGTAAGATATTGCTAAAATGGGAGTTTACATTAGCCCCTCTTTCAGGATTTTTTTGGGGGGAGTTTTAGGAATAGGAATAGTTTCTTACATGTCCCAAACGAGTTCTACATTTCTCAGTTGGACTGATTTGAATCAGTCAAGAAAAAATGGAATAAAAAAAACAGAAAAGTGGAATATTATTAAAAAAAAAAAATTTGATGTAGAATAATGATGATTCTACAGTGCTACTGTGTTAGTGATAGTTAACACCACTTTCCAAGTTCGGGTTACATTCCCACTGTAGCAACAGAACCCGGTTGTAAACTGACAACCCCCTGTAAAGTACCCCTGGTATTATGTTCTGAGAGAATCTGATGATCCGAGTGTCTCCAGTGCTGCCAAATGAAAACACAAATCGAGAAAGCCAACGTTAAGTCCACAAATGAACAGACAGAGGTCTCTGTTACGAGCAGTGCAAAAGTGGAAGTCAACATTCACGATACGATGGCCCTCGGTGTCCAACTTTATTTGAGTATGTAGCTGTAGCTGAGTCGTCTTTTTGCTCTCTCCTGCCGCTCCATCTGTTGACCGTCGAAACGCAGCGCTGCAACGACTTCACCCAGACTCGCTCTTCTTAAAGTCTTTGCTGAATTTGAACACAAAAGAGGACCCCTGCGAGGAAACGACACCCTGAGTTAGAGTAAAAAAAGAAGGAAAATCTCAGGAAAGAAAAAAGCTCAGACTAAAACTACATTGAGATTGACGGATACTGTCAGAGAGCTACTCATTTACAGATATGTTTACGATTAGGTTTGTAAAATTGCCGTGTGTCATACTGACAGTTGTTTCTAATATATTTGTACAGATAAATAATGTAATCAAAATATGGTAGTAATGTTTATCCGTCCATTTTCTCCAGCACTTGTACTCATTATGGTTAAAGGTGAGGTGGAGCCTATCCCAGCTGACTTAAGAACGAGAGGCTGGCTACATCCTGGACTGGTCGACAGCCAATCACAGGGTACGTATTGACAAACAATCATTCACACTAATATTCACACAGTTCCAGCCAGGATTCTTGTACAAAAGGCTGTGTCAGGGATATGAATAATTTTCTCTTTCAAATACATCCTTTTCTCGTCTTTTCCAGTCATAACATACAGTATATTACAACAAATGAAAACTCCCTTTAACTAAAAGCCTTTAACTCACGGTGCCGTAAAGAAGTCTTTGCCCTTTCTCTTCTTTTTAATCTTTCCATCCATCCATTTTCTTAGCCACTTTTCCTCACGAGGGTCGCAGGAGTGCTGGAGCCTATCCCAGCTGTCAAGGGGCAGGAGGGGGGGTACACCCTGAACTGGTTGCCAGCCCATTCCAGGGCACACAGAGACAAACAATTGCACCCGCAATCACACCTATGGGCGATTTAGACTGTCCAATTAATATTGCATGTTTTTGGGGTGTGGGAGGAAACCGGAGTGCCCGGAGAAAACCCACGGAGGCACGTGGAGAACATGCAAACTCCACACAGAAAGACCCGGGATGGAACCCGGGACCTTAGAACTGTGAGGCCAACCCTTTCCAGCTGAGTCCACCGTGCCACCTTTTTAAACTTTCCCTACTTTTAGATTATCAAATAAATATAAATATAAATATCACACAAAGATAACCCAAGTAACCAGAAAACACAGTTCTTCGACGGTTATGTCAATGATTAAGTGAAGAAAAACTTGGCTTCCTGGTGATCTAAAAGCTGTAGGACTCCAGTGAACCACAGTGAGAGCCATTATCCTCAAATGGAGAACACATGGAATAGTGGTGAACCTTCCCAGGCGTAGTCAGCACACAAAAATTACCCTTCTAGCAGAGCAAAAACCCATCCAGGGGGTTACAAAGTAGTCCAGGACAAGACCTGAAGGAATGCAGGCCTCTCTTGCCTGATTTGAGGTATGAGGAATAAATGCATGATTTGTATATCAATATCGAAATGTTTGGATAGTTACATCTCAACTATAGCAAGTTAATTCTAAATGACAGCAAAAAAGGAATAAATGAATACCTTTCTGGCAGTATCCTGTTACCAGCGTTCTTATCTTTCTATTTGACTCCCAACTCTTGTCCTTTATTTCAGATTATGTAAATAAAGTGGCCAGTGAGTTTATATCAACATGAAATCGGTCATTTTATTTCATGAGAAGAAATGGAGGGAAAAAGTGCAATAAGGAGATCATTGAGAGGGGTTCGGATACATGACAGTTTCATCACTATAGTTTACAGTATTTCAAGTGCAATGTACTCAATTTCATCATAGAAATACAGTATAGGAATACTAATGTTCAAACTGTATAATCCAACAGCCTCTTTCTCACAATTCCTATTGTTGGATTTTGTCTTTTTTGGGGGTAGGATGAGTTGAATTATAATTCAAATACGACGTGATGAAAGTATGCATGTTCCCGCAGCCACGAGAGAGCGGCCGAGAGAGGCAGAGACAGTCACACACTCATGACACTAAACACTAGCACACAACCAAGGTGTCACTTCTTACTTACACAGATACCACTGCACTCACTCACTGTGGAGCTTACTTCTTCTTCCCGCCTAATGACATATTTTCAGTTTTTTTCTTCTGCGCCTCATTGAACAAAAGACATACCTTTATGTTAGCAAGTGGCTTTGGATGGGGGCGGTGCGCATGCATGCATGTGTGACCGTGTGCACCTCATACAGACGTGAGCTGACTTTCCAAAAGTTGGTGTCGCCCACGTGAATCATTTTGAATGCGTACAATTTGGAACTGTTGACTTGGGCAGGGGTTCACAAATTGTTTTTTTTTTTTTTTCTTGTGGAACATTTTGTCGACTATTCCAAACCTGTAACGCTGAACAAATTCCAGAAGATGGCAACAAAATCCTGGCTAATAAGAAAAAAAACCTAATTGGTGTCAAGAAAATAGATTGGTACCTTGAGATACAAGTTTAACTAATTCTGTGACCACATTCGCCGCAAAACATATATTTCAAATCATCATTCCCCTTTGCAATCAATGGAAATGCTGTTCAGCTATTCAGCAATCCGTTACAGCCTCTCAACAAAAACAGCAAAACATTTTGTAATTTTTTATTAATAAGAAAAATTGAGCTCTATATTATTGTGGTTTTCTAAAAACATAACTAATGGCGCTGTACTGTCCAGATGGGCTATAATGTACTAACATGCTCTCTTTGTGTATCTTTTGCGCAATAAAATGAAACAGGTAGTCATTGCAGTTATTTTCAATAATATCAATAGGTTTTACACAATTGTGGTTTTTGGGGTTGATCACTGTTTAAAAAAAACTATCACCAATCACCGGTCCAATCACAAGATGGAGTAATGTGGCTATTCATTTAGTCATTCATTTCATTTATTGTGTATACTTATGTACTTAATTGCTCAAAAAATACATTTACAATAAATAATGTATCTCTGTTCATCTATTTGACCACAAACACAGGTTTTCCCCACATTTTCGTCTTATGTTGCAGTTGGCGCGATCCACTCTTGTTGGCTTGGTAACAAGT
Organism: Syngnathoides biaculeatus; assembly: GCF_019802595.1. Classification (NCBI taxonomy): domain Eukaryota; kingdom Metazoa; phylum Chordata; class Actinopteri; order Syngnathiformes; family Syngnathidae; genus Syngnathoides; species Syngnathoides biaculeatus. The sequence continues at coordinate 26,781,373 of NC_084647.1, read as the reverse complement.
GTATCGAGTTGCATTGTACAATTGTAAAAAAACAAATTGTGATGCGGTAGTATCGAAACAGAAGATTTTATTGCAGTAGTCTGACCCGGCATTATCTGTTGTCTGTCTCAGACGTACCGTCTGTCCCACGCATCTGACATTTTTGAAAAAATAACTTTATTGGCCATCAAATATTTACAGTACTACACCAAAAACATGTGAGAAGGCTACAAATAAACTACGTTTTAGATTCAAATATACTGTCCATGATGGTGACGCGCATTAAATGTCTTGTGAAGCCGATCAGATCGGCGAATTATGACTTTAAAGTTGATCAGCTGATCGTCATAAAATGCTAACATTTTGGCTGATACTGTTATATAAATAAAATATATGCCAATAAAATAGGCATCAAGTCTTAATATCAATCCATTTTGGAGCAGATGGTAAATAACTATTAGCCCTCACAATGGTCCTTTTACACTTTCAAAATAGATTTACCAGGATGACTTGGTGGGACGTCATCAACAGAATTACGCTGCATAGCTGATGTGGACACAAGAATGTACTATACTATAAAGTTGCAGTATTTACCCATATTTAATACTGTATATCATCGCTGTTGGGCAGTAACCTCTCAACTCCAAAATGAGAACTTCTCAGGAAAAAAAGCCATCTTGTTGAGTCTCCAAACACCGCTTTGCTCAAGTTTGTATTACACCTAACATTGCTAACATACAAAATACCGTTTCACACTCATATCGACAAAACATCACCCCAAAATTAAGTTCAATCCCTAATTTACTCTGCAGAGAAAAAAAAATCCATTTTGGAATCATTGATTAAAATGTTACAACTTTTCCCAATGAAATGAATGGAAGTATCATTCATCTTTTACGGCCTCACCCTCAAAAACAAAAACATGCATATTAGTAAGGAAAGTAGCACTGTATAATATCCATCCATCCATGATCTGTACCGCTTACTCTCACTAGGGTCGTGGGGGATTTGGAGCCTATCCCAGCTGACAGTGGGGGAGAGGCAGCATACACCCTGAAATTGTTGCCAGCCAATCGCAGGGCATATATACACAAACATATATTCGCACACACTTTCACATCTATGGACAATTTAGTGTTTTCAGTTAATCTACCATGCATGTTTTGGGGATCTGGGAGGAAACCCAGATCCACCCAGATAAAACCCACACAGGCATGGGTAGAACATAGAAACTCCATGCAGGTGAGGCCGTATTTAAATCCGGGTACTCAGAATGTGAGGAAGATCTGCTTATATTGTACCCTGCCTCCTACCCGTTGACAGATGGGATAGGCTTCAGCACTCCCCGCAACCCTTGTGAGGATAAGCAGCAAAGAAAATGGATGGATGGAAGTGCAGAATTAACCTGTTTTTGCATCATGATTAATTTATTTCAACAACTTCTAGTGAATGTGACTTGGCCACCAGAGGCGGTATAACACAGTCATGAAGACACAGACTTTAACAATGACGGTAAGTGACTCAGTAAACTGCAGGCTACAATGATTTACAAATCATGTTCAGCCTGTATTTAAACGAAAAGCTTACTAAAACAAGATATTTAATTGTCAAAATGATAAACTTTATTGTTATTAGCAAACAACTTGCTCTAAAAAATGCTGGGACAGATGGCAAAAAAGACGGAGAAAGTTAAGGGATGCTCATATACAAACGCATACATATACAAGTACCTCTTTTGAATATCTCACAGGTGAACAAGCTAATTGGGAACAGGTGTGTACCATGATTGAAGATAAATAAAGCATCCCTGAATTGCTGAATTGTCATTCACAAGCAAAGATGGGGTGGGGTTAACCTCTCTTTGAATAAGTACAGGAGGAAATAGTCGAACAGTTTAAGAAAAATGTTCCTTAACATACAATGTAAGGAATTTAGGGATTTCATCATCTACGGTCAATAATATCAAAAAGTTCAGAGAATCTGGAGGAATCACTGCATGTAAGCAGTAAGGCCAAAAACCAACATTGAATGCAGGCGCCACTGCATCAAAAACTGACATCAACGTGTAAACCCATATATCACTCTTTAGGCTCAGGAACACTTCAGAAAAATAACGTCCGTAAATAGAGTTCGGCACTACATCCATAAGTGCTATTTAAAACTCTACTATGCAAAGCAAAAGCCATTTATCAACAACACCCAGAAATGCCGCCGGCTTCTCTTGGCTTGAGCTCATCTAAGATTGACTGAGGCAAAAGATAAAAAGTGTTGGGTTGTCTGACCATTCATATTTTAATTTTTGGGGGGAGATCATGGATTTTGTGTCCTTTGCGACAAAGAGGACTGTTATGGATGCAAATTTCAAAAGCCAGCATTTGTGATCGTATGGGGCTTTGTTAGTGCCAATGACATGGGTAACTTATACATCTGTGAACACACCATTAATGCTAAAAAGGTAGATACAGGTTTTGGAGAAACATATGCAGCTATCCAACCAATATCTTTTTAATGGACATCCCTGCTTATTTCTGCAAGACAATACAATACCACATTCTGCATGGTGTTAGAACATCGTAGCTTCCATAGTAGAAGAGTGCAAGTACTAAACAGGCCTGCCTGCAGTCCAGACTTGTCTCCGATTGGAAATATGTGGGGCATTATAAAACAAATGTAAAATGCAACGACAGAGACCCTGGATAGTTGAAGAGATAAAGATGTTCATCAAGCAAGAATTGGAAAGAATTCCATGTACAAACCTTTGACACGTAGTGTCCTCAGTTTCTAAACATTTATTGAATGTTATTAAAAGAAAAGGTGATGTAACACAGTGGTAAACATGGCCCTGCCCCAGCTTTGTATTGTCATTGTATCTGTTTTTATTTAACACAATGTCCTAACTTCATTGGAATTGGGATTTTTAACTGCGCATAAAGAAAATATGCTCATGAGAATTGTTGTATTAAAAGATATGTTCACATGTTGCACTGTTTATGCCCAAACATCCCTTGCTAAGAAAGTTAACAATGCGAATATTGTTCTCTTTAAGATGGCATATGGCAAAGGTTTGTGGTGGCTTTGAATAAACAAGTAATTCTACTTATTTTATGTTAAGTTAAACAGGAAACCTACCTAGTCAAGTCACTTGTATCTCAAGACACCCCCTGTACATTGTTTTGTTGTGCAAATGCACGTTTATCAATAAAGGCATCCAACATGATTCACAAGAGGCAGCAACTTAACCACACACAGGATAGGTGAAATTAGGGTCTACCTCTGTCATGGCATCGTCAATCTGTTTCAGCTCCTCGTAGTGGTCTCTGGAGTCCCTTAAGGGTTGAACCATGATTTCCTCAATCTGAGGGAAAAGCTGTTGGACAAGAGAATAGTGTTACATTTGTATAAGTGTTCACACAGAAGGCATGTGCATTGGAGCCCACCTTCATGACGGTTTCAAACATGGGGATGAGGACAAACTTGATGAAGCCTATCTGAGCGGTGGGCTTGGTCACTTTGTCCCGGTCCATGAAGGGGGCCACTGGGAGCCCCTCCGACTTCTCCCGGTCACTCTAGGTTGACGCATATGTTGACATGCAAAATCACATTATGAACATAAAATGCAGTTTCTTCTGTTTGACTTTGTACACTCACTGCCTTGGCACAGTTTAAAAAATTGATATTTTAAAGCTCCATGAAGACTACCGATATATGCATATGAGGGATAGATTGAGGTGGATACTAGCGTGCTACATTTATTCACGTCACCTATCCATCCATTTTCCGTACCGCATATTATCATTCAAGTCGCTGGAACTTATCCCACCTGACTCTGGGCGAGAAGCGTGGTACATCCTGAACTGGTCGCCAGGCAATCACAGGCAAATAGGAAAAAAAAAAAAAATTCGCACTCACATTCAAAACTACGGGTAATTTAGAGTCTTCAATTAACTGATGATGCACGTTTTTCAAATGTCAGAGGAAACCAGAGTACCTGGTAAAAACCCCCGCACGTACAGGACAAACATGCGAACTCCACAGAGACAAGGCTGGAATTGAAACCAGGCCCTCAAAACTGTGAGGCAGCTTACGTGGAGATGAATTGATGCTTTTACTCCATTACCATGATCGACATGCTGCTCACTATTTTTATTTATTCATTATTGCATACATGATCTATTTTTAGACTTCCACTTTTGCCGTTAAGCCAATCCAATGTAATTAATAGTGTACGTTCATCCCACTTCACCAACCAGTAACATGGTCACACCCAAAGCGTTTGTGGGCCAATCATTATGACTCATTAAAAAAATATATAGTCTAAACTCTACAGACTCCGAAAAACAACAGCTTTTTCCTGCAGCTCTTAAAAAGTGACTGTTCAAACTAGGATATCCATCCATTCATCCATCCATCCATCCATCCATCCATTTTCTGAGCCACTTATCCTCACAAGGGTCGCAGGAGTGCTGGAGCCCATCACAACTGTCATCGGGCAGGAAGTGAGGTACACCCTGAACTAGTTGCCAGATTCACAGCTCGGGGCAATTTAGAGTCTCCAATTAATTTATGTCTTTGGGATGTGGGAGGAAACTGGAGTGCCCGGAGAAAACCCACGCAGGCCCAGGGAAAACATGCTAACTCCAAAGAGGTGGGGGTGGGATTTGAACCCCGGTCCTGAGCTCTAGAGCTGCTGCCCCTACATTCTATCGTTTAAATGAAAATCAAATTTGTTCATGTAGGGCCCAGTGAACGTGTTGGTTTTGGGGCACTGAAAAATTTAAATGGTGGCAGGTGTGTGTGGATTCCTATATATTATCATTTTGTATTTTATTTGACTTTTGATTTTTTTTTTAAATCAGAAGATACTCACAAGTTACTCTTTACTTGAGTAGTATATTTGGAAGACTACTGTTTACTTTTACTTGAGTCATTATTCTAAAGTAACAGTAGTACTCTTACTTGAGTCCAATATTTGGCTATTTTCCCTACCTGTGGGTGTAGGTATGAGTTTTGTCTACTTGGGCTTGGAATCCTCACACTCTTAAGATATCTGTGATATTGAATGTGTGTGTGCCTTTTCAAGGCGTGCCGGACCTGTTGAGTGACGTGAAATTCAGGGAATGATAATGTAGAAGTAGTTGGCTATTGAGTGAGCAAATGTTAGCCACTCTGGCGTCACCTATGGGGTGCTTCAAAGCAGTAAGAATGTCTTTAGTGTCTTTGTCTTTGGTGAATTTTTTTTACCAATTGTTCAATAAAGCGATTGAAAGTGCACAAGCAACTATATTCCCTCTATCCTAACCACCTGTCGAGGATTACAATTACAATTACAATCTGACTAGCAAACAATGTTTGGACCCTTGTGTAGAGAAGCGGCTTAGAAAATGGATGGATGGATGTTTACTTTACTGTCGATATCTAGTTGCATAATTAATGCCCTTTGAACTTTGCAATAGGCACAGTGGCTCGCACTTATTGCTACCTAAAACTGATGTGACGAGCCATACAGAAAAATGACCACCGATTGCATGTCATGAATAATTTGCAGCATAAATTGGAGAAAAAAATCTACCATGTAGCGAACCCGCAAAAGAGTAAAGGATATTCAGTAATGAGGGACAACTGGAATCTTTTAGAACGCTCTATATTTAAACATTAGTTTATGTTTGTGGGGTGCGTCCTCACCTGCATGAAGTACTCCTCCAACAGACAGTCCACCCAAGGCTCAGCCACCTCGGTGGGCCGCACCTCATTGGAAATATCGCAGCACTTGATCAGTACCATCTTGAGCTGAAACCAAAAGTTCATCAAAAAAGGGCATCGTGGTACCTTCAACACATCTGAACTATGCTAATGAGTCGTTCTCAACCTTTTGAAGAGCAGTCTGACTTCTATAACCTCGATAAGGAAAAATTGAAACGCTTGTCAAAGTCGAAATTCCTACTCTTGAATTATCCTTCAGTGACTTCTGATTGAACACTGTAGAAGTATATAAAATAATTTGCAGACTATTCTCGGTATCACCCGGTAACACAAAGTTACTTGAGGAAAATATTGGCTTCATCAACTCCAAAAGTTATCTGTTGCAGTACATTAACTGCCCAAGTCATTTTAAATGTACTATTCCAGTATAAAAATATATCTATAAATGTGCTGGTTTAAAAAAACGTTTTCTTTATGTCTGTGTAGGTCCACAGTCACCCATGTCATGACAATCCGCAGTGGTTGAATTGAGTCAACTGCATTTTCCCCGTTTGTTTTTGTGTTGTGCTTTTGTGTTTTTCCAGGTATATTCAAAAGGGACTTTCTATGCAAATACTTCATTTACTTAATAGATAAAGGCCTGCTTGTGCTGACAACTAACTGCTGGCATCATGTACATACACATGTCACATGCTCCTCGTTGGTGAAGTCAAAGTTGTCCACCTTCTGTTTGAATGAGTCCAGTATCTCGCCATGTCTGGCCATATCAGTGGCCAGGATCAGGGTGATTATGGCCTGCAGACAAAGAGCAAAAATGTTCAGTTTGACATTAAAAGTACATTGTACTCTAAGCATTAGCTATGTGATTAGGTGTTTCTTTAAATATATTCATGTTATATTTTGATAGGGTGGAACAGTGGTACAGCTGTAGAGCGTTGGCCTCACAGTTCTGAGGATCGGTGTTCAAATCCCGGCCCTGCTTGTGTGGAGTTTGCATGCTCTCCTAGTGCCTGCCGGTTTCCTCCCACATTCCATAAACATGCATTCATTGGAGACTCTAAATTGCCCCTAGGTATGATTGTGAGTGCGACTGTTGTCTGTCTCTGTTTGCCCTGCGATTGGCTGGTAACCAATTCAGGGTGTACCCTGCCTCCTCCCCGACGACCCCTGGGACTGGCTCCAGCACTCCCGTGATCCTCGTGAGGATAAGCGACCCAGAAAATGGATGGATGAAGATATAATTGGAATTTCAATTGTATCTTGCACAGTGTGGCAGGGATTGGCACATCTTCTGAACAGTTGAGAGTTTCTGGGTTTGAATATCCACTCTCATCTGCCACCACCATGAGGACATACATTTTTGAAAAATGATGACTTTTTTTCCCCCAAATATCAGAAGGATTGATTAAACTGTAAAAAAACAACTTCCCCACTAGTTTTTTTTTAATATATTACAATGCATGACAAAATACAATCATTGACCTCTAGCCGTCTTTGTACATCTTGTAAATTTGAGCTCATCAAATGTAATATGTGTCCCAATGAAGTGTCTGATGAGCACGTATGTTGGCCAACTCACCTGTCGAATCTGTTTGAATGCCTCGGGATCCACATTTGCAAAGATGTTGCACTCGGGAAGGGAAAGGATTTGGAATGCCACAGCGCAGTGATGGTTCTCCAGTGGTGAGATATCATTGTAGCGCACTGCCAACTCTGTGCGTGCATTGATTTGGTACCTGATAGGTGGATGACACAACAATTCTGTCAAATGAGTGCAAAACAACACAATGATCATCTTTTAGATCAGTGTGTTATGTGGAACCTCCCATTAGTGAAATAGTTGCACAGCTCAGTGACGACAGTGTCACTACATACTGAGGTCAACGATCTCCTGTGCTCAATCAGTCATCACCAGCACAGTGAGAGTAAACGGGTCTTACGTGTTGTTGTATCCAGGATGGTCCAGGTCATGACACACCGCAGCTGTCATTAGAATGCCCATATCGGTGAGAGTCAGCTTCTCCTGTACAACAACAGTGAGAGTTTACGCAATTTGGAATGACCAAAGGGGTCAGATCAGTTACCGCGGCACCTCACCTGCAGGTTGCAGAGGTGGATCATGCCGTACATCATCTGACTAACGCAAAAGCAGTGGCGGAAGTTGTGAAAGGGGTTGTTGCGGTAGTTCTCCTGGATAGCCAACTGCAAAGTTAGGGAAAGTTAAAAGTTGTTAATTGCTTTGTTTGGATTTGGGCAATTATTTTTCCCATCGATTGATGATACATCAATTTTAATTGTGCAGGTATATTTATAATGAGAATTTGATCATTACAGTGGAACCTGGATACTCGTGGTTCAGCAGCAGCAGATACAACCATTCAGGGATTTAAAAAAAAAATCAATTAAAGAAAAAATACACAAATGTTTTTTTCTCTTTTTTTTTGTGTCTGAGGAACCAACCCCAGAAACATACAGATGGTTTATCCATGCGAATTCTAGACTTTTTAGAGTTTAAAAAAATTTTGAATTTTTTTTCCATTCACCGTTTTTTTCTTAGCCGCTAATCCTCACAAGGATCGCGAGAGTGCTGAAGCCAATTCCAGCTGTCAACGGGCAGGAGGCAGGGTACACTCTGAACTGGTTGCCAGCCAATCACAGAGTACATGGAAACAGACAAATGTCGCACTCACAATCAAACCTAGGGCAATTTAGAGTCTCCAATTAATGCAGATTTTTGGGATGTGGGAGGAAACCGGAGTTGCCGGAGGAAAGCCACTCAGGCACGGGGGGAACATGCAAACCCCACAAAGGTGTGGCTGGGATTTGAACCTCGATCCTTTAATCTATGAGGCCAACGCTCTACAGCTGTTCCAGCGTGCCTACCCCGTATAAGCATACGAGTTAAAAATGATTACAGCCTTGTGAAAACAGTTCTATTTGTCTCCTGACGACTCACATCAGTCAAAGCACTATCTCAAATCATCTTTCCCCTTTGATATGAATAGAAACGTCATCCACTCCAGTGCGCCAAAATAACCCTTTGTTATAATGCTTTTAGCATGAAAAATAGAAATCCAAAGTGTTGCACTAGAGAAAAAATATAGCTATAAAATCATTTAATAGAATGTAAATAATTAAACAGTTCATGTATCATGATAATTCAATGGACATCGTGCTGCTCATTCTGGTGTATGAGCCCAATACATACAGTCATATTGTACTGCAGGTAGATGTGATGATGAAACGTAGAAGATTACAACTAAGAAGAAAAAGTAAAACATCCTGAATCATTAGATTTTTGCTCAGTTAGTGCAAACTGACATTGCACGTTGCATGCACAACATTTTCCCACCTGAAATACAATTTTTCGTGTTGGTCTTGCATTCTGGTATTCTATTGTTCCTTACCAACCAGCGTTTGAGTGTTATGGGGTTCATGTTGAATTCTTTCACCAGCCCCAAGTCATGATACATGTATTCCAAACAGCTCAGCATCTGCAGCCACAAGGGAAGACATGCGTGCAAATTGCTTTGATTTAAAGCATAAGACATCATAATAGGGCATATTAAGATTGTAAAGATTTCTCGATTAAGTGATTTTGTATCCTGCACTGTACCTCATTGTGCTCCCAGTGCCAGACATCAAATGTGGGCTTCTTCAGTGCCTCAACAGTCTCCTGAGACAATGTATACTGTCGAGGACAAATGTACAAAAAACAAAACAAAACATCTTTTTGGATATTCCTACGCTTGTATAGTTGCTGCAGAGTGTCACACCAAACTCACTTTTGGGTAGTTGGGGACGTCTCGTCTGGGAGTGACCTTCTTCCCGTCGTCAAAATTGTATTTGCATGGGCAGTTTACTCTAAAGGAAGATTGGAAGAGCAAGATAGTTTGGTTTAATTAAGCATTATGAACAAAAATGTTGAGACTTATTCCTATTACGCCTGACACAGGAATTAAAACTATGAAATTGCTTTGGCTCACACTCATAATCTCTGTTCATGTTTATTCCTAAAGGTGTTCGATAGGTTTGGTCTTCGGGACAGTTACATTTGTCCTCACCAAACTCGTTTAATCATTACGTTATAGCTCTTGGATCCTTGAATGCTTCACACAAATTCAGAAGCTCAGTCCTTAATGCTTCTATGTTCAGTCCTTAATGTGTTCAATTTTAAATCCTGTTCTTTTTAAGATCTAGCTGGTGTGCAGCCAATTTTGTAATCACTATCACGAAAAGATGACATACCGGTAAATGGAAACATCAATCGTCCCTTGATTTTAGTTAGTTACTTCCTCGATGCGTTCTCCTCCATGCCCATTTAAGACGACTGAGATAAATCTTAAGATGGCAGCCTGAGAATAATTTTTGGGTCTCGGGCAAAGCATTGAGGGGGCGAGGTTTTAGGAAGTGTCACGAAGTAATGAGTGTGATCAGCAGGTTGCAACAGTGATACAGAGACTGGAAGAGTCACAGAAAGGCAAAGAATTGGACATCCTAAGAAATGTAAATGTATTGTCAATTTTATATGAAAATATGCTAAAAAAAAGTTACAATTTTTGATTCATCAATTCATTGATTGGCATATATAAGCCGTCAGTCCATTGGGTATGTAAACCATGTAAAACATCTCGTCCACCTGCCACCGCCTCTTGATGTCATCTCATCCCGAAGCTTCCTCAGATCATTTTTACACTTCTCAATCTCCACCACCTTCAGACCTTCCACTGAAACATAAACCCAAATATAGAGCGTATTGATCATCGTGACCTTGTGCTTTATTGGGGTTTCTCCAAATCGCCCACTTACGCTCCACTCTCTTCTCCAGCATGGCAAGCCGATTGGTGACCTCAGTCTTCAGCTCATTGATACGAAAGGCTCTGTGAGGAAACCACATTGCATCTTGGAGAAAAGCAACGATAAGGAAACAGTACTGGAACGAAACATGTCAATTGTTTTGGTGTGCGATTGAACTTGTCTTCGATGGGTTTGAGCATGTGACTTTAAAAAGTCAGTGTTGCCTGTCCTGTGTGTGTGTGTGTGAGGTAGATGAAAGGGCAGCCTTCAGCCAGGGCATAACATAGAAAACAGAGGTGTTACCTGCTGAACTGCTCCGCGACCTGGGACAACACATTCTGGAACATGTCCTCTTTCTCTGTACACATTGCAAAAGAGTCAACTTGCTAGTTTCACCCGTTGTTGTTGACGTATGACTGGATGTGGTAGTTAGTGATGGTGATACGAACCTCCAAGTTGGCCAGTCGACAGGGGGACAACTTTGTACAGAGAGCTTCACACAAAAAAGATTAATTAGTATCTGTTCCCTTCAATGTACAGTATTACTCCCAAGAGATGTGTTATAGGTAGCCATATCCCCCAAAAATCAACATCAGATCAGGATGCATTACATGGTTTTACATTTTACATTCATCATTTTTATCTTTAAAAAGTAAACACTAATAATATGTCATTTTAGTTCCCAAGATATGGTACTTGTATGTAATGTTTTTATATCAGAGCTGACTTTGATTTATGATGAGTAAAGGCCAAGCAAAGAATACCCACTACTAATTTCTTTTTTTTTTTTTTTTCAATTTGAAAGATTGGGGGAATACAATTTGAAAATTGAGATCAGTACCATAATTCTGCATAAACCAGTCCATTTGTCCATGGGTCATACTGAAGCTACACATCAAATTTCATAAAATAACATCAAAGATTATGACCAAATAACATCAAATAAAAGTTGATCGCATGGGAAAAATTCTCAATTTGTACTTTTGTATATATGTATGTGCAACATGATCTCTTTAATTTTTCAATTTATTTATACTGTATTTAGTATGTTCTAAAGTTTATTAAATATTATATATATATATATATATATATATATATATATATATATATATATATATAGTCTCCAGTTTTTATAAAAAAAGATGAGACCAAGATGAATCATTTCAAGTTTTCCCGCAATTAATTGGAAATTTAACCTGAGCAACCCACTTTTTGCTTTTGTTTGAGAGGGGATGTTAAAAATAAACAACTGAGATAAAGCGGTTGCACAAGTGTGAACACCCTCTCATAACTGAGAGGGGGCCGTGTTCAGAATTACCGCAACCAATCAGTCAAACTTGCAGCACACACACCTGCCACTGAGAAAACCCAAATAAAGGTAAGCTCTTTTAGTAGGCTTTTATTTTTTTTCTTTCTTCTCCAGCAGAAGCCTGAAAACTTTGTGATCACAGTGTCTGCTGTCATGCTTCATTGTATGGCGTTCTTATGATGATGAGTCGTCTGTTTGCTCCAAAAATATGTTTTGAAATTATGTCAAAGACATTCAATATTGGTTTCATTGGGACAAAATTTCCCAAACACATCATGTGGGAAAATGATACATCTTGTTCTCATTTTTACATCACAAAAACTTGGGGTATATACAATAAATGCAGCGTATACACTATGACTCAAACACAACTTTTACAGACCTTTCCCACCTTCTTGTTTATTCACCAGGTCGGACAAACCCATTCCAATAGAAGTAAATATCTGAATTTGACCAAGATATGAATATTGGTGGGCTGAATGTTTTACTGATGTCATCACTTAAACTTCAAAGTTGGAGTGGGGTAATATCTTAGTGCGCATACTTGGGAGAGTTGGTGGGCATGGTAGGATCTATCGAGACGAAGGCACCCTCTGGATCCACCATCATGATTGCAGTGTTTCTAGTGTAAACACATACCAAGACAAATTTCACTTACTGGAATGTAATGAGCATAATTGCAAGTATTCTATTTTGCGAATTATAAACTTTACTGTCTTTGCTCATTTGAAGTACTCTAAGCAGCCAGCATCAATAAATAAAAATCAAGCCATTCATCATGTTGTATTTGCTACTGATGGAGTGTGACATGCAAGCCACATATTTCACTACTACTACTACTACTATTACAACTACTACTACTGCTAATTATTATTTTTGTTATTATTATTAAGACACCAAAAAACTGCATGTACTTTATGTCCAATAATTTAATTAGTCTAAAAGCATCATGGCAGCACAGGACCCAAACCGGTTAGCACATTTGCCTCACAGTTCAGAGGACCCGGGTTTAAATCCGGCCTCGCCTGTGTGGAGTTTGCATGCTCTTTTATTTTGCATTTTAATATGAATAAATAAAATGGAATTGAAAACAGTAAAATCGAGTCAGCATCATTTAAGGGTCACAAAATTAGGAGACACAATCTAGAGCCCATCAGAACACATAATATTTATGGACAAAACGCATACTCTATGTCTCACAATTTATTCATAAAAAGGCCAATTTCCCGTTTTAAAATAATACACATAAGGAAAGCATTGGATACCAACCTGGGGATGTTGGATGAGGTACAAAGAAGCTCCTTAATATCACAAGGACTACAGTGTCTACTAAACACCACCTGGAAAGACCACACACTTAATTGGATTCTTGCACAAGAGAAAATGTAAAAAAAAAAAAAAAAAAAAAAAAAAAAACATCACACCAAAGGAATAAATTGCACTATGTACAGCCCTTTGATGCTATTGTGGTTAATATAAGGCCTCAGTGTTCCTACACAGGTTGGGATGCGAGTCATATATTACTCAAACCATCAAAAATAATCTCAGTGGGAAGACCACGTGCAAGACAACAATGTTTTCGACCCACCCACTGCCACCCCTTTTTCCTCGCAATCATTCATCATTATGACCAACAATAGAAACGTATATGCATCTAGGCTGAGAACCCCCCTCCCCCCAAACAAAACAAACAATCAGAGAAAAAAAGTGTTGGTGATCTTGCTGCGATCTTGAAAAGGAGCAGGTGTAGCAGACAAACACTGAATTGTGGGCTTGGGGCTCTTAAGCAGACATGTGTCATCAGCAGCTCTCTACTTGAGGCACTCAGCAAGTGTTCCGTTTAAATTGTACACCAATATATGCTTGTAACAGTGCACAACGACGTCTAAACATAGACAGATATTTTTGGTTTATGGTTTTCAAACAGGTGCCGGCATCGTCGCAATGACAAATTTATTGCTACAGTATTTTGTTATATGAATCACAATAAGGGAATACAACTGTGTGTGTTTCTTTTGGCTCGTCCCTTTCGGGGTCGCCACTGCGTATCATCTCAGATGAACACATATATATGTTTGGCACAATTTTTACGCCGGATGCCCTTCCTGACGCAACCCTTCTCAGGGAGTGGAGGCCCCAGTGGGATACGAACTCACAACCCCTGTTTTACAAAACCAGTGCTCTAACCACTGAGCTATGGGGCCTCTACAATAAGGGAATACAACTTTCTATGCTTTTTCTATATAAGAGCAAAGAGAAAATTCTTACAAGTAAATAGTAATTTAATATCATGAAGGGTGCATGGTGAACCACTGGTTAGGACGTCTGCCTCATGGTTCTGGTGACCTAGATTCAAATCCCGGCCCCAGCAGTGTGGCGTGTGTGTGCATGTTCGCCTCGTGCCTGTGTGGGTTTTCGCTGGGCACTCTGGTTTCCTCCCACATCCAAAAAACATACATGGTAGGTTAATTGAAGACTCCAAATTGCTTGTAGGTGTGAGCATGAATGGGTGTTTGTTTATATGTGCCCCGCGATTGGCTGGCAACCAGTTCAGGGTGTACCCAACATCCTGACTAAGGATGGCTGGGATAGGCTATGGCACTCCTTGTGACCCTTGTGAGGACAAGCAACTCAGAAAATTGATGGATGAATAGCGTGAAAAGGAGGATATGCTACTAGTGACAAGAAACAGATATTTTGGGTCAGACTAAAAGCAACTATTATATTGTATTAAACAATTTTACATACATATCATTATGAAATAAAAAATATAATAACATTTTCGGGCTAACTTTGGCCAACCCCAAGCTCGTCACTGACGGATCTCAAGACATGTACGGGGAAACAAACATTTCCCCTCATGTTGCCCTTATGCACAATTTTGAGACTTTAATGAACCCTAACATGCAATTTTTGGGGGAAAACTGGAAAACATGAAAAAGTGCGCAAAGATTCAAACCATGAAAGAACTGTGAGGCAGATCTGTAACCACTAGGTTATTATTTGTTTTAATTCCTAGACTATAATTGCGATCGATTTATACTAGCAACCTACTTATTTTAAATCTGAGACATAGGTATTACATTATAATGTATAGCGTAAAATGTAAATTTTTTTAATGCATTTCAGTAATATTGATGTTTTTCTAGTTAGATATAATGAAATAATACATGTGCTTCAATCGTTGTTTGTAAAGGTGTTAATCCAAATTATACATATTTTGCATCTATCACATTGCAAACTAAATCATACTCACTGCAAACGTGCTTTGCATGCAACAAGGTTTATGGCTTGTGAGGTGTGTGTGTTACTTTTTTCTCCTGGAAGTCTAAGTGCGCTGTGTGGCCGAATTATTTTAGGTCAGACTCAAGTGAGCCCAGTCAACTGGGAATACTTGCAAGGTCCTTGGAATTGAATGAACACTATTGGTTTTAAAGGGACACCTTTGTTATGCAACCCGTTAACAAATTCACATCTGCATAAATCGTATTTATTATTCATGTACCATTTTGACCTGCTTCCTCTCTTTGCCTGAGATTTTTTATTCTTTGATATTATTCTTGTCTCCTGCTGTTTACAGCTGTAAAACCGTAACATCCCTGTTAAAACCATTTTCTATTTATCATGGTAATCTTTATTTTACTACACCATACACTTTACATCTTATATTCCAGTGGTTCTCAAACTTGTTAAACCAAGTATCACCTCCCAAACATACTTCAAGTTCCACTATAATAACCAGCATTAAAATAGGCCTACATCAAAAACAAGGAGGTGATTTTTAGATTTAGATCTTTAAAAGCAAACAGTTAGTAAGATTAAAAGCAAATCTGGTTTGCACTTGAAAGTTAAATACAGTTGATCTGTATTTGCAAAACACACTGGGCTTGAAAAGTAAACAATGTACCGTACTGGATTTAAAAATGTTTAAACTGGCTATATAGATTGCTACAAGGTTCGTTCTGCGTTTTATTTTATTTTATATTTTTACTGGTGACTGGTGGTTAATATTATACTCAGTGATCCTTTTGCCCGTGTACTACTCGTAGTATGTGTACCACACTCTGAGAATCACTCATCTGCTGTATTCTATTCTTTTTTTTTTTTCTTTGAAAAACTGCTACATTTCGATGGAAATGACAAAAACAGCCATCGGAATTTGGTTTGTCTTCTTTCCCGGGCTCACCTTCTGCACTTTCCCATCCACATCCAGATAAATGGCTTTGGGGGCATAGGAGGAGGAGCTGGAGCCCATGTTTGACCTCCCTCTCCTCTTGCACGCCCGTGGCGATGTTGACCTGGTCTGGCACGGACGGGCGAGTTGAGGAGGCGACCACGGGGATGCCTTCCTGTCAGGCAAACAGTATGAGATAAAAATGTTATGATGTAAGATTATTCCCAGATTTACCGTAAGGTAATTCCCATTTGACATCAAAAGCCAAGAACATGTGCTTATCTTTTTTTTTTTTTTCATGCAACTAGATGAATTACTCTTGAATCAAATTAGTAATCGTCAAGACTCACAATGTGAGGCACGTCGCTTTCCCAGCCAAGAGTGTTGCTAACTTCCCCTGGGGGCGACGATACCGCAGTCGACTCACTTTGGAGACAGGAGACGTAATAGTAGAGCCGAAGGAGGCGAAGCGAGGGGATGGAGATGCGCTGTGCCGTGAGGGAGCCAAAGGGCTTTGGTGAACCATCAATATAACTGGCTCTCCTGGTCGGTTGCCAGGGGATTGTTACTATGGTGAGAAATAGGACAACCCCCTGTGATCCTATGTTGCGTTCTACACGCTGAGTGGAAACGCACAAAAATAGAGCTTGGATAAAATGGTTCTGAGGGTGAATTATACCTGTGTTTGGCAGATGATTAATACACATCCATTAGGAAAATTATTAATTCATGCACATTGCGAATTATATCATACTTCTAATGCGACTCTATTGTGAACTGTTGTCTTCCTTTTTTTCATTAATGAGCATCTGAGAAATGCTTGCTATTGTTGTTTTTTTTTTCCAACATTTAAAACGGCATTTTAATGAGAACTAGTATTATTTTTGTGTGTGCTTGTCTCCTCATCCCAAGGCCACTCATGGGCTGACCTGCTTCTTGAGAGCAGGCCCACCAGATGGTTTGGTCAGGTGAGTTGGGGCCAGGCAGGCACTTGAAGAAATTTTAGATTCGGGGTTTATTTTGGGTGGCCTTTTGAAGCCAGTTGATCAGGAGAGGAACGTGTGGCCTGATAACCGCCAATGCGATCGAGTTGGAATCACGTGGCTGGGGGAGTTGGTTTAGTGAAAGTAATGATGAAAATCTTTCGTCTTGGACATAATCGAAGTAGCGACAATAAAGTCACAGCGGTGCTTTGAGATATCAGTTTGTTCTGTGACAACGCTTGGAATTCAAAACACACAATTTGTATTTCCCCATTGAAATTAATGGAATTTCCATTAATCCATTCCAGCCTCCCCCAAAGAATCAACAAACAATTTTGTTTTTTATTAGGGAACTAGCACTCTATAATGTTGTTGTCTTTATAAACACCTATAGTATTAGCATAATTACTTCAAATGACAACAAGCAAACAATTTGTGTATGATGATGAATTCATTGTTGTGCCTTCTGATGTGGGAGACTTGGTACTGGGTAGGGGGTAAAATACTGTTTAGCAGACACAAGTAACTAACTAAGTATTACTACGGTAAGTGACAAGGCGGCACGGTGGAACAAATGGTTAGGGTGTTGGCCTCACTATTCTGAGGTCCGGGGTTCAAATCTCGGCCCTGCCTGTTGGAATTTGCATGTTCTCCCAATGACTGCGTGGGTTTTCTCTGGCAACGCCGGTTTCCTCCCACATCCCAAAAACACGCAACATTAATTGGAATTGCCCCTAGATCGGATTTTCAGTGCAAATGGTTGTTTGTTTCTATGTGCCCTGCGATTGCCTGGTGACCAGTTCAGGGTGTACTCCACCTCCTGCCCAATGATAGCTGGGATAGGCTTTAGCATTCCCGTGACACTTGTGAGGATAAGTGGCTCAGAAAATGGATGGATGGATGTGACTCAGGAGCTGTATTATTAGTTATTTCTTGAGAATGTTAAACAATGTGGGACTTAGTGTATTGTCATATTATTTTTTTACCTGTTGTGTTCAAATATCTATTGCTTGTATCATTAACACATCCATCCATCCATCTCCATTTTCTGAGCCAATTATACTCACAAGGGTCACCTTCCTTCTGAGTGGTCTCCTTCCTGTCTCTCTGTTCACCTTGGTTGTAGTGGTCCAGTTTTCTGGAAGCTCCTGCTGTTCATCGAGACCCTGTCAATATTGTTTAACTTACTGTTAAAATGTATTGCAAAATGACTGCATCCGCATGCATTTTGTGAACTGTAATGTGACCTGCATAAAAAATGTATCTATGATTAAATGATACTGCTCAATTACTCTTTCAGTTTGTTATTCAATAATGTGCGGTTTTAAATTGTGGTTGTAATGCCCAACATACTGAGAAATTTCTCTAATATTTTGGTTGCCCTATTTTTACAGCTACATCTACTGTACATCTTTCTGTAGTATTATGGTGGCATATGTCGCATTAGATAATATACCTGTAATATTATGACAAGTTTGTCTACCTACGGTATATAAAACATGTCAGTCTAAATCTTCCACAATCTTTTGTTCTCGCAATCCCACACCAGTCAACTGCCAATTATCAAGATCCTGACCCACAAACGCACACAGAAGCTAGATAAGAGTTTTCCGACAATACTGCCATCTCCCTTCCCCTCGTCTGGGGAATTTCACATCATCGGGACTTGTGTGAAAATCCTCCACCGGGCATGAGTAGGAGATTAATAATTAGCATCACACACACTAATACACGATTCACACACATACACCCATTCAGTAAACATAGACATGATCCAGGTCCCTCGAGGCTAATTAACAACCTTGCATCCCACTGCCCATGACACTACAGCAGTACTGAACAATGGAAGATAGTCTGTGTTGAACATGTGAAAAGGAAAAAAAAAACTGACCTAAACAAATATTGTATTATGTGCAAACCCCAAGTGATTATACATATTTGCGATTGGAAGTTCACAAATTCACCATTCATTAACGGATTTTGCTGTTGTTGAATCTCTTCAGTCATTTGCAGGAAAAAACCTGCCTATTTGCATTACTCCAGACGTATGTGGCAAAAAACGGTATTTGAAAATTATTATTTTGATTTTTGTGACCAAGTTCTCTCTCTGATATGTATGATATTTATTGTCTTGTAGCGTCTCTTTAATTAAGACAAAAAACACTTACTGTCGTCCGCTGACCCACCCAAAAAACAGAAAACTAGTTTCCCAATAGTTCCAACTACACACATTTTCATTCTCTCCACTTTTGACACCCAACTCACTCATCCAATCACAAATCTAACAACAGATGTGTTAGATTTGTGATTAAGTCACCGGGAGTGGATGGATAACATGACACCAATATCTCCACCAAAACTAGGAATAAATGCAACATTAAACCCAGTGGAATTGGTACCATCAGCTCACCTGATCATCATTAGACGTATCTACAACCAGCAATTTATGTTGTCAAAACAAAACGATAATAATCCATTTGTGGGCGTTGTCAACTATTTGTGAAAATTCACCATTTGTGGTAATGCTCAGTCCCAATTCCCTGTGAATAGCAGAGCTCTACTGTATATTATCCACACTTTTCTGTCAAAGTGTATTCTTAACGTTATTTTAAAAGCATCAAAACAAGCAAATATGATTGTGTCATCCAGAAGATACATTTGCGGATAAAAGGTGTCAATGAAATGATAGCCGATTTCAATGACAAAAGGACTTCCCATGCAGCTGGACATCTGAGGAGAAGACACATTATGCTGATAATAATGATTCCTTTGTTTTTAGTGTGTTTGAGCGCGTTTTGGCGCTCTCTCTCTCTCTGATGGTTAAACCTCACAACTACTGTACATACAGTTGTGAAAACAGCTTCATTTTTATTTTTATATCAAGCAGTGTTATATCATTTGTATATTCTATATGTTTTTATATCAAGCTGGGTGGATCGCATACCGGATCTGCGTGGGTCATGGACAGCTCACCAAGAATGAGTCGCAAGTACTTGAATGCGTAATATAACAAACATTAATTGACATATTTACATGTTTACATAAGTGCATTTCAGGGCACAATACTTAACTCTGTTACTTAAACAGAGTTAAATAATACATACTGGAAACAAATAAAAAATGAAAATACGCAAACATAAAACCTGCAAAAATTTTAAAAAGTTAGAAGATGCATAGAATTCATTTTTTTTTATTCTAAAGTGTGTTTGAAAATTAGGGTGAACCAGAGTTCAACAGTGTTTAGTACTTGTATTCAAATATATTGATAATTCAACAATTGGAAAATGAATGGGTGGATCAATTCGGTTAAAACAACAAAATCCACATTAAGTAAATGAATTGCTGAGAATGTTTTTTTCACCTCAGAAAACATTCATTCACGTTACATCTGTCTAAAATGTACTAAATATCCTTCCATCCATTCTCGGTACTGCTTATCCTCACAAGGATTGCGGGTATGTTGGAGCCCAAGGTAACTAATTGCGAATGAGGGGCAGGGTACGCCCTGAACAGGTTGGCAGCCAATTACAATCCACATATAAACAAGCATCATAAAATATAAATGAAAATATTATTTTCACATTGGATTGACTGGCAACCAGTTCAGGGTGTATGCCACCTCCTGCCCAATGACAGCTGGGATTGGCTCCAGCACTCCCTATAACCCGTGTGAGGATAAGTGGCTAAGAAAGCGGATGTGTGTGTGTGTGTGTGTGTGTATATACACTGCCCTCCATAATTATTGGCACCCCTGGTTAAGATGTGTTTTTTTAGCTTCTAATATTTTTTTTCCTAAATAATATGGAACTTTAATGGCAAAAAAGAGAAAAATCCAACCTTCAATACAAGTGCATTTATTCAGTGGGGAAAAAATCCCACATAAAGAAATAATTATTTGACATCAAATAATGTGTGTCACAATTATTAGCAGCCCTGGTGTTAATACTTTGTACAACCCCCTTTTGCCAACAAAACAGCACCTAATCTTCTCTTATAATGTTTCACAAGATGGGAAAAGATAGAAAGAGGGATCTTCAGCCATTCCTCTTATCAGAATCTCTCTAAATCATCCAGAGACCTGGGTCCTCTCCTCTTCAGCTCACCCCACAGCTTTTCATTGGGGTTGAGGTCTCGGGACTGAGATGGCCATGGGAGGAGCTTGATTTTGTGTCCGGTGAACCATTTCTGTGTAGATTTGGCCATATGTTTAGGGTCATTGTCTTGCTGAAAGACCCAGTGACGACCCATCTTCAGCTTTTGGGCAGAGGGCAACAGATTTTGATTTAAAATGTCCTGGTATATCAAAGCATTCATGATGCCATGCACCCTAACAAGGTTCCCAGGGCCTTTGGAAGAGAAACAGCCCCACAGCATCACTGATCCTCCCCCATACTTCACAGTGGGTATGAGGTGCTTTTCAGCATGCGCATCTTTCATGGCACGCCAGATCCACTTAGAGTGTTTGTTGCCAAAAAGCTCAATCTTGGTCTCATCTGACCGAAGCACACGGTCCCATTTAAAGCCCCGATACCGCTTGGCGAACTCCAGACGTTTGCGTTTATGATTGTGAGTGAGGAAAGGTTTTGTCCGTGCATGCCTCTCAAACAGCTTGTTGGCGTGTAGACAGCGCCTGATGGTTGATTTGGAGACTTTGTTACCCCCAGATGCTACCATTTGTTGTAATTCTGTAACAGTGAGATTTGGAAATCTTTCGATTTCTCTTACCATCCTCCTCACTGTGCGTGGTGGCAAAATAAACTTGGGTCCTCGTCCAGTCTTGTTTACCACTGTTCCAGTTGTTTTGAACTTCTTAATTATTCCTCTTACAGTGCATATGGGCAGCTGCAGTTGAGTGGCAATCTTCTTGTATCCTCTGCCTGACCTGTGAAGGTCGACGCACATCTGCCTCACTTGTATGCTGTGTTCCTTTGTATTTCCCACGTTTAAGAGTGGATAAGAGAAATGGCCTCTGTGACGCATCATATTTATACCCCAGGGAAACAGCAAGTGATGAATTACTAATTAAATGTTCCTACATACTCTGGTAAACTTTGTAAACTACTGTAGAAATGACAGAAATGCTTCAATTATATTTATTTCCTGGAAATTGTTAAGGGTGCCAATAATTGTGGAACAGGTAATTTAATAAAAAATAATTATTTTTTAGTTGGGGATTTTTTTATTTTCTTACAATTCATTTGAGTTGAAGGTTTCCCAAAATGTTCAGTGTGACAGTATTCTTCTGCAATAAACACTGAATTTATTTTAAGGCTTTTAACACATCTTAACTGGGGGTGCCAATAATTATGGAGGGCACTTGTGTGTATATATATATATATATATAATATATATATATATATATATATATATATATATTCAAATGAGTTTTACTGGCTATACAGTAGGTCACATTCATGTGTAACACGCTTTTAAAATGATATATTTTGGTCCTTTTTTATTGACCCCTCCCCCCATTGGAATTTAAGGAACATAACTGGCACTCAAAGAAGGGTGTGTAGACTTTTTATTTTTATATTTTATTTATTTTACTTTTTTCTGACATCATTGTCCATAGGTCTGCACACTATTAAACTCCAGTCTGGGGTTGTAGTATCAGTTGCGAGCACTCTGCGTTATACAGTTACTGCCCATTCAATACAGATATGACAAACCTTTTATAGTAAAAATAAAAATCTATATTTAACAATATAAGTAAGTACATTAAAAAAATTCTATTTCCTTGAGCATACTAAAAAAGTGTCTAAATGTTTGGAATTATTTCTAATCCTGTCCTTCTCACCAAACTAGATTTAAGTATTTACAAAAAAAAAATCTTAAAAAAATGAAAGTCAATCATGAATGTTTCATCAAGAGCTGATTGATTGGGGGTTGCATGATTGCGAGGTGCCCTTAAAGATGGCCGAAATTAGCGTCATTGAATCAAGGTCCCTTGATGTTGACGAGGCTGCCTTTTTAATTCACTCAATTCCTTGCTTATTCGACTGATCATTACTACTTAGTGGGTCCAGTGGCCAGCAGTCAGATTACATCAGTAAGCGTGCTAAATAAAGTCCACTGGCTACACTGTTCAGAGAGTGCAATAAGTAAATACATAAATAAAAACACATTTTAAAATGTGAAATGCAATGTGAGGGTGACACCGTATGGACTAAAATTATACAACAGTCTGTCAAAAATACAAACCCGTAAAACATTAAAACATTAAAATAGCCATCTTTATCATAGCATGAGGTTATTGAGCAACAATGTGATTTAAAAATAAAATATCCACCCATTTTCTTGGCCTCTTATTTAATAATAATAATAATAATAATCAAATATAAAATATAAAATAACACTGTAATAGGGTGAATATTATGAAAGGTTTATCTCATGTGAAGAGGGTGGGGGGGGGCATGCCTCACAGTTCTGAGGTCCCGGGTTCAATCCCGAACCCACCTGTGTGGAGTTTGCATGTTCTCCCGTGCCCGTGTGGGGTTTCTCCAGGCACTACGGTTTCCTCCCACATCCCAAAAACATGCATGGTAGGTTAATTGAAGACTCTAAATTGCTCGTCGGTGTGAATGGTGTTGTTTTTTTTGCACCCTGCGATTGGCTGTTTAGGGTGTTCCCCGTCGCCTGCCCAAGATAGCTGGGACTGGTGACCAGTTCAAGGCTTTTGCTGGGATAGCCTCCAGCATGCCTGCGACCTTTGTGATGATAAGTGCCCTGGAAAATGGATGGATGGACAGCCGCTAACCTTGTGACGATAAGCAGCTCAAAAACGACTCCATGTGCAATACTGGTGATGATGATGATCAACCCGATGATGACGCACAATTATTACAGCAATCATTAGGTCAGTCAAAGTCATCATAATTACCATTATAATCACCATAATCAGAGTACTATTTTTCCCCTCAATGAATGGTGCTTTTATACTCCTACTACTACTCCTACTACTGATTTTTTATTAATTAGATCAGTGATTTACAACCTTTATAGAGCCAAGGCACATATTTTACAATTGAAAAATCCCACGGCACACCAACAAAAGTAAATGTCACCAAAAATGGATCGATTAATTACTGTATGTACTTCCTGCCATCTAATAGAAGAGGATTTTTTTGTTCTGTCTGTCATTGTGCCTCACTGGCATAAATAGATGAATAAAGATACATTATTTTTTGGAAAAAAATATTTTTTTCCAAGCAATTATAATGGATGACTTCCCACGGCACACCTGAAGAGTGCTCACGGGACACTAATGTAGCCCGGCACACTGTTTGGAAATCACTGAATTCGATGCATATGTACTTAACTATAAAAGGGCCAAAAATATAGTAGTTAAAAGGCATTTTTATAATATCCATCCATCCCTTTTCTGAGCTGCTTATCCTCACGAGGGTCACAGGAGTGCTGGAGCCAATCCCAGGTGTCATCGGGCAGGAGGCAGGGTACACCCCGAAGTGATTGCCAGCCAATCGCAGGCCACACGGAGAGCGGCTCAGAAAATTGATGGATGGACATACAGGAAATTACCGACAGACATACAGTAGGCTGGTATGGATAAAAGAACAACCTGAGAGTAGATGTACAAAATATTGTAGTTTTTTTTCATTTATTTTGTAGTTACACAATAAAAACAGTTTGATATTTAAGTGATTAAAAAGAACAGAAGCATCCAAACTACTAATAATTGATCGAAAGGAGAGGTCTGCATAGAACATGTAACCTATGAATGCTCGACACAATTTACTGTACAGTACTTTCAAAAGGCTACAAAAGTGTATTTATTGTTGCTCGGTGGCCGTGGAAGGAACTGCCGGCGGAACCGTCCTCCTCCTGGCACAACACGGAGTCACTGTTGGGGAGGCCCCTGTGACTTCTCACTGGGGGCGGGACTCTCTGCCTCGACCGGCAGGCGAATGTTTGGGATTCCCACCGGGGGGCGAACTTTTCTGATCGGGCTGAAACTGCGTGGAGACGAACAGGGCGAGTTGGCCGGCGAGCGAGCGGGGCTCAGGGCAGGACCCGCCGAGGCTGGAGGGAGCAGCTGCGCCAGCGGGGAGGGGCTGCGGGAGTACCTGCGTGGGGTTGTCCAGATGGGCGGCTCAGTTCTGGGGGGGTGGCTGGGGAGGACCGGGACGTAGGTGGTGGGGAAACTCAATTCTGATTGGTTGAAAGTGTTGCAAGTGCTTTCTTCCAAACGCTCCAGAGTTTCCTGGAAGATGAGAGTGAAGAGACTTTTTAAAACTCACAGATATATTTGAATTACGTTCCATAGTTGTGTCCTTTCAATACACGCACAACCCCCCCTTTTTTTTTTTTTTTTTTTTTTTTTTTTAGCCACCAGTTCAGGGTGTACCCTGCCTCCTGCCCGTTGACAGCTGGGATAGGCTTCAGCACTCACTGTGACCCTCGTGAGGATAAGCGCCAAAGAAAATGGATGGATGGATGATTATCAACTGCTTTACTTCCATCCATCCATCCATCCATCCATTTTCTTTGCCACTTATCCTCACAAGGGTCACAGGGAGTGCTGGAGCCTATTCCAGGTGTCAACGGGCAAGGAGCAGGGTACACTGGTTGCCCTCCAATCGCAGGGCACATTAAGACAAACAGCCACACTCACTTACCTTGGGGCAATTTAGAATGTCCAATTAATGTTGCATGTTTTTGGGATGTGGAAGGAAACTGGACAGCCCGGAGAAAACACACGCAGGCACGGGGAGAACATGCAAACTCCACACAGGTGGGTCCAAGATTGAACCCGGGACCTCAGAACTGTGAGGCCAACGCTTTCCAGCTGAGCCCACTGTGCCGCACTGATTTACTTAAAAACACCAAATTTATCTAAGTTAAACTACAATATTCAAACATGTCTACACTGTGCTCTAATTCAACATCTTAATTTACTCACAAATTTACTTTGCGTACATTCTGTACCTGTTTAGCTGAACACAAATAAAATTAAAGAAAATCACACATGGGAAATAAATAATAATTTTCACATGAACTTAGTGAAATTAGATAATTTCCCACAACACACTTGATCAACTCTAATGGTGTTTGGGAATCATTGAATTACTAGTTTGTCAATGTGACTCAAAGGGGGTGTGGGTGTCAGTACTCCTCAGATCCAGCAGATGAGGCTGTATTTCTGTCTTTTCAAAAATGTATTTACTCTTTAATACACTGCTTTAACCATGTTAAAAATAAACTGGTGTAGACTGTACTTGGTGGCATACACATACCTTCATTCTTTGACTTGAGACAGCATAAACATAGGAACCCATATTTTTATCATGTAAAAAAAAAAATCCTGATATCTGTGTTCAAGTTCAAACAGGGAAAATACATAAAATGTGTGTGTGGCTAACAAATCACAATTTGTAAACATTTGAAAACTATTAAGTACATAAGACCCCAAAAGAGATCAGGTTACTTAAAGGTCTTTTCACACAGCACTTGGTAAAGCATCTGATGTTCTCGACTTTCTCATTCATTGTTTGTGTGCCTTCGTGCGTTTTGACATGATCAACGTCGCGTCAATACAGAGGGCGTCCAATGCTCTCCCTTGCTTCTTCTGAAAGAAAAGTGTGTTTTGGAACCTTTACGGCGTGACGTCAACAAGCTCCTCCTTTTGCATATTTGCATATTTCAGTGATTTTCAGTGCCGTGTATCATTATGGGTCCTGCTAGCGTTATGCAAAAGAGTCTTTGAATGAAAAGTTCAAACTTGGCATAATGTTATGGTGGCTTAACCTCTTTTTTTTTTAATCCAGTACAGTACATTTGTTAGGTACAATACAGTTGTATTTAACTTTTATTGTGCAACCAATTTATGTAAAACTTGTAGGGCCACTTACATCTTCGTTGAGTACATACAAGGGCATGGGACTCCTTCGACCGAGGGTGGTTGGTTTTGGTACAACATCAACTACAATAACAACAACAATGAAAACAAGCACAATACAATACAAGACAAATCGATCATAAAATAAATAAAATATATTTTATTACATTACAGTTTAAAAAAATCAATACCACACAATAATTAATGAAATAAAACAAAATACTAATACTGAAATTACTATTTGTTCTCAATGATTATTTACAACTTAAAATGTATACACTCTGTGCAGAATTACAAGGCAAGTATTCATTTTGACCATTTCATCAGTTTTAGGCAAACAGTATTTCCTAGCTCCCAGCTGGATACACTTGAGTGCTTATGGATATATGTACATATTGATGGATATATTTTATTTAAGCATAGCAGGCGCTGTGTATCAAGTAGATCAATACCTGATCTAAAAGTGGGTGTAGTTATTAAGCAGCTTCTTTTCTTTAGGCAAAATGGGTTAAAAAAGAGATTTAACTGACTGAAAAATCTGAAGTTATGAAATGTTTCTCAGAGGGATGCAGCATAAATATGATATTCTGGTGTGATCACAGAACCATAAAACGTTTCGTTCCATATAGTCATCAGGGTCGCAAGAAATGAATTTGGAGAAAAAGACAGAAAATACCTGCCAAGGACTTGACAAGAGTCAAGCATGAAGCTTTAAATAACCCGTTATTTTCAAGTTCTGTTGTATTTCAGAAATACAATCTACCTGGTATACCTTGAAGTACAAGATGTTCAGTGTTCAGAGATATGTAGATATGTAGAGTATGTAAAAGACTACAAACAAACAAGACACATAAACGGAAAAATATCCAAAGAGATTTTCCAAAGGTTTTATGGAGTGACGAAATGAGAGTGACTCTTGACTGACCAGATGGAAGGAACTGTGGCTAGATCACTCATGGGTACAGAGGTCTTCTTTGATTCCAAAGTGGAGGTGAGATATTGGTATTGGTTTGTATTAGTAAAGATGAGCTGGTTGGATCATTTCGGGTAGAAGATGGGCTCAAAATAAATTCCTAAACTGACTTTCAGTTTTTAGGAGACACTTTGTTCAGGCAGTGGTACCTGAGGAAGTCTGCATCCTTCAAAAAACAATGACTCTTATACAAGAAAATGCTCCATCACATGCATCCAAATATTCCTCTGCCTGGGTGGCCATTAAAGGCTTGAAAGATGAAAAACTGAGGACATGGCCCCCTTCCTCACCTGACCTTAACCCAAGTGAGAACTTGTGGGCAGTTCTTAAATAGGAGAAGTACAATGAAGGAAAATGTTACAACTCTTGAAACAATCTCTCCATTTGCATAATAATTCTGCACACCAATTGTTACCTAATAATTGTCCACATATTTTTATTCTAAAAAAACAACATAACTTTACTTTTGCTTTCCTAAATATTTCAGAGTAACATAAGGCACTGTGGTTTCTGATTCATAAAAATAATCCTCAAAAACAAGACTTGCCTAATAATTTTGCACACAAGTGCATATGTAATGAAGTAAAGTGAAAAATAAATGCCAATTATCATAATGCTTGAAACAAAATTTTAGATCGATAGATCGATAGATAGATCGATAGATAGATAGATAGATAGATAGATAGATAGATAGATAGATAGATAGATAGATAGATAGATAGATAGATAGATAGATATGTTGTGAATAATAAAGCATTGCACAGATTTGATTAAAACGCTCACCATCATGGCCATTCTGACCCTGATCCATGTAGATGGGAGCTCTCTGTGGGACAGGTCTATGCTTCTTTCTACAGTGTAGTTTGGAGGCAGTTAAAAACATGAACAACTTGCTTGTATATGCAACAAACAGGCAGAATAAGTGGGGAAAAGAAAGGAAGAAAAGAAACGAGTTCTCACTTGGAAGGTTTCCAGCAGGCACACACGGTCACCAGGGTGATGAGGAGGAAAATGCCTCCAGTGGACAGGATGATGTACAGTGAGCTCCTTCCTAAACCAGAGGCAGACATTCGATGAAGGGCAAAAACAAAAGTGCGCAAACAAAGAACATCACAGGCAAAGCTTGTTCTGTTTTATTCGCCACTATTAAGTGGCCCCTAAACTTTCCTATTTTAGACTTGTAATAATACACAGGCTACGTAAGCAAACTGTTTTATTACATTTCTAGGGCAGTACATTATGCTTCTACCATGCTTATCTGGGAAATAAAGTAGAAGCACATCCCAGTGGAGTTATAATATAGAACTCCAAATTACTTTGGTCCACAGGGGCACCTGCTTATTTCCTCCCTCCCCATAAATAATAGTCCATTCATTCGATTTCACTGCATGTTGTGGCTCCACGCTGACCCGCAGATTTGCACTTGCAGTAAACAACATTGTTAGAGAGGCAGGCGTGCTTCTGTGTGGCTCACTGAGGTGTGATAATTGCTTTGGTATGCAACTGAAAATGGACCGAAGAAATCCTCTGAAAACGTCCTATAAAATCTTGTAAATCCCATTTTTGGGCAGTTTAAAATATCCTACCCGTTGTGTAACATGCCACCTACTGTAGACAGTGAGTTTTACAGGTATGCTCTTCATGCTGCTGATGGGGTTTTCCACTGTGCAGGTGTAGACGTCGTCGTCTGACATGAGAACGCGTGCGATGGTCAGCACCTTTTGGTCATGCGAGAGTAGTAAGCGGGAGTCGTTCGCCTGCACCTTCCCTCCCTTCAGCCAAGCATACACGGGCTTGGTGCCATTTTCGTGGGAGCAGTGCAGGTTAAAGTGCTCACTGTACTCGAGGACAGATGACGCCACCATCTGGATGTATGGCTTGGAGACTGGAACTGGGGATGACACCATAACAACAGAATTGGTGGGAGATGGGACAGTAAATCATTAAGAAAGACACTGATTCAGGAATTTCTGTATTTGACAGTCAGCGGCGTGGTGGCGCGACTTGTTAGAGCGTTGCCCTCACAGTTGTGAGAACTGGGGTTCAAATGCTGGCCCCACCTGCGTGGAGTTTCCATGTTCTCCCTGTGCCTGCGAAGGTTTTTGTCTGGGAACTCTGGTTTCCTACCACTTCCCAAAAACATCTATTAATTGAAGACTCAAAAATGCCCTTAGTTGTGACAGTGAGTGTGAATGGTTTGTTTCCATGTCCCCTGCAATTTTCTGGCAACCAGTTCAGGGTGTACCCCGCCTCCTGCCCGAACTTACCTGGGATAGGCTCCAGCACCGCTACGACCCTTGTGAGGATAAGTGGCTCAGAAAATGGATAGCTGGAGGGATATTTGACAGTCCCTCTACAAATACATACATTTTCTATTACCATTTATCCTTTTGAGGGTTGCGGTTAACTGAAAACCAAAACAAATAGCTGCTCCTCCTAATCATACCCTTCCAGGTCGAACTGTTATTGTCCAATTGAGCACAGAAGTCAGAATAAGGGCAACCCTAGCAGAGCGCTCTACAGCATCCCCTCAAGGACTCCAAAAAGGGTGGGTACTTTGAGCTGCTGTTTAGGGCAAAGCCACAAACAAGAGCAGGACCTGTTCTCAAAGGCGGAGGAAGGCTACTGCCTCATACATCGGGTCGAAGCCCAATGTACAGGTACCAAGCCAAGAGGCATTAAGTACTTTCTGTCCACACCTGGTCGGAGATTAGTACCAGAAACTACTCTACAGTGGAAGCGAGTTCCACCCCTTTCAAGAGGACTGTTACTAGATTCCAAGCTCTGTGTCAAAGCGAGTCTGGATATATCTAGGTGGAACTTCTCAACCTCGCATACAACTTCAGGCTCCTTCCCTGCCAGACAGGTGATATTCTGCATCCCTCGAGCTAGCTATTATAGCCAGGGAAGGGGCTGCCAACATCCTGCCATCATCGGCTGTTACCCATATCACAGTGAATAGGTGGTGAGCCCATGGGTCCAGGCCCAGCCACCAGACACTTACTAATGAGCCCCTCCTCTGTCCTCGATTACGGTGAACTGCATCCAGGTGAGGGTAAACATAGTCTCATATTTTTCTTCGTCACAGAGGTTCCAAGCAATGTACAGTCTGGTCGCTCATCTAAGACCTGTTTGCCATGGATGACCCTACTGGAGGCATGACATCCCTGGCAATTTAACTTAGTTGTCTACAATTCTGTTCATAGCTCTGTTGCCATGATCAGCGCACAGTCTTCGAGTTTTGCTGGAGCAGTTCATAGCTGAGTGTGCCCCAATTGGGTTAAGAATTAACACCTTCAAATCTGAGTCCATGGTGGTCACCTGGAAAAGGGTTGCATAGCCTGTGGAAAAGGGTGGCATACCACGAGCAAAAGGAGTTGGGTTTCTTGGGGCAATCTTGCTCACGTGTGAGGGCAGAATGGAGTAGGAGATCGACGCAAACCCTGTATTGGACTGCTGTGGTGAAGAAGTAGCTGAGCCGAAAGGCAAAGTTCTCAATTTACCAGTGGATCTATGTTACCACAATCACCTATGATCACGATCTGTGGGTCATAACTGAAAGAACAAGATTAAATGCAAGCGGCTGAAGTTAGTTTTCTCTGCGGGGAGTCTGAGCTCTCCTTTTGAGATTGGATGAGAACCTTGATCATCCTGGAGCGGCTCAAAGTATAGCCACTGCTCGGACATTGTTTTTTGCTGGCTTGTGGACACCTCGCTGGTGAGGTGTTTTAGGCACGTCCCACAGACAGCAGGTTGTGGAGATGTCTCTTCGCTAACCTGGGAGCAAAATGGTATTCCCCTAAACAAAGTGGGAGAGTGAAGTGTCAGCTTCCCTGCTTAAGATGCTACCCGCACAACCCAACCCTGGATAAGCAGAAGAGGCTGCATCAATGTCTTGACGTACTGAACTTAAATAAACATGATTTTCCACTATATTCCGTAATTTATTGAGATTCACCAAATAATGTGGAACCTACCATCCACAGTGAGTTCAATATAGAGCTCCCCTGTGAAGGTGTCATCCGTAATGGAGATCTCCACCTCGTACGATCCTTCATCTGACAGCTGTAGGTTGTGAAGAAGCAGCGAGCCATTCTCAAATACCAGGATACGGTTACGGTACTCTGGCCGAAGGTTCCCAATGACATCTGTGCCGATGGATTGTACCACGGTGACGGGTTTCACTTTATCCCTCTTCAGCTGCCACTTGATTACAGGCTTATCTGTGCTACTGCTGGTGTAGCTGACAGACAGCAGGGCCTCTTTGCCCACAATTCCCCTCACCACCTGGGTTTGACTCGTCACATTCACCGCTGACACCTCACCTGGGACAA
This sequence comes from Syngnathoides biaculeatus, assembly GCF_019802595.1. Classification (NCBI taxonomy): domain Eukaryota; kingdom Metazoa; phylum Chordata; class Actinopteri; order Syngnathiformes; family Syngnathidae; genus Syngnathoides; species Syngnathoides biaculeatus. The sequence goes on along the minus strand of NC_084647.1, from coordinate 26,749,265 downwards.
ATAGAGAAGAACAGTGTAGGTTGCATGAAGAGGTAAAGTTTATCAGAAGTAGGAGTACCGTAATTTCTAGAAAATAATGTGAAATTTTTTCCAAAAATATTTTCAAAAAGTCAATAGAGTGCATTATATTTAGGTATGGATGAAAAAAACAATACAATCACATTGTATAGTCGTATACAGGTGCTACATAGAGTGGTAAAAAAAGATTTACAGATACATTTCAATATGATATTCGATGTCTCATTTATATATATTATGGTAATGTGCGCCACGAACCTGAACTCCTCGGGTGTGTGTGTGTGTGTGTGTGGGGGGGGGGGGGGGATGCCTTGCATTTAACGATTGTTAGTGTAGCATATTTGTTGCTACTGTACCAAGCATCAGAAACGACTGCCCGTGAGTCTGTTTTACTTAAATGAAGACAAAAAATGTCGACTACAAAGGCTACCACTCCAGCCGATGACGCGGCCAAACTGGATGCAAAACAACGTTAGCTGAAACTACGTAGTACGATCGTACGGTCATTTTAAAAAAAAAAAGGGATAGTGCACACAATTGAAATGCTTGCTTTTTTTAAAAGTGCCCATTACGTTCATTTCTACGAAGTTTGAGCTTTCATTTTGATCGCAACCTGACGGTATGAAGACCTACCACAGATTGTAGCTGAATGGGGGCATGAGGCTGCGCTAGCACGGTGGACCTTCCCCTCAAAGCGCTGACAATAATGAGTAAGAAAGGGAACCAAGACTCTTGGGATTAAAAAAACGTTTCCTCACAAACGCCATGGATGGCATAGAGGATGACATGCTGTGGAAGCAAGATGGGATCACTGTTCATGAATGCAGGAGGCACCAGAACAACCAATTCATCAATGAGTTAGAAAGTGATACACTAAAGGTAGCTACGATGGATATTTTTCAGATCGTAGATGAGTCAGATGCTTCTTTTGAAGTCTTGGCTAAGGATGTGTAATGTAGTGGATAAACTGCACTATGCACAAATGTTTGATGCAGAAATATGAAATTCAATTTTCTTTTTAAAGTTAAACAGTGTTAAATACTTTAAATAATTTATTTAAGACTGTAATATGTGTTCTCAACAGTATTAGCTGGTTGAGGGATTCTGTTCTGACAATGGCAGAGAGCAGTGTGTCCTGTGGCCTGTCTCAAGATATATATTAGTGCTGCATCAGTACACTCAAAGATTATTATTAATGATTGTTGTACAGATGATTTTTTTGAAAAACAATACAAGCACAAACAATAAAAGTACAAACCAAGCAAAATAGAAATACAGATAACTCCCAATATTTTGAGCACATGGATAGCAGCAGATTGGTGGTGCGCATTGTATATTGATAGAAGGGTTTTCCAGATTTTTTTAGGTCAACTTTGGGGGTGCGCATTATACTTAAGGATGCATTATACTCGAGAAATTACAGTAAATAATATATACTTTTGTGAAACTCTTATAGGGAAATCTCAAGCCGTGCTCCAGTGGTTAAGATCATCACCTGCCACAGTGTTGACCCGAGTGTGGCAACGGAACATCCAGCTCCCAAGATCCCCCGGACTCATGGCTGTGACCTTGATCAAGACACCCATACACTGAACTGCTCCCTGCTCATTTAAATATTGCACCCTGCTCCAGTGCGTGCCAATAACAAGTCTGTGTTAGCTGTGTGATGTCAGATGCAGAGAATAGATTTCGTATGAATGCAGAGCAAATTTGAATACACAAATTGAAGAGGCTCAATGTTACTGAACTAAAACTAAACTGACTCAGTGGGGAATTCCCACATTCTGTGAAGGATTTCTACAGGTGAAAGGTGACTGTCAAGCAGTTTTGGAGCATGTTTCTGGCCCTGGTAGAGCCGGATGAAGCTGGCCTGAGTTAGCTTGACCGTGGGGGTCACATAATGTGTCATGATCCTGCCGCTCCAGCACGAGCTGTGCGGGTGTCCGCGCAGGTGCGCTGATTGGAAGGTGCACACCTGCGCCTCATGCAGCCTGATTATGCTGTGGATTTATATGACCGCGATGACAACTGGCTGGCGCCAGTTCGTTGATCTTCATGTCGTGTGCTCCGGTATCCCTGATCAAACCTGTGTGTACCAACCTTCGCATGTTCTCCGACCAACCTTGTAAGCCTGACTCCTTTGATACTTCTGCCTGCGTTGATTGTTCCCCTGTGTACCGACTCCTGCCTGTCCGCTCATCTGCTCTCTTCGCCCGACGTCCCAACTACCGCTGCTGCACCGGACTGCCTGCTCGATCCCCTACCTCTGCATATAATAAACATGTCTCCTTGAACTACCTTGCATCTTCTGAGTCCTGCATTTGGGTCCTACTCTCGTTCCGATGGGACGTGACATAATGTTGCTCAATAAATGTTTGATATAGGTTTTCTGTCAACAACTAATTCACTAATGCATCCCATGAACAAAAACATGCAAGAGCCTCTTACTTACATCCGCCTGCTTTCAAGTTTTGATACATACAGCTATGTACAATCAGATTTATTTGGGTTGACCCTGTTTTACTATTGACGAATAAGTTTCTTTTTCACACATTGACTGTTGGGGCTCTATACCAAGATAGAACCAGTTTACAAATGTCGCTCGGCATGTACGGCTATCGCAACCCATCACATTTGCCCATCCCATCTGCCTGAATTGTTTCACGACCATTCTGTATTTTCCATGGTTTAGAGGTGATTTTTCTGTCTATAGACGGAATTCCATATTTTTAAATCGCAAAGGTAAAAAATAAAATGAAAAAAAAAATCATTTTTTCTGCAGTATTCCGACCGTAACGCGTGCCAGAATCCACAGTCGTTCATTTTCTGATCCGATTTTTGCAAATGAGATGGAAAATTTTATACCCGTCTATCCAATGAAAACACTTGTTGTTTAAGCGTTAGTTTATGGGGCCATTTGCAAGTGAACACGGCAGCGGTGCTCGAGAGGAAAGACGCCTCTTGAGTGAAATAAATTGGTATGTCAAAAATAAGTTCCGATAGGATTGGATTGAATGAGAAATCGTCATTACCGTTGGTAAGAAGGAAGTTACCATTATGTTAAGTGCCTTCATTCGCAAAATTGAACGACCTGGTAAAGCATTGTGCACGTGGTGTCAGGATACTATTGACTATGGATCAAGAGGTTTCTAGGCATTGGAAGTTCATGTGAAAGGACAAAAACATGTCAAACAACAGGAAGCAAGGAAAATGAACTTTTCCATAGCTGGTACATTCAGATGTCAACCCAAGGCCAGCAAACCTTGGGGACTTCATCCCTTGTTTACGTCCACTACCGGTATTGAGAGGCAAGATCCACCGAAACAACCAACCCCAGTTTCAGACAGCGTAGTTAATAACGAAGTGAGAGTTCAGAAGCAAATACTTGTAAAAATGTCTGTATTATTTACTGATAACGAAACATGACATTAATAATTGTTGTCAAATTCATGCGTTTCAATCATTTACAAAAAGAAGAACTTAAAACGTTTCTGAATCGATACGAGATACAAGTTATGAAAGCACGCTTGCATGCCATTATGCAAATCTGAATTCAATTTAGTTTCACTTCTAGTAGTTTGCTTAGTTGAATTTGTATTTAAATTTGTAATTTTTTGGGGGTAAAGGTATGCACCTAAATAATGAACGATCATATTGTATACATTTTGAAAACAGAATAGCATTTATTTATAGATGTACTAGATATATTTAATTTATAATACGATCTATAAAACTTGCACGTGAAAATTGGTGATCATCCTTTGATCATGCTTGCAGAACCCTGGCTATTTTTCAGTCTTTTTTCATTCAGTCAAATCACATGCTGGTGGTGGCCTGCAATGGCCATCGGTGATGTTACATAAACTCAGCCTATGCACGTCACAAATTTAGTCATGCATTCTTGCTCAGACACAATGTAAATTTGCACATCAGCCACTTTGCACTCAATCTTTGCACTTGCCTTAAGTTTGTTGGATAAACAAATTCATAATCACATTTTTTTTAAATGGTAAAAAACTACTCTGCATTGTCTAATACTTTGTTTTCTCATTGAAACTCACAACCTATATGAAGCTTAGTTAATGTCTGACCAGACATTTGTTAACTTAACTTTGAAGTTTGTCTTTGTGGGTTTCATCGTGATTGATAAAAAGATATGCTGAAGGTGTCTCTCTTCCTTGAGTTACAAACTTTGTATGTTGCCATACAAATTTCTTTAGATTATATATTTATATTATACTGCATGTGTTTTAATCAGAAATCTACTGGATGCAAAGTCAACTCTGGTAGTATTCAATCTGCTCCAGTCTACTTACAGTATTGAGAGTTAATACTCTTTTTAAAACGGATGAAAATCCTTTGTAATTAGACATTCCCTAACATCAGGAGTTATAAAAAAAAAACACTGAACAATGTTAAAATGATTCCCTTCTATTAAAACGTCACAGTAAGTCACAATCATGTGACAGCAAGCCAGTATGAAGCCGGCATCGCTAATGAAATTCAGGCCAAATGAGTTCTCCTGGAATTTCATTATTTACGTCCGTGCTTTTTTTTTGCTCCAACATATCAAACTGTCCCCGTCTTTAAAGGCAGACGCTACGGTGCATTTTTCATCATGACAGGGCTGCTTATTCAGGGCTTCTTTTTCACCACTACTGAAACTTTAAAGGCAAGAGACCCACTTACATGCAACTTTTTGATCCACTTGCATAATATTGGACCCATTTAGGATCTTGTAGCTTTCTAACTGAACAAAAGGGCAAAGGCGAGAGGAACTGCTTTGGTTGGTTGTATTGAGCATGTGTCCCAAGGAAGAACCTGTTTCAATTTGGAATAAATGCAGATGAAGGGATGTATTTTTTACAAATCGTTTGCAAATCGTAGCATCTTTTCCCTCTTTGTCACGTCTTATATTATTCATCATGATTCAGAATGTAGCTTGCTAAAAATAAAATAAAATAAAATGAATAGCTCTCTTTTGTGATGGAAAATAATACAAGAAATTTCTATTGTCTTATTGTCTTTATTTAACTAGGTGCCCTGCTAACACATTCCCACTAACAAAAACAAATATGGCACTCGATTTGTTTTCTCATTTGTGATAAGAATGTACAATATCCTGTTTTTGTCATTTGCCAGGATAAAGATTGGTATGGTCTCATTGTCTTACAGTATCCCCTTTAAATTAGTAAATCTTAGTGAGCTTCCTCAAATGTTCCATATATTTTCTATTGTACTTCTCCTGATTGTGCATTATGGATGAGAAGGAACCTATCACAATTGAATTTTGGTAAAAGGCAGGGCTCACCCTGGATTGGTTGCTGAAGTAAGAATAATTTTATTGTGTTGTTTTTCCATAATTAAAAGATGTTTCGCAATAGCTTCGTATATGTTTCGCAATAGCTTTGTATAACCTAAAAGACGATCGCAATAGCTTTGAATAACCAGCAATGTCATAAAAAGATGTTTTTGTGTTATATGATGTCGTGCAACGCCATTTGTTGGTAACAAAGAATAGTGTGGCGTCAGGCGGGATGAATTGGCCACTCACCCCTCCTTCCGCACACGCTTAGAGTATAAAAGGAGAACTTTAGATACTCTCGGTAGAGTCTGCTGCGGGTTGCGTACGGATGCCCAGCCGGTATTGAAGTTGCTCTCTACCTGGAGTGTTGGCTCTCCCTCCTATTGGCGCACGGTAAGAGCTGGATATTCTTCTAAGAGCTGATTGGATATTACTTAGCTTCATACCACGTGATTTGTGCTTGTGCTTGTGTTACCATTTCTGTGTGGGACCAATAAAGTGCCAATTGTTGGTAGCCAGAAGTGTGTCTTGTCTTCATTTCTGAGTGCCTATCTCCGACGAACCTATTAAAATTTGATACCGAAATCCTGAGCGAGGTATCAGAAATGTTTTAAAACATTTTTGGCGTTGTCGGCAGGATCGCGGAGAATACATTCAGAAATGGCTTGTTGCTTTAAGAGCAAAACTGTGAAGGAGGCGGAAGTGGCCTCAAGTTTTAAGTGTAAAACTGTGAAGGGAGCGGAGGTGGCTCCCAATGAGGATGGCGTCTCCGACTGGGAGAGCCTTGGATTTGAAGAAATAGGGAAACTCCTTAGACGGTACGGGGGACGCCCTAAGCCGTGGATAGGAGAAATTCTCTTGGCAACTCCACCGCTGCTACAGCGCATGTTAAGCAGGGTGGATGTGAGGGACAAAGCCCCGCTGGGTGGCGTCCGAGAGATGTGGATTTTTGCCGAAGCCTGGAAGGAAAGAACAAAGGCTTTGGATAAAGTATGCGCTTCTGAAATGCAAAAAGATAAAAAGATAGCGCAACTTGAAGAGAATATTAAAGCGCTCGAATCTGACCAAGCTAAAGCGCAGAAAATCTTGGAGAAATCAGTGGCTTTTATTTCTTCAATGGCGCGCGAGAAAAGTAATAAAAGACCGCGTCGCATCGACCCAAAACAGGTCCACTCTTTCGCTGTGGCACTCCAGGAAGACTGGGAGCCAGAGGGATGGAATGGCGACATATGGGGAGATGGCGACATGCAATATGGCGGGGAAATGAAACTTCAACCGCTGTATCCACAACTTGGACATCTCCAAGTTAAACCGATCTCGCGGAGACGGGAGGAACAGCATGTTGTCTTGCCCGTCTTTGAAGAACAGCGAGATGAGAATAATGTACCTATAGTTGATAGGGAAGGAAACCCTATAATGAGGCGAATAGAACAGCCTCAGCCGCCGCCCAGAATGACGAAAACAAAAGAGGACTTCTCTCAGGAAGAGATAGCCCATTTAACATCAAAGTATCGACAAAAGCAGGGAGAACCAGCTGATTCTTGGCTCAGGCGGATGTATGAGGAAGGAGCTGACACCATAGAGCTTGACTCAGAGGACTTTTCGCGATTTGGAGGCTTGAGTTCAGATTCTCGAATGAATGCCGAGTTTCGTGCAAGCGGGAGAGCAATGGCGGCAGGTGATTCTTTTTCGCTATTTGCCTTGTATGCTATGACAGCGCAATCTGTGTATCCAACGTGGCATGATTGGCCCGAGATCAAAGGGCCTTGGGTAACCATCCGCGACGCAATTCACAGAATGGGGAGATTGTGTACGCGCGAGTCGATATCGCGAGCGGGTCATGCTTTTATTGATGAAACAGCAGTGCCAAAGGTGGTGCGTGATGCAATGATTCGAGACGCACCCCCCCACTACAGGTCTGCGATACTTACTATTTTGTTAGGAGCCGTCGATAACAGCTTCAGTGACGTAAAAACGCGCTTGTTGGAGTTGGCGACTTTGGGAGATTGGGGAGACACAGTACATCAGCCTTGCCCTGAGAATTACAGGTCCGAAACAGATGGCAAACGACCGCGCGCGAAACCGCCCGAAGCCGGGAGTAGTAGGCGGGAAATGTGGAAAGCACTCATTGTAGCGGGAGTACCGGCAGAAGAAATTGACGGGCTACCCACAAGTGCCTTGGCTGCAAGATGCAAACAAAGGGGATTGAAGGTAAATTGCTTGAGCAGGGGATCAAAGGGAAAATCAGAAATTGCTCAGCTGGCCACCATCATAAAGGGAATGATGACGCCGGCAGCTCAACCAACAGCCCCTCCCTTGGATGCATTTGAGGATGAAGAAGAGGAAGAGGATGATACAGACTCAAGCGACGACATGCTAGTAGACACAAGAGGCCCCAGCTATGTGGCTGCTGTGAGAAAGGGCCGAGCGAAACCCAAGAGTAAGGGGAAAAATAAGGACAAGAGGTCACGTACCTTTGACCTCCTCAGCTAGGATGGAGGACAATCTCAGTCAACCAGCCAGAACAAAATTATCAATCGATGGTCAGTTGGGGACATCAGACCCCATGTTCAATTGGACAGGGAAACCCTGATAAAATGAAGGGTGAAAATCTTCCACTGCGAGGATTGGGGGGACAAATTGTAAATGGAAAAGCAGTAATTCTTCCATTAAAAATTGGGAATATGCCAATATGGAAATTTGAAGTGGTCGTCACCCCCATCCCAGAGTGGATAATTGGAATGGACATCCTGGCTGGAATGACTTTGTATTTGAGAATAGGTAAATTTCAATTTGGAACAGGAATTGATGTGCGGACAATATTGGTGGGAAAGGTAAAAATGACACCGTTTCCCATATCTTTGGGGAAAATGCAATCAGGACCTCCTCGAGCTGCGGAAATTATAGCTCAGGGGTCTGATGCCACAGTCAGTGTTTTATATCAAAGAGAGGAAAAATGGGTGAACGTACCCGTGAACAAATGTTACATGCGAGAATACTAATCATGTTTTCTTTTGTCAATAGTGGTAACCATATCTGTTGCAGCTTGGTGGGTGCTTGTTGAAGTGGGAGCTGTTGATTGGACGACGCAGAGATGGAAGACATCCGGCGCCAAGGAATTGGAAATGACTGGGTCATCTGCCTCCTTGCCGTTGGTGCCATGGTCCGACCCTCGTGGGGAATGACCGAAGGTCATGTGTGCGAGACAAGCCAGTTCATCGGGATGAGATGGAGAATCTCGGTCAACATCCCCTGTGATCTTCCCATGATGATCCACCACGAGAGTGATACGGGGGAGTAAGGTGACAGTCTCCGCTTCCTGCGTCATGTGTATGTGGGATTTGGACGAATGGAGATATTGGGGGTGTCAAGCTGATCATCGAAGAAACAATGACGCCAAAAATAACTCAAACACACTTGACTCCAATCCTTGACACCTGTACACACCTAGCTCAAGCAGTGGTTGAAACCAAGATATACTGGACAATTCACTTTCCCCCGATTCCGATATGTAACAGAATAAAAAGGGCATGGTATGATACTTTGTTGGGGGGAACGGGAACCGTATTGGGATTGGCAAATACTGCTGATAATGAGGTAACTAGGACCATGCTGTCCAATACTGGAGAACACTCTGCCAGGGCCTTGCATCAAATAGGGGTTTGGCTTCCTAAAGCTCTGGTGGGACAAAAAAGAAAATGCAGAACTTTGGAAAACAGTGTTTAATTGGGATATCAAATTATGGGACGAAGCAGAGAAAGTGCTTCAGAACTTGACAGAACAGAGTAGCTGGACAGTATGTAGTATTCAAACTCTACACGCTGCGGCTCAAAAGGAGTCGTTTCTAAGGATAGTTACGTCGGGAAATTATCAAGAGTGGCGGAAGGTTTGGAACATTTCTGACTCTTTGTGGTTGACATTACATCCCGAACACACCAAATGTAACAAAAATAAATGTACGGGGTATTGGACCCAGTACAACGTGACGACAACAAAGGTGGTTTGTAAATATCAGGTTTTGCCTGTTATAACGACAAGTGGATATTGGTTTTTACACATGGACGGAGAGTGGTTTGAACCAAAAACCAACAAAACCTTTAAATCAGATTTATGTGATTTAACAGACCAAGGGTTGGCTTGCAGATTACAACATGCGTACTCGAATCCGTGCCTAACCGACTCAGAGGTTGTACTTTGTGATTGGACTAGGGAGCCAGCCAGAGAGATGATGTGGCAAGTTGGACCGCATACTCTCTGTGTGGCTACAACACAAAATAACTCACAAGTACCTTCGGTTCCTTTTGTAGGATGCCTTCAAGATGTACACATATGGCGCTGGGGAAACATGACGTATCGTTTGACTAACTATTCGGAGTCCCGCAGGTTGACTGCGGTCCAGTGGGAGGTACTACGCTCCCCCTGGTCAGTGTCTCTGGAACGATTCAAATGCGCATTGGAGAGTTCTACAGACATCCAAAAACTCATCAAGTCACATGCGTCTAACATTTCCAGTCTCATGGTGTCAACTATGGTAGTAAAAGGGGAAGTAGTGCATGCCGCTAAATTAGTACAACAGGCTTCAGCTCATCATTGGTGGGACATCTTCACAGGAATGTCCTCCACTGCGCGTACTACTTTCTTGCCGCCCTTGATCGTGTTAATGATTGTTATTTGTGTGCTTACGCTATGCAATATGGGAACTTGCTATTATGTGCGACGCATCCGGCTTGGGTAGAGAAGGAAATATATAATCGCCTATAATCAATTGCTTACATTTTGAATGATGGAAAAACATCAAGAGTGGAATGAAGTAAGAATAATTTTATTGTGTTGTTTTTCCATAATTAAAAGATGTTTCGCAATAGCTTCGTATATGTTTCGCAATAGCTTTGTATAATCTAAAAGACGATCGCAATAGCTTTGAATAACCAGCAATGTCATAAAAAGATGTTTTTGTGTTATATGATGTCGTGCAACGCCATTTGTTGGTAACAAAGAATAGTGTGGCGTCAGGCGGGATGAATTGGCCACTCACCCCTCCTTCCGCACACGCTTAGAGTATAAAAGGAGAACTTTAGATACTCTCGGTAGAGTCTGCTGCGGGTTGCGTACGGATGCCCAGCCGGTATTGAAGCTGCTCTCTACCTGGACTGTTGGCTCTCCCTCCTATTGGCGCACGGTAAGAGCTGGATATTCTTCTAAGAGCTGATTGGATATTACTTAGCTTCATACCACGTGATTTGTGCTTGTGCTTGTGTTACCATTTCTGTGTGGGACCAATAAAGTGCCAATTGTTGGTAGCCAGAAGTGTGTCTTGTCTTCATTTCTGAGTGCCTATCTCCGACGAACCTATTAAAATTTGATACCGAACTCCTGAGCGAGGTATCAGAAATGTTTTAAAACAGTTGCCCACCAATTGCAGGCCTCAGGTTAAAAACCAATGAACCAACCAACCAAACCATTCTCACTCACATTCATAACTATTGACAATTTTTGTTCTTCGTCATCTTCGCTGAACCTAAGATGTTTTTTTTTTCTTTTTATGTGGAAGAAGGTTTGAGAAAACCCACGCAAGCACAGTAAGAATGTGTAAATTCGAGATGGGAAGGCTGGAGCAGAGATTCAAATCTTGATTTGAACTGTGAGGGGCACATGCTAACCACTTGTCCACGATCCCTATCTGGCAATCCAAAGAAAAAAACACTGATACAATACCTAACAATATCGTTAAAAGACTCACGATGTTCTGCCACCAGTAGAATGAAAAATGGTACATTTCGGTCATGACGCATTTAGTGACTTAAAAACAAATACAACAGTCTAGATTTAGGTTCTCGTTTTATCATTTGAGTCATGATGGAACAACGTTCTCTTATATTGTCTGTGAACTAGGTCGTGGTTCACATTTGTTCACAAGTTCAGTTTAATTCATGCACAAAACCCAATGTAAAGCGGTAAACTGATTCGGATCAATATATGTATATATTTTTTTAGCACAATCCCGTCAGTGAGAGTCACCATTATTTTATCCTCATTTTTTTTCTCCTTTGACGGCGACCTAATGAGTCTGAATTCTTTGCATTGGCGCCTTAATGCAGCCATTAGTGAGTTCACAGTGCGCCTTGCAGGCAAACACACCGAGGACAAAAAGCACCCACATCTCACTTGTGCCCATGTTGTCTGCTTACATCTTGATCACTAATCTGCTTCACAGAGAATGCAGGACATCTGCTATAACATTTTGTATTTTTAATTTGTCTCCACTGATATCCTCATCTCCCCATGAGACCAAGTTATCCATAATAGTGGAAAAACTGTCTTCGAAACCCACACTGCAAAGCACGTTTCCATTTTATGAGGCTGTTTCTGCCGAATAGACACATGCAAGTCCAAACATCGGCACTTGGCCGGCTTTTGGGGAGTCCCGCTGTTATGCATCGTGGATAGAGCGAGCAAGACAACGATAAAGAGAGAGAAAAACAGACTGAGAGATTCTGCACTGTTGACTAATTCTTTGCAGCCAGGCAGTTAGCGGGGCATCACCTCCTTGCCATGGCAACCCCTTTGGCCGTCTGACAGAGGTTGTCAAGGCGATAAGACAAAGGGCACGATTGTCGGAGTTCCATTGAAAAGAGTGAGCGAGAGACTGGGAACCAGAAAAAAGTCTTTGTCATTGGTGAAGTTGGAGATAGGCACAGGATCCTGGGGTTTTAGCACGACAGGACAGATCCGGCACACTGAGCCTGAGCTTGAACTCTTTTGCAACCCAAGTCACAAAATGAAATGGCACTACTGAGCACAAACATCCACCAAGGCTAAACTGTTAACAACAGTGGAAAATCCCCCAAAATAAAAAAATAAAAATAAAAACCATAGAGCAGCATCCATCCATTTTCTGAGCTGCTTATCCTCACTAGGGTTGTGAAGGTACTGGAGCCAATCCCAGCTATCTTCGGGCAAACCCTGGACTGGTTGCCAGTCAATCGCAGGGCACAGAAACAAACACCAAGCACCATATTTGTGTTTATTTAATAGCCTAAACAGTAAAAAGAATCACAACAAACTGTTAATTGCTCTTACGCAAGTGAAAATATTAATGGAGGACAGTATTTGTGTTTTATAACTTTCAGGCTACTTACTGAATCAAAGGAAAACAAACATTGCTGTAACAAAATTTGAAAAAAGCAAAAACAAATTACAGCACCGAGTTTGTATTAATTGGTTAGCAGGCTACTCCGGGATAACGGTGATGATGAGACTAACACGTTTTCTTTCCGATTAATTAAAGCAGAAAGAGAAGCACGTTTCCTTTACATTTGTTTCTCTTAGCTAGCAGGCTATTTCAAGGTTCACTACAAACAATAGGATTTTGGGAACAGGTAAGCAGTGTTATTTTAATTTTGAGCACCAAAATAGCAAATAAATAAAGTAAAATAAAATGCCCTTTCCTAAATCCCTCTAACAACAATGAAGCAGCCCCCCCCCCCAATAAATAAATACATGCACAACACATTATTTGTATTTCTTAGTGTCCCTAGTTCAATCGAAAAAGCTTTTCTGATGGTAGCAAGGAACATAGGTAGATATGACATACCCGGTTTGAGCTGCGTGCTCAAAGAGATGCTAAGGTAGTAGAGGTAAAGTCGTCAGTGGGTTCCGTGGGTGGATGGCAAGAATGGCAGGAACACCGTACAATTACGACAAGGGAACTGTGGATAAATAACTTTCCACAAGTAAAACGTTTTTTTAAGGCTTTTGTTTGCCCAAAAATATTCTGTATTGATAGCGTATGTTTTGGGATCCATTAAACAAATGTAAACCTCATGAAAAGAGAAATGAGTGTTAACAACCTAATTTCAATCTCCATTTGTTGCCTTTGATGGGAAAATCCCCCCTGCCAATATGGCCGCCACGTAGGCACACCAGCATATCTCATTTTCTCAATTGACCAAAATCCTAGAATGCCATTTTGATCCACGGTGTGGTGCTTTTTTGAGTTTGTCTTCAAGATATTATTTGGGAAGTTTGGGCCCCTTCCAAATGCCGAAGACCCTGGGACAGTTCGTCCCTTCCCCTCCCGACCGATGCCAGTGGTTAGATGGATTTAATGGGTTCTTAATTGGTACTGATTTTGCACGAGTCGTGTATGATCTCTTTGTGTTGATGTTAACGTTGTGTGCAATTAATAGAATGTTGATCAAAACATCTCACTTTTGAACTTGGCAGAGGTAACGGGATGCCAATAATTCGTCTTCAAGGCCTTTTGGATTTGTGATGGGGAACCAGTTTAGGAGTGCCAATAAATAAAGCATTGTGCACCTACCAGCACAAAGACAAGGACAGAAACATCAACTATGTAAACTAGATCAACACTAACCAAAACAGCAATCTACACTGCTATGCTCTGACCAGCATGCCTAAAACTAAAAGTTCATGTCAACGTAGCGAAGTTTGGAAGGTTTTAAAAAAATACAATAAAATGAAAACGAAGACATACCTGTGAGGAACAGAGGGAGGAGGCCAACCAGCGTGAGGAGTGGAGGAATGTCAGGAGAGAGACTGTGGCCCGTCTTCCTCTCCACCTTCATGTTGTGTCCTGGGCAGAGGCGTTCTCCTGCTTAGTGAGCATGGTTTAACCACGCTCGGCACGTCTCTCTCCCTGTGAATCAACACTCTCCTCACTGCACTGCACTGCCTGCAACGCTGGCCTCTTCCTGAACACACTGAGCCCCTCACTCTCTCCTCTCAGCACCCCCAGAAACGGCCAACAACAGTCCAACTGTGTGTGTCAATGCGTGTGTGTGTGTGTGTGTGTGTGTGTGTGTCAAAGACACTGTATGTGCACTCTTTCACACAACAGCACACTTTGAGGAAGCAATTCAAGAGAAAACTAGCGGCAATTAACAGAAAAATTGTGCTTGAAAGTGAAAACATCATGACGCAACAAAGCACTCCTTTTGGAAAGTACAACTGCACTTGAGTCGCCATAAGAGAGGCACACTTCAGATCCTCATTTGCTCTTTCCGTCCTATTCATACAAACTGGATCCATCTTGGTGAATTAAGAAATGGTTACTTAGCAACCAGCCCTGCTTTGAGGCAATAAAATTTAGTTTCAGGTGAGCACGGGTGGGTAAAGTACTCCATTTACTTTGTTGCATTTTATTTAAGAACCAAATAAAGTTATTTTCCTGTTGTGGTGAAAAAAATGCAAAGACTGAGAACAATTTAGTTCTGAATTGATGAGATCTAGTGTTCAACCCCCCACTAATTCAGTTGTCCAGATTTTTTTCTGAGCAGGTACGCACTCCCATTTTACCGCTCTCCCTCTCCCACGATATACCAAGTGTATGTATTTGGCGCAATTTCTACTTCCATACTATGAATATTTTTTCCCATTTCTACCACCGTAGTGAACAGCTGGTCATCAACATAAACCTACAACTTGAAAAAAAGCATCTTCAGCCCTTTCCCGACACAGCCATGCCTCGTGCGAGCTCAAATAAAAGAGACACTTCAGGGTAAGTTAACTTTAGTACGTGCACTCACTCATGAGCTAACAAGCTAACTAGCTATAAAGCTAACAAGACAGTGAGTTTGCCAGTAGCGTGTCGCCTCGTCCCCCTTATGTTTTTTTTTTTTTCTTTATTAATGTGTGTACATCCACATAACAGCTGCACATCAGGGAAAGTTAATTGTTTCATAGACATGGCGACTGTCAGCTTGTGGCTGTGTGAGCAAAGGAGCCACAGACATGTACTTAATTGACGGCATTGAAGGGACATGCCCACACAATCCTGCATCTCGAGGGCAGGCTTTATTTTTCATGATTTGGAAGCCCTATTTCATAATGTATAACAGTTTTTTTTTTTCAACTTAAAAATTTGGCAGACACGTTAACAACACTTCTCTGTAGTAAGTCAAATTTACACTACATTTTTTGGGTCCTTATTAAAGGTCTCAAAGTAACTAATGAAAATCTACTAGACAAGATGGGCTTATATGGAACACACTTTGAAGTTTTACTTTCTACTTGAGAAGTTTTTTTTAAGAAAAAACGTAAACTTGGTTACATTGTGTTACGTTCTGTTAACTACTTAACTCATTTGCAGTCTATTCTTTGGGGTTTGTCAGACAGACTTGTGCCTTGTGCACTGTCATATGACCGACTATTTCACCAATCCAGCGTAGCTACTAGGGACATTTGACTCAATTTCACAGTCATGCAGTCTTATGACTGCACACAGTTGTTGAGCCCTGAGAGTCAAAATTTTCAGTGACTAATTCATCCATCCATCCATTTTCTGAGCTGCTTATCATCACAAGGGTCGCTGGAGTGCTGGAGCCTATCCCAGCTATCTGTGGGTTGGAGGCAGGGTGCACCAAGAACTGGTTGCAAGCCAATCGCAGGCCAAATATAAACAATCATTTGCACTCACATTAACACCTACAATTTACAGACATCAATCAACCTAGCCCGTTCGTTTTGGGGATGTGGGAAGAAACCGGAGTACCAGGAGTAAACCCACACGGACCCGGGAGAACATGAAAACTCCACACAAGTGTGGCCAGAATTCTCACCATAGTCCCCAGAAGTGTGAGATAGATGTGCTTACCAGTCATCCATCGTGCCGCACATATAGACACATAACAGAGACATTTTAAAATATTTAAAAAAATAGAAGAAAATTAAACATCAATACTGTACATGGTTTTCTTCAACTCAGATTACATCTTCAAAGGCTGGATGAATTAAAAAAATGTATGAAGTCTTACGCTTTATTTATGTGAAACAAGGCAGGAACAATGGCGGAAACAACGGAGGCTGACTTGCATTCAGAAGGCAATGACCAAGCCTAGCTTCAAACTGAACCCACTGTTTACCTTACAGACTATGAAAAAGAACGGCAATGTCATTCGCTCTGATTTGTGTCTGCCTATAATTGTCTACATTTCAGGCTACATGAACTCCACTTTGAACTTGAGACAACGTTGCAGTTTTCTATGCATCTGTTGTGCTGTTTCACATGATTAAATAAGAAAAAGACAATGCAAGAGCTTTTCTTTTGGCTGAATACCTTAGAGGTCAAGTGTTATCCCTATAAAGATTCTAAAATAGATATTGTAACGAAAAATACATACAACATTATTCACTTCAATGTCTATACAAAAAAATAAATGTGAGCGGAGAGTGCGTCATCCATGCGCAAAGTTGCAGAAGTGATATTCTACGACATCCAAGTGGTCGCCATAATGGCTGCATCCTCCGTCCGTGATGTCACCCAGACATTCGGCAATGAAAACACGCAGTGCACCCTAACTATGAGAGATGAACACGCTCCTTCTGACACGGAAGCGCTTTTCGAAAAGGACAACACCACACAACCGAGTGAAGTTACCGGTGCAATATTACACTATTGTTTCGAGCCATATCCAGATGATGCACAGCCAAACTGCCTCCCCATCCGATCCACTTCCGCGGCGGAGATGAGCCATAGTGGCTCATTGGAGCCGGCCGGTGTGGCTCATGTTTGGCACCGAGGTAGCTTATCACGGAGCCGAGCCTTGCTGCTTTTGGGGAAATGTTCATAGCCGTGTCACGTCCCATCGGAACGAGAGGTAGGACCCAAATGCAGGAACTCGGAAGACGCAAGGTAGTTCAAGAAGAGACACGTTTATTGGATGGAGAGGTCGGGGATCGAGCGGGCAGTCCGGTGCAGCAGCGGTAGTTGTGACGTCGGGCGAGAGAGCAGATGAGCGGACAGGCAGGAGTCGGTACACGGGGAAATAATCAACGCGGGCAGAAGTATCAAGGAGTCAGGCTTACAGGGTTGGTCGGAGAACGGACGAAGGTCGGTACACACAGGTTCAGTCAGGAATACGAGAGTGCTGGAACGGGACATAAAGCTCAACGAACTGGCGGAGGACCAGTCGTCACCGGGTCCTATATATACGGGGGATGATCAGGCCGCATGAGGAGCAGGTGTGCGCCTCCCAATCAGCGCAGCCGCGCGGGCACCCGCACAGCTCATGCTGAAGCGGCAGGATCATGACAAGCCGCCGCAGTACGCGATGAACAACACCGTCGAGCCGGGGCGCTTTACTGCGCGCACGCGGCTGAGTGAAGCATTCTCGACTGGGTTCTTCCGAGCCGCCGCCGTCCGCGAGCCCGACGCGGCGCCTCAGCCGGTGTGGCTCATTTTCGGCACCTTGGTGGCTTATAATGGACCCGAGCCGTGCTGCTTTAGGGGGTTGGTCACAGCCGTCGCAGTGCGCGATGGACAACACTGTCGAGCCGGGGCGCTTTACTGCGTGCACGCGGCTGAGTGAGGCATTCTCATCTGGGTTCTTCAGCAGCCTTTGTGGCTTAACCATGCTCGCTAGGATCTTTTACGTTATGAAAGACCGATTACGTGTTCCGCCTCAAACTATTATTTTTTTTTAATAGCTGTATACACACCTACCTGTCATTTGGAACCTCTCGTCCTCTGCACCCGTGCAATCAATTTTTCACGACGGATCGGGTTTCTTGGAAACTTATGAAGGGTAAATCCATCCTCCCGTGTGTTCAAGCAATTCCAGCAATGCAACGAGCCCGCATTTTGGCTAACATGAAGGAACATCGAGCTACCTTCCTGGAGGTAAATCTAATGGAAACAAACGAATCCACTTGAGGGCGGGTCTGTCCTTTATGTCTCTTCCTGCTTCTTCTCGAAAACAAATCCCTCGAGAGGATTTTCATGGCAGGAGCTACAAATAACTGTATACGTCAAAATCACGTTTTGTGGTGAAAAAACGCATCTGCCCATATTGGCTGCCATTTTTTCATTAATAACATACTAATGTGGTGTTTACATAATTCACCCGCGGGACCTCGAGTTGGGGTGCGGGGTTCCGCACGGACTGTTTTTGTTGTTGCGCTTCCGGAGGAAAGGTTAACAGAGTTCCCGCCGTTATGCGAGTAGTTTGGTGATGTCGAACAATAAAGCAAGTTCTGTTCCTGTGTCTGACACTCCGCCTCCGACTCCTTTTCTCCGGCGCTACACTGGTGACCCCGACGTCAGTCCCGGCGTTTTCGAGACTTAAACGAACATGGCAACCGCCATCCTCAAATTGCCGGAGTTTTGGGAGACGTCCGCGGCAGCGTGGTTCGCACAGACTGAGGCTCAGTTCGCCCTCCGCGGGATCTCAGATGATTCCACGCGTTACTACCACGTTGTCTCAGCACTCGGGAGCTCAACGGCGGCCAGAGCAGTGAACTTCATCACCTCTCCCCCGGCCCGAGATAAGTATGCTGGGATCAAGGCTCACCTTCTCAAGGTTTTTGAACTTTCACGGCCGGAACGTGCCCGACGTCTGTTGGCTATTAATGGACTGGGGGACAGCAAACCTTCCGAACTCATGGAAATGATGCTAAACCTGCTGGGCACGGAAGAGCCCAATTTCATTTTCATGGAACTGTTTCTCAGGCAAATGCCACCGCATGTTCAGACGGCGCTCGCGAACAGTACTATCACTGAGCCCCGGGCCCTGGCCGAGGAGGCCGACCGTTTCTTCCTGGCAACCCAGCGCTTCTCCCCTGAGACGCTGGCCGCGACGCGCAGTTACTCACCTTCGGGCGCGGGGGTGGCATCCAGCAGGGGCCCCTTCGGCACCGACAGCCGTGCTGGCACAGGCTTGTGCTACTTCCATGCCCGTTTCGGTGCGAAAGCGAAGAGGTGCCGCGCCCCTTGCAACTACGACGCGTCGGGAAACGCCAAAGCCCACGCTTCGCAGCGGCCGTGAGCGTGGGCGCGAAGAGCCGGCTGCTGTTCGTCAAGGACAACCTTTCCGGGCGCAAATTCCTTTGTGACACCGGCGCCCAGAGGAGCGTCCTGACGGCCACTGCGGAGGACGCCGCTGGCGGGACTCATGGGCCACCCCTACTGTCCGCTAATGGCTCCCCCCTATCCGCTCTTATGGCATGAGGACTGTGGACTTGAGTTTCGGGAGTCAGCGCTTCACATGGGACTTTGTCACTGCGGATGTTTCCCTCTCCTCGGCGCTGATTTTTTTTGTGCCCACGGGCTGCTGGTGGATGTTAAGAGGGGCCGTCTGGTGGATGCACTGACTTTTTCCACGGTCGCCTGCGTCCGCAATGAGGCGACTTATGGTGGTCTCTCCAGTTCGCTATCGGACGGCACCAAGTACCAACTCCTCCTTGGTGAGTTCCCTGCCTTGACACGGCCCACTTTCTCCTCTGCCACGACTAAACATGGGGTCGAGCACCACATTGAGACCAAGGGCCCCCCGATCCACGCGAGGGCCCGACGGCTTGATCCCGAGAAGCTAGCAGTTGCTAAGTCCGAGTTTGCCAACATGGAGCGTCTGGGCATCGTCCGCCGCTCGGATAGCCCGTGGGCCTCGCCACTACACATCGTCCCTAAACCGAGTGGTGGGTGGCGACCGTGTGGTGACTACCGCCGCCTTAACGACGCCACTACGCCCGACCGCTACCCTGTTCCACACATTCAGGACTTCTCAGCCCACCTGGCAGGCAAAATCTTGTTCTCCAAGGTCGACCTGGTGCGCGGGTATCACCAGGTTCCCGTGCACCCCTCAGACGTTCCCAAGACAGCTGTAATCACTCCGTTTGGACTGTTCGAGTTTCTGAGGATGCCGTTTGGTCTTAAAAACGCGGCACAATCTTTCCAGCGTTTAATGGATTCTGTGCTCATGGACTTGCCATTTGTGTTCGTCTATTTGGATGACATCCTCGTCGCCAGCTCCTCGGAGGATGAACATCTGATGCACCTACGCGACCTCTTCGCAAGACTTGAGCAGCATGGCCTGATCATCAACCCGGCAAAGTGTGTTTTCGGGGTGCCCTCTATCCAGTTCCTCGGGCACCTCATAGACAAGAACGGCGCCGCCCCCCTTCCGGCAAAGGTGGAGGCCGTCTCCGCTTTTCCCCGACCTCGTTTTACTTGACTTGTATTATTCTAAAGTAACAGTACTCTTACAGGTACAATTTCTGGCTTCTTCACTCATCTCAGCAGTTAAGGGAGATTCACAACACAGTATATCGATTATCCCCCGTTCAGACACACACACACACCCATGCACACACTCACACACACACACACACACAGTGGAAAGAATAAGTTGCCTCATCTTGTCTGCTTGGTGGGGTAAAAGGCATTAAATATAATCAAAACCATACTTTTGACGATGATGATGCTCCCAAACCGTTCTAAGGTTCATGTTATGTTACCTCCTATATTTAAAATACAGAATTAGCTTTTTGCGCACTGTATTGTCTGTGCTTTCATCCTTGATCAGGCTGTGCCAAGGTGGAATTACGCACCGTCTCATCCTGCACTTTCTACTTTGGCTTCAGACCAGACCTTCCCCACTCGTAAAAGAGAAAATCTCATTGAGTTTAACACTTTTTCTTAGATTATTCACATACTCCGACAGTCATTGCATCTTAAAACAACAGCATTTCTTTTTTAAATTTCTCCAATGATATCGAAAGTAAAGCAGCAGCATGTCTAGCTCGTCTTTGATTTACATTGCCCAGACTGTGTTGCTAACTAAAGCAGCGGTGGTGGACGCTGTCATTATAAAACACATTGATGGGCTGCGTAAGTACTGTAACATTTGTAATTATGAGTGTACGGCGGAGGGTTGTAAGTTAAACTAGGAAAATTAGAGTGTGCCGGAGCAGTGGTCAATGTTAGAGAAAGTTCTGTGTGCTGCTTAAAAGAAACCAGTGGCTTCTTGTGCCTTTGGATGTAACAACCAGCCATCCCTCCCACTGAATAGCTGGAAGTTATACTTTCAATTTCCATTGGATTATTTTTGTGCGCAATGCAGAATATCTGCAAAGGGACTGCATCAGCGGTGCACTATTGTGCACATGAGCAGTTTAGAGGGAGCATTGGCTGACGTGCATTTTATTTATTTATTTTTTTGGCATGCCGTCCCGCGATCGACCAAGACTGCCTCATGATTGATCGACGCAATGAGCACCCCTGATCAAAACAAATCATGTGGCTTCTACTGCAATTCACAGTTTTTTTCTCAGAAAATTGTGTGAGGTAAAATATGCATTGGAAGACATATCTAAAATTTCTCAGTTTTCTGGAGTTTGTTGTGAAAGACACAACATGGTGTGGTGCACTCAAGATAACAGTCTTGTACCCCAAACCAGAAGTCTGCTGTAGTTCCAGAACTAACCTGAGAGGGTTAACATGTTACCACAGGGAATAAAGTCAGATGCAGAGAGTAGATGCAAAGAGATAGAAAAAGAAGTAACAGTAGAACTAGCTAAGTGAACTGTCAAGTCTTCTTTTGTAATTTCTGTCACGACGAATGAGGTGTGTTAACCTCTCAACACAACCAGTTGTTCCTTTATTTGTTGATTTTTCTTGAAAGCGATGCTCGAACTTTGCCCGATTACTGATAAGTGTATATGAACCTTTTTTTTCTCCAGAATAAAGGTAATGAATTACTAGTGCAATTTCTTTCTGTTTCTGGTAATGAAATTTGTAGATCGTATGACTACAAAGGGATATTTGATTAAAAAAAACTTGATTCAAAGCTCAAATGAGGCATACCAGAACAGACTCAGTGTGTAGTTGGCCATCAAAGCCCTTTCCCCTAAGTTCCACCTACCATCACCCATCTCTGCCCTCACGAACAGCAACGCCGGCCTCGTCCTCTCATCTCGTGACACACTCCAAATCCAGGATGACTCTTTGCAGTTAACCCAGCATGGCACAGTGCAACTGAGTGCTATGAGAGGAACCATTGTCACAAAGTCTGAACCTACTTCATGTTGTGTCTCCCACGCAGTGCACATTTCAAAGTCAGGCCTTGATGCAAACCCTTGATTTTTTTTTTTTTTCTGTACTGATTAGTCAGATGGAGATCAATCGCCTTTTTTGACTTTCATGTCAGACCATTTCGGCACACTTGAAGATTAAGATCTGGTTACTGTATTTGCTAACAGAAATAAATTAATGTTAAGAAATAATTCAAGATGAGATGAACTCAAACAACTGAGCATATCCATAGCGATTCCAAAACTACCATTGCGGTCAGATGGAAATCCCGAATGTCCAAAATTACATATTACAATTCCATATTACTTCACAAATCAATAATAATGGTCAATCTCCACAATTATTTATTTTTGTGAAGTTATTAATCAATCCAAAGTGCTGAAAAAAGCAAATCTAGCTACTCTCTTAGACACTTCAGGAGCGTAAAACTGTCACGTCCTCATTACATGTAAGCCTTGCGATATTATGTTAAACAGTCAAAGTATTTTTAAGCAACATAGTTGATAATTAGGTTGGCCTCACGTTAGTTTGGTACATTTCAGTTGGCCTTTTTTGTCAGAAATAGTGGATTGCAGTGGTGCTCAGTGAAGGCCTTCAAAGACATCTCAGCTGGCCCTGACTTCATTGTTCGATTTGTTTCTTCTGTCTTCATTTCATAGCGTTTCTCTTGGCTAGCCTGCTTCCAGTCGTGTGTGGATTCATTTTGTTGGAGGGGTGCAATCAGAATCCAGCTTGTATTTGTTGTCGTGTCAATATAATCTGCCCGGGGCCTTCAATGTTTTAAATGCTGTCTCATGCCATATGCCAGGCAAGAGAGCAAGAGGAAGACCAAAGAGAAAGTTGATGTTTTGAGGGAAAACACGAGGGCACTTGGTGTTAGAGAGGAAGATGCAGGCGATAGGCTTAGATGGAAAAAGATGACATTCTGTGGCGACCCCTAACGGGACAAGCTGAAAGGAAAAGAAAAAGAAGAACTGTGGTAATGATCTATGTGCTGTACATAGATACATATTGTAAATGAAGGCTTGTTCGACCTTTCACAGCATCCCAAAGACATGACGCACATTGAAAGATGACGTACAGCCACATTATGTTACACAATTACAACCATACTAAACGGTGATATTTGCTTTTGGCACCTTTTATAGAAATGGCTACACTTAACTTTATAATAGCATGTTTTGCAAAACTTTACTTGATATTAGATACATTGTTCATATTTTCTGATTTTTGGCACAAATAAACAAACAATACATCTCACATGAGGTAATAACTAACCTCACTTCTGACCCTAATGTGGACAAGTGCTACCAACAAATGGAGGTTTGATGATTCATTTGTTTGTTGAAGAATAGACTTAGTTGGAGCAAGTGATTGAGCAGAAGTCAGAGTATTTCTTGAGCTGGGCAAGGCTGCAAACACATTCACTTGCAAACTCCATTCCTCCCCTCTCTATCCCCCTGTGTTTCACGGCTCATGCTTTTCTAATTGCCACCCAGGAGACAGCTGCCATCCTTCTTTGCTGACAACTTGTCTGAGAATGGCCCAAGCTTTCAGATGATCTGTGAGAATGTTCAATTTACAAAAAGCGAGGGCAGATTCAGGCAGTATTTTACTTTTAAATCTGATGGGTGATGACTCATTTGAGGATTCTCAACAAGTTTTCAAAACTTGTCTTTTCCTTTAGTACACTGAAACCAAGTGGGTGTGTTATTGATTGTTCACCCACAGTCATTAAAGACACAGGAGAACATGGCCGCGGCACCTCTGGGATTGAGTAGGAGAATAAGACAAGTGGGTCCACAATAAAAAAAAAACAAAAAAAAAAAACTGTAGAGAATGCTTATCAGAGCGCAACGAAGGAGGTGGGATAACAGCCTGAGCAGCAAGACTCATATTGGCTGTCCTCTCTTAGTACCTGAACACACAACAAGGAACATGCATGTGTGTTGTGTACAAGTGGAATCTGCTCGCTAAAGTATGCAGAAGTGTTTTTTTTTTTTTTTTGCTCATGTGAGAATGCATGTGATCTGTACTGTGGCTCAGATGCGCGTGGGCGGGTTGAGTGGGAGCTCTAGAAGGCTGAAGATGCTCGAGTCCAGTTCTCATAACGGGAGAGTGCCTTGGCAAGCCAAGCAGAAATATTAGTTTTTAATTTAAACTGCCATATGCAATAAAAAACAGGATGGTTATTCATGAGCCTGTTGACATCATGGTATGATATGTTATGCTTCACGCATATAATAGACTGGGGACAGGTAAACAATCTGTTATTATTAGTGCAGTTGGAGAACTTAGTAGGAGACTCAGGACCATACAGATTCGATTTTATCGTGTTTCGACCGTGATTCAAACGATTTTTGGCTTTGACTTGCAAGTAAACAATACTGTATGTGCCATGATTGTGGCAGTGAGCTCAACTCAACTCTTTTCACAAGCAGTACTTAGGCGGATGAACATTTTTTTTTTTAAAGAGGGACCAAACTTTTTCCCAGTTATGGTTTTCTGTTAAACTACACATAAAATAAACAGAACTACATCTTGAGTATTTAAAACCACGTAGGTTTGCCTTAAGAATGACAGTTTAACTTAATGCTAACAAACAATGCAAAACACCAACCAGAAACAGGCTAACAAACAGCATTGCTGTCACCTTGTTACAAACCTTTATGTGTGAATTTAAACAGAAACTGTGGAGCAACACACATAGACTGACAATATAACAATACTCACAAGCATATTGTCTTTCTCCTTTTGTGGGAAGTAGCTAATATTACTGCATCTGACTGAGGCTGGATTTGAAACTTTTCTTAGTGGGGTTTATTTCTTTATTACACTGCTTACAGATGGACAAGGCACATGCATCAGAAGAAGTGTCATAATGTTCATTGAGTTGAAACAAAATGTGGCTGTAAATGTTTCATTATTTACATTTAATTTAATATCAATATTAATGTATGATTTGATCAAATGTAGTATAATATTATAGAGTGCTTTATTTTTGTTATTAACAAAAAATATTTAAAATAAAACAAAACCTCATACATTCTCATTTGGAAAGAGGATTTGAGGTACCAGTTTTTGGAGTTATGAGCAAATGTGTGCCCGTTTATCCAGTCATGCAGTTCTGATTGTGGTTTCTGCCTGCGTCATCACGACATCCTTTCTTGGATGGGATGTTTTTGCAATAAAAGAATTTCAGACCGACACTGAAAATGCAGTTTTGGGCCATTTTTGGTGGGGGAAAATCTTAGATGACTTAGAGATTTGCAGTGGCCCAAGCGGGCCTGTGTTTATATATAGATGAGCGCCCAGTACAGTGGAGTAGTTAAGAGCAGTGCTTATATTCAAACTGTGCATAATGTTACAGTGGATCACAGTAATTTTGATATATATTGGTAATATTTTTGGCATTAAACCTCTGTCTCACTTTGGATGAACAATTAGGCCTACTATGCTACAACTGCATTTTCATGTTGGTCATAATGGTGGTACTTGGACTGTTTTTTTAAGGTTATTGAAAAAAAAAAAGAGAGAACCACAGGTCAATGGCATAACTGCAGCAAAGTTCAATAAAGGGTTGATTTTCAAACATGAAGGCTCTACAGGCGTTCTCACCTCTGATTTAGCACAAGTAGAACAACTAAATCCCAACAACACGTAAAGAATGTATTGATTAAGTGTCTCATAAGATTAGAGCTGTACCAAATGTTTGTAGGGTAAAAGAGACAGGAAAAAAAATGCTGTACTTTTAAATACTGTTAATAATTGTTCTGCAAGAAAGAAAGAAACTTTGTCCAAAAAAAATTACAATGAAAAAAAAAACCCAAAACAGCTACTGTTAGCTCTCTATTTCAATCTTTAATGACTTTGCAAGTGAATCAATGAGTAAATAATAAGATACAAGCATGTTAACAAAACAATGCACAAATCGCCATCGTTTGAAATCACAGGGGTTTACTGATGATGCACACAAGGCTTATACACAGAGCGTCCCAAAATATTTTGAGAACATTCATTTTCACATTCACAGATCATCATCTAAAACTAGCACACGACTAGAGGTTTTACAAGTACATGCAGTGAGTTGCCAATTCTAGGTCAAAAACATCTGTACTGAGTGATGAAGACTGCTGGAGAAGCAGGAGTGCTTAAAGTTCACAAAAAAACAAAACATTCTTAAATTGTTCATTTTCTACCACTAATTCATGTTGAACGGGAAAAAAAGGAAACTCCTGCGGTAAATAGGTTTGCCTGAAAACCAACTTAGCCAGCTTGTGCTAGCCAAACATACTTGCTTGCTACGTTGCTGAGCCTCACCCTACTTCTCTCTTTCTTCATCCAGGCCAGGACAAGGTCGTCAATGCCCTGGCACAGCTGTGTCATCGCGCTCTACTGTCCCCGATCCTCCTGTCTCTAAACACAGAAACAGGCGAGTGGAGTTTATGTACTTGAGAACACAAACAGAACAACTGCTATTTGTTATTAACGAGGTCAAAGACTCCAATGATTGTTTGGGAAAAACACAAAAACACTAGAATCTCACTAGGCACGACGCGGCAGCCTTCGCCGGTTTCGACTGGAGTGGCTCATCTTCGGCACTGAGGTGGCTTATCACAGTGCCGAGCTGGGCCGTTTTATGGTGTTGTCATCGCACCCGGCTGAGTGCAACCATTGCAGGCAGGGTTGTTCATAGCCGCTGCCGTCGTCCGCAATGAACAACACCGCCAATGGCGGGAGCGATAAACAATTGTTGCACACAGCCGCGAGTGACGTGTTTTGGCTTGTCGCCCCCGGACCGCAGCATTCTGATCGGTCGAGGCTGAGTACGTTACATACTGTTATACTGTCGGGGAGTCTGTTGTTAGTTAGAAGTGATCTGCATATAATCTAAATATGACTCAAAACGATAGGATAATATTGCCCTGGACACTTGACTCGATCGTGAGACGTTCTCTTCTTTGATAAGAGCTTCCGTGTCTGAAGGGGCGTCTCCCTCCGTATGGGCCACAGCGTGTTTTCAATGCCGAATATCTGGGGTGACGTCACGGATAGTAAATGCAGCCAATAGGGCGACCACGTGGATGTCGAACTAGACTTCCGCAACTTTGTGCATGGATGACGTGCTTTCCACTCATAATTATTTTTTTGTGTCGACATTGAAGTGAATAATGTTCTATGTATTTTTCATTTCACTATTTTAGAATGTTTTAGGGATGACACTTCACCTTTGAGGAACATGGTCCCCTTTGAACAGACATCATAAGGGGTTTTCAAGGATTTGACTTTGCCGAGTGGTTAACTAAAAACTAGCTGCCGGTGAGGGAGGTCTCTTTATTGCTTAACAATCGACAATTCCATGTTGTGTTCTCTACTGATGTTTCTAATTAAAAGGAGCAAGAGGATCCTTGCTCTGTTTGCTATTCCAGCTATGTAGTATTTCTTTTATGTTGGGTGGGCGCAGTAACCAACTGGATCCAGTAGCTGGAGCTGCACCTATGTGTGTGAGATGTACACGCAAATGAAGACATTCACATTAAAATAAATAAATAAAATATATAATGTTAAGAGCTACTGGACACACACTTATTGTTGATGACGTATAATGATAAGTAAGTAAGGAGTCGGGTCAATAAATGCCACACAAAAGATTAAACATGATCTGACATCAACAGATAATCATAGATTAGAAATATGATATGCATGTTGCCATGTACATAATGGACCACATCATGTCTACTTTGTTCAGGTTATGTAAATGATCTGTATAATGGTTACCTCTGTGCCGCAAGTGAATCCATCATTGCACTCATTTACTAATGTGCCTTTAATATATTATAATTATTACCACCAGCACTGATACACTTGGAATGATGTCATTTAACTTGTTTATAACACTATGTTTTGTTGTGTTAATTTAGTGAATCTTTATGCAAAACCTACTGCCTGCATTGTATTTCAACACCAATATTCAGCAAGGGGTGATTGTGTGAATTTAAGAAAAAAAAAAAAAAACAGATCGTGTTGTGCAAAGGGGGTCTCCCCCAATGGGAGGTGTTCACCGAGCTCCGGATTCATTCTGACAGCTGCATTAATTCTGTTTGGCCCACTGAAGCATGTTCAATGTCTGTTGCACATATAAATATATATTATAAATACATAGCCCTATACAAGGTAAAGGCAGCCAACGAGTGGGATGGATGCAACCATTGGTCAATCTAGCAGCCCCCAGCCAGCTGGTATATACTTGATCAAGAGTCGGACCATTTTTCCTACCCAGCGAATTAAGTATTTAGTCTTCGGGAGAGCCATACCAAATGCATGAAAATTTTTTTATCCATGTTGTTTTTGCAACTTGCAGCCTGGCCCATCAGAGGTTGCCACAGTGACTCACTGATTTTCTTGGCACAGTTTTTACACCGAATTTTGCTCACAAAATTTTTACCTGATCGAAAACATTTGTCGGAGAGGAGGCAGTTTGAATGGCCACTCAGCCTATTTGGATGTTTCAAATGATTTGGATAAAAGAATGTAAAGAATTAATGTTTGTGCACCACAATTCATTCTGACTATGGTTCCTGGTGTCCATGCTACCTGGAGACGGTATAACCTCCGGGCCTCCGTGGACTCACAGTTGATTCATTTACTTTCCTATTGTTTTCAGTTTGTTTTTCTTTTTGGGAATGGAACCAACCCCCAGAATGCTCATTGGCTCATTAACCACACTTATTAAATCCTTCTATGGGGGAAAAAAAAACCTCTCAATGCAATTGTAATGCGCATCAATTATCTACAGATTTTCAGTATTCATGGTCCGGCCCCGTCACTATCCCCTGTGAATAGCGCGGGTCTGGTGTACAGACACTCATTGAGATGGTCACAAGTAACCTAAGCAAGCTGCAGTAATAACAGATGTTTTTCACACAGGATAAAAAAAAGTATGCCTATGAATATTGTTATATGGCTTATCTACATGTTTTGGTCCACCATTTGTGTTGAAAAAGCACCCATGCCTCCATTCTCTGAACTGCTCATCCTCACTCACAGGAGCCTATCTCACTTGACTTCAGGCGAGAAGCGGAGTACACCCTGAACAGGTTACCGTCTAATCGCAGTGTTTTAATATCAGTTGCAGTGATAAGCAAAGCAGTGTTTCTCAACTAGCGTTCAGTGGACCCCTAGTTGTTTGTAGTATCATTGCATGGGGTCCATAAAAATATATATAAATATTTTTAAAAAAGATCCTGTAACATTTATGGAAATAGGATTATTTGATTAAAATGTAAGACCCTTATCTACCTAAACTACAGAGGGGCACATCACTATTTTTCTCAAATTCCATCTGTTTCACTACGTAAAATGTTACATAGTTTTGACATAACGATTCTGTTTTGTTACATGTTTCAAAAAGCTACTGCATAAAATGATGTTTGTTACATATTTCTGGAAATACTGCATATTTATGCTGTTGTGTTATGCCAGTAACCTATGGCATATGTATTTTGCTTTGTTATGGAAGTGGAGTTGTTCCTATCACATTGCACCTTCATCTCGTAGATCGGGCGGCCCTCAAGGTCTATCAAAATACTGTATGGAGGGGGACCCAGAACCCAAAAACGGGACACTGAGACACCAATGCTTGTCTATGCTGTTTTGCATTGTTTGTTAGCATTCAACTTGGGGTAGCCGAGAACGGTTCGTATCTGGAAAAACTCATAAGGTGGGTCCAGTGTAAAAAATATGTTCCAGATGTTTCTGATTGTTTCAAGTGGCTCAGTGGGCTGAATTACATGCTCACACAGGCCGGATATGGCCCGTGTGTTGTAGATGGCCCATTATTATTTTAGATGCTGAAAAAAATCCTTTCCATACCCTTACTTGCCTGTACAGCCGCCAAAACAAGTGCAACCTTTTTGCATTTTTAATAATGTCTTTTGGAGAGCAGCAACTTCTCTGACTGCGTGCTCAATTAACATTTCAATTCTCTTGCTGGTGATTTAATGTGTCGAGAAGGAGGCTAATTTATGAGCACTTTAAGAGTGAGGATTCACTTGGCTGTTACTGTCGCACCTATAGGCTAATTAAATGAGTCACTCAGTTATGCATTACATTAATCACACATAACGCGGGGTGGGGAGAACTTTAATTTGTGTAATTAATTATATATGGATTTTAAATTTTGTCATTGTCCATGACGTAACATGAAATATGGTTACAGTGACATCAGCAGGTATTTAAATTGTATCCCTTTAAAAATATATTTTTTTACGGAAATATGGATTTTTTTCCCCAAATATGCCATACGGTGAAGTCTAATTATTCCACTATTATAGTGCACTTTGAATGTAGCAATAACAATAAGTCTTCTGTTAGCATCACTAATGTCACCAAGAATAACATCTTAAATGAACATAATGTGATCATAAGCCATAAGTCTTTACACCTCACCTCCTCTCCTTCTGTTTTGTCCTCTGGCTTCATCTTCTTACGGGTCATGTGGCCACGGAAGCCAGCCTGGATCTTGGCGGCTGCCCTGTTGGCCTCAGGGTCATCCAACGGGATGTCCATGATGTCCTCCTCCTCCTGGGGTCTGCTGCGTTCTTCCTGCTGAGAACACCAAGGCATGATGGAATATTATCCGACTAATTTTTAGTTTGATAACATGGGATACATGCTGAGTGGTTATACCGAAGGGGTCAGTAACCCACCTTTTTTCTCTTCATTTCTCCTTTTCATATTCTGTGTTACTGAGTCAGCCAATTTAAGGTATAATGCATTACAATTTTCTCAGTTTTCAACATGCTTTATTGTTACATTAATTGGAAACAACATTAATTACACATCATGCAGTGTAACATGTCAACTTTATGGATTATAACCCCATAATATTGATTGTCACTGTCTGAGAAGTATTGTGTTTGTAGTTTGTCTAGAAATGGACACATCATTCTGAGAGCTTTTCTTACATTTGGGCTTGTAATGTTCAGAGAACTATGTTGAAAATTAGTTATACTGTTTTACTTGAATATATATAGACACACACACAAACACAAAGGCGGCACAGTGGTGCATCTGGAAAGAGTTGCCCTCACAGTTCTGAAGACCCGGGTTCAATCCCAGCGCTCACTGTGTGGAATTTGCATGTTCTCCCTGTGCCTATGTGGGTATACTCCAGTTTCCTTCGACATACCAAAAACATGTAACATTAATTGGACACTCTAAATTGCTCCTAGGTGTGATTGTGAGTGCGGCAGTTTGTCTACAGGGTTCGCACGCGGCCCTAAAAGTCCCTAAAAACCCCTAAATTTTTGAAGGTGCATTTGGGGGCTCCTAAAAGTCCTTAAAATCTGCGAAAACCGGTCAAGCCCCTAAAAAGGGCTTAAATTAAAAAAAAAATCAAAGGGAGGACCTCTACCGACAAAATTCTCCCGAAAAAATATATTAATCTTTTATTTAAAAAAAAAAAATAGCGATCCGTCTGGCGTCCAAATCAGGCGGAAATTGTCAACAGAAGTCTCCGTGTTGACAACTAGTCATCATCTTGTCAATATTCCACTGTTTGTTTCCGTGAGTAGGCATTTCACTTCGTCTTCGTTGCGACGTAGCGTAGTTCTTTCATCGATCCAACTTGTATCACAAGGAAGTGAATTTTTCAAGAAGCTTGGGTTGGAAATAAGGAGTTCGGGAGCTGGGTTCGTCGAGATCCAAAAGATCGGCACATTTTTTACTGCCATCTGTGCAAGCAGAATTACCAGCTTGAAAAGATGGGCGTCAAAGCGTTGGAATCGCACCGGAAAAACAGGAGACACGCTGATTTGGCGAAGACTCTCTCATATTCCGTTGGTATGAATGTGTTTTCTAAAATATCAACTTCAGGCAGTGGTACTAGCAGTGCATGCGCACTAGGGATCGCAAAAAAACGCTTACTTCCATAACCGGTTTTAACCGAACAGCTGTAGCAAAAAACCGGTACCATAGTGGAGTTTACATAATTCACCCGCGGGACCAGTTCAGGGTATAGCCTGCCTCCTGCCCGTTGACAGCTGAGATAGGCTCCAGCACTCCTGTGACCCTTGTGAGGATAAGTAACTCAGAAATTGGATGGATGGATATATATTAAAAACAAAATCAATATGAGACCAAAGTTCCGAATTTCAGCTTTTATTTTTTAGTATTCACATGGAGATGTGGTCAACAACTCGGGACAGAGAATCAGAATCAGCTTTATTGGACAAGTGTGTAAAAACACACAAGGAATTTTTCTCTGGCAGTCGGCACTTCCCTGGTATCACATTCGCAACAAAGAACAACAAAGCAACAAGAACAAAGCGCAAGAGACATTTCTGTTTATAGAAACTGTTCCTTATAAGAGTCATGCAAGATGTAAAATCTTCATTTAGAACAGGTAAGAGATAAGTGTGTTAATGCCCTACATTGTGTTAAGCTTGTACAAAGTGCGTTCACCCGTTCACGGTTCCCATCATTGACCAGTGCGATGACAATTGTGCAAAGGGAGCAGTTTAAAGTGACGAATCGTGCGATAGTCTACAAAATATATTACAAATACTAATACAGATTGGACTAGCAGGATGTGAGTGGGTGTCCTAACAATGGCACTAGGAAGAAAATTAGTAGGTTTGGTGAATTTAATGACTGAATTGCCAGAGGGGGGGAAAAAAACTGTTCGAATGCCTGCTAGTTTTGACTTTCATTGATCTGTAGTGCTTTCCCGATGGAAGGATCTAGAAGAGCTAGTGGCCAGGATGTGGAGGTTCCGAAAGGATCCTACTTGCTCTGGACCTAGTTTGCGTTGTGTTCAAGTCCTCAATAGTAGATAGAGTGGTGCCCACAATCCGTTCAGAGCACTTTGTTTGGACCCACCCACTTTGATGTGAGCAAAAGCATTAGAACATGAAGAGTGTCTCTAGTTGCTCAGGTGCTGCCTTTCAGATTGATTTCTGAAAATTTAGATCGTTTTGGGCTTTGGATTCCCCTTGGGAAAACCGCATTTGCTGTTGAACAAACATGAAGAGCAGAGAGCAATCTATGGGAGAAAAGCAGACCATTTTGAATCTGATGGCTGAGGTAGAGACAGAGAGAGGATCAGAGCTGTTGCACATAGCCAGTACAACAATTTGGAATGTCCTGAAAGAGAAACTATTGATGAAGTAAGCAACAGAAATCAAACAGTTCACTGAGGTGTATCAACAGCAGTTGACGATAGAAACATTGTGAGAGCTGTGAAGAAACACCCAAAGACAACAGTCAGTGACATCACTGCAAAGCTCCACAGAGTAGGGGTGAAGGTATCACAATCCTTTGTTGAAATAAGACTTCGAAAGAAGAAACAACATGCGAACCACTCATCAGCAAAAAGGCCAGATTGCCTTTGGAAAGTACAGAGATGAATTTTGGAAAAAAAGTTCATGAACTTATGAGACCAATATTAACCTCTATCAAAGTGATTGAAAGGCCAAAGTAAATGATCTACTTATGATACAAAACACAAGCTCATCTGTTGAGCCTGATGGAGGGAATATCACAGCTGGGGCTTGCATAGCTGCTTCTGAAATGGGCTCACTAGACTTTATTAATGATGTAACTAATGATGCTGCCAGCAGAAGGAATTCTGAAGTCTACAAAGCCATTTTGTCTTTCAGAAAAATGCATCCAAACTAATTGGTGGGCGCTTTCTAATGCAACAAGACCATGACCCAAAACACACTGCGAATACAACAAAGGACTTCATCAGCGGAGGAAAAGTGGAAGTTCTTATACCAGCCAAGTCAATTACTGGATCTTAATCCATGAGAGCATGCATTTTACCACCTGAAGAGGAAACTGAAAGGAGAAATCCCCAAAACAAACATGAACTGAAAGAGGCTGCAGTAAAGGCCTCGAAAGGCATTTCAAATGAAGAATGCAACAGTCTGGTGTAGTCAATGGGTTGCAGGCTTAGTGAAGCTATTGCAAGGTTTATGTCACCTAAAATTAAATGTTATTCACTTTAATAATGTCTGTTGCAATGCTCACTTGAAAAGTGTGTGCCTTTGAAAAAAGGTGCTCTGTCCAGAGTTGTTATACATTTCTAGATGTAAATACCATGCAATAAAAGCTGACATCCTGAACTTTTTGTCACATATTCGTCTCTTAATCTGAAACCCAAATATCTTCACTCTTACACTTACAGCAAAAACAAAGGAATTGACCATGCCTTTCCAATACTTTTGGTGGGGACTGTGTGTTTTTATATCCACCCATTCTCTCTACCGCTTATCCTCACTAAGGTTGTGAGTGATCTGGATCCTATCCAAGCGAATTTTCGGGGGAGAGGCGGTGTACATCCTGAAGTGGTTGCCAGGCAATTGCATGGCACATACAAACAACCATTTGCACTCACATTCACACCTACGGGCAATTTACAGTTTTCAATCAACGTAGTATGCGTGTTTTTTGGGATGGAAGAGGAAACCAGAGCACCCAGAGAAAACCCATGCAGGTACGGGGAGCACATCCAAACTCCATACAGGCGGGGGGGATTTGAACTCCATTCCTCAGACCTGCAAGGCATATGTGCTAACCAGTCGAGCGTTAATGCTGCCGTGTGAACGAGGGGAAAAAAAATCCCCCGCAATTTTTTTTTTTTTTTAACAACAGAATACACAAAATTTCTCCGGAATCCATCATCCGATTCTCTAAATTCTTGCTGTGTTGTAATCAGTTTGTAGTGGCCATTCCAACCACACCCTGCATTTTGACACTTTAATTTTTTACAAATCTTTTCTTGTTGCTACTCACAGCTGAATATTGTAACCAAAATATATTTTGTCTCAAAAGTCACAATACACTTCTTGTTTTCTATTTTTCATTTTTTTTTCATTTCAGACATCATTTAGACAGATGCTCTTCCAACAGCATCTGACAGTTTAGCTTTCCAGCTCCTGTCAGCATATCTGTCATTCTCTTGCCCATGGCTCACCAACTGACATTGGAGGAACGTTGAAAAATTGCTGCCAATACATTTTTTTTTCCACAAGTGCTGCTCAGCATCAGTTTGAGAAGCATTATGCCTGTCACACAGCTCCAACGTGTAGTACAATTTAACGATTCATGGCAAGTTCCTCCGCATCAACTAAAGCTCGCTTCTGCAGGTGCTTCAGGAGAGTGATAAAGCTTGTCCTGTACTTGAAGTGGTTCAAATACTTTGAGTGGAATGATGCTCCATAACCTGAAGTTGGTAGCGGTAAAGCTACATCACTCTATGCAGAATCTGCTGAATCGAGCTTTTGTTTATGCCGAGATCCAGTGCAGTCCTCCAGATAAACTTTTCCCGGATTTGTGTGAATGGCTGCTCGAGAAGTTTGGTGTTTTCATCTGTGATGGAAATACCAGTCAATCTGCTGTGTGGTTTGCAAAATCATCCTGTTTTGCGAAGCTTGCCATGTATGATGTAAATTGCACGACAAGTTGGAGTAATGAGACAGCCATAAAGCTTCTAAACATTGGCACTGACTGGGAGTCGGCAGTGCTGCTCAGGCAAGAGAATGACATCAGAATCAGGATCAGATTTAATGGAATTAATGCAAAAGCTGTCAAGCTCAATCGTTCAAATACTGATGGCACTCACACCCAGCCAAATGATACCTAAAAGGAAATAGAAAAAATTAAGTGGATCACGGCTTTTGGGGTGTTCTGTATTTGAAACAAACTTTCAGTTTAGCACTACTGCAAACTACAACCACAATAATAAACATTCACACTCATTCAAAACTTTTCTATATCTCTGTATTAAGTAATGCATATTGCAATAACATCCTCATAACAATCTCCAGTGAGTGAGAGTCTCTCAGTTCATTTGTAATAAAATACAAGTGTGCAACAAACCACAAGCACTTCACAAATGTAAAATTTTGATATAGTTCATATATGGTGAAAATGTACCTGAAAGAGCAGATGGTAAGAGTGTGATTTTAATTGTCAATGAAAAGTGTTGTGAAGAAAATATTTTTGGGGAAAAGTGAAAAAGAATTGAACTCTGAGATTCACTGTAACAACTCAAGGAAACACAAATTACAAAAGAAAGTTAGGACTCTGGACCGTGACATGGAAAAAGGTTGACCCTGAAAAAATAACCACATCTCCACCTTCAGTCAGCATCCAGCGTCCCGAAGGAGACATGGTGGGCGGAAGACATATAAAAAAAAAAAGTGGCAGCAGCATGTCGCAGAGGCTGTTGACAACTTATGTAAACATCCATTCAAATTTAGTGATGCAAACAACCCAAGAGTATTGCTGGGGAAAGCAGATTGACATTTCACACAAATGGCAGCCCACGAAGCGGGCTCACTGTCGCCCCAGCGCATCACGGCCCCGGTGTAACACCCTCCAGTGTGGGAGGATGACCACCCACCTGGGCAGCCAGGATTCATTAGCCTCTGTGTCTGACTGCTCACTCAGCTGCCAGCTCTGGGAGAAGGAAACCGCTGAGTGGGATTGTGCTGCTTATCCACTCCATTACAGAATGTTTGAAAATACTCCAGACACAAATTACATCCAATCCACTTAACGATGAAAACTGCATAAATGTTTGGCGCTGTTTGATGAGTTCTCTCAGAGTTCAATTAACAGTTAAGGTTGTTAACACTACTTGTGCATGCAAAGCTCACCGACAAACTAATGTGCAAAAACTAAAAAACAGTTCCCGTGAAAATTTTACTTACATTGTGGCAGTCCATGTCTTAACTCTCAGTATGACCTCAGTCTTCTGATGGCTGTAATGCGTAACTGTCACTTTCTACAAGTATTTCTCAGCTTTTATACAGATGCCTCACCGACTCTTACTAACAATCATTGCATGCTCAGTAACACCCGCTCATGCAGAGGAAGAGAGAGAGAGAGAGAGAGAGAGAGAGAGAGAGAGAGAGAGAGAGAGAGAGAGAGAGAGAGAGAGAGAGAGAGAGAGAGGGAGTTAGCCAGGGAAGAGAGACCTCCTACAAACATGTCAGCATGTGTTCTGTCTTTTCAGTCTCATTAAGTTTGCTGACCTATTGCGTCCAGATTTCTGACACAAACTAAGTGTACATTCAATAATGTAAAGTTGGACAGATGTTGGCCATCGTCTCCAGTTCCAAGTGAACAAATAAGACTATTACAGTTCAGAAATGCCCATCAAATCAAATATTTCTAACTTGCAATTCCGGCTAGTAACAGTGCAAAAATAAAACCAGCGGAGTTGCGTCGGGCGGTGTTATAAATGTATTAAAGGCAGCGTGAGATAACAGCCTTCTCCATCCCCCTGATCCCAGCTGGTGAGGCCGCCCACACACCACTGCCAGCCTCGGAGACAAGATGCAGGGGCAGCGAAACAGCCATTAATCTGAGTTCCATCTCTCCCAGTCATTCTTCCACTGCTGCTTTGCTAAATGATTCCGCGTTAACTGAGCATCACACTTGATTTCTCTCTGATGGCGTCAATAGAGGCAACTGTCATCAATCTTGAGGCGGCCAATATGAAAAGATCTCTATTGTTTGTAGTAATTGTAAACAACGCGGTGTACAAACAGGTAGTTTATGGAAAACGGCAGAAAGAGTGTCAGAGGGACCTAAGATGCCAAAACGCACAAAATACAGCATAAAGTCAAACACATGACAAGTTCTGGCGATTAAGTTCTGATTACTATGACAAACAAACCCTAGCAGCAGTCAACATCACCATATCCTAATAATCCATGACGACATGGCGTGAGTAGTGAGGTGTTACCATGGCAACGTTCTCACCAACTCTTCCTACTCCACCACTGTACTCGCTCGAAGGCGCACTCGCTGGTCCAGGAAAAAAATCAGACGAGGGGGGCCAAGTGCGACTGCGTCGAAAATGCTAAAACACCACGAGAGACATCTCAATCAAGTTTCAATCTGTGGGCGCAGCGGCGATGCCACTCAAGTGGAAACCATTTGTAATTAAAAGAATTACGGTGATACCACCATGAGGAAGAACCTCAAGTGGCGTGTTCTAATACTAAGCCATTGCAAAACGATCCTTGATTGTTGATGTATATTCACACTTTATTGAAATGAACTAACACTGTGTGAAAGTTGATGTAGCATGCACTCACTGAACGTGTCATCTTCTTATGAACTCCAATACAAGGGCCTGATACTGTATTACAAATTTACTAAGATAATGATCACTCCTTCAAACAGAAATGTTTATCATTGCTTAAGAACTACAACCAAAATAATACATGTTCTGTTGAGTTAAAAAGGAGCATTTTTCTAAAGTATGGCCCACAAGAATCAGACCCACACATCATTAACATTAGCAAGACAACTGTTATATTTGTTGCACTCATTTTACTGTTTATTCCTAATATTGTTTTAGAAAAAGTACTATCAAATGACATTATTTGTATATCGATTCATTTTTAATAATGACATGAAAAAAGAAGAAAGAAAAATTGGTTTGTTTGTTAGAATTTAATTTATTACAAATAATAAACCTCATTTTATAATAAAACCAAACTCAAATATCTATTTTACATGCACATTTTGAAAACTTTTTTTCTTCATGACTTGGATGACAGGCCCATCTGTACATTTAAAAAAAAAAATAATCCATGTTCAGCTTTTTTATGTAGATTTTCCCACCCCTGGTGCAAAAAAATTTTCACAAAGTTCTGGTTTTGAAAGTTATGACAGTGTATTGCGTGTGCTCATGTTCTGTCTAGTTAAAAAAAAAATGAAAGCAATATGGGTGACTGACGTCTTAAGTGTAATCACTCAGTGCACAACTCTCAATCAGAATAAAAGCACGCACATCCCGTCATATCGTTTTAGCAGGAGGAATGCGGCTGGGCACAGGAGGAAAAGGACTCCATCACGACCTGTGCCTGGAGGACCAGATCCAGGCCAGCTTCAGTGGAGAGATGGTTAGGAAGACGATGAAGCTGGTGGACAAAGCAAACAGAGAGGTGGTGAGCAGCATGCGTCAGGGACAAGTCAGAAGTGTACAGGATTTTTGTCTTAGGCTATTAAAGAGGTCATTATAGCGGGTGACATTCATGACGGCAATAGAAATAAAAAATAATGGTATTACTGACATACAGGAATGAAAGTACTGTTCTTGCAGTCTTTTCGTGACATTTAGTTGACCTTTTAGCAGAGGCCTCCGGTTTGTATGGTAAAACGAACTACTATTTGGAACAGTTCACAATTACCTCCACTTTGTTTGAGGCCCCTGGTCCAGTTGATGGAAAAACAGCCACAAAGCATGGCGCTGCCACGACAATTCTTCTTCGTAGGTACGGTGTTCATTTGGTAATGAGCAGTGATGTGTGTGTTTGCCTCAAACATATCTTTTGGAATTATAGTCAAATAGTTCAAACTTGGTTTGATCGGACCGTGACAAAATCTCCCAAACACATGGGCAAAAATGTTATGGTGCAATGAAATGGCTGAACTTTTTGATCATAATTCCAAAATAATATCTGCAAATACAACACCAAACATGAGCCACTTGAAATGGCTTCAGGCTTGTACTGTCTGGTCACCCAATGAACATGAATTTAATTTTTACCTCTATTTAAAAGAAAAAAAAAAATCCACTGAGTTCTACAGGTTATAGGTCACAAGAATGGGGGGAAAACATTTTGAAATGATTTACCTTGGTGTTATTTTTTTTTTTAAATCACAAAAGCTTGACCTTTGAACAGGAGTGTGTAGCATTTTTATATCCACTGTAAATACCTGACAAAGATACATTAGAGAAAACGAAACTATTTAGAAGCTATATATAACATGACACTAGAGCCCACCCTCCGAGCTGTTTCATGTGATTATTCCAATGCAGAACTGTGTGACTTTTAATTACCACACTGGCTCTCCAGCCACAGCTTTTTTTAATTTATTTTTTTCTTCCCGGCCACAGCTGATTCAATACTCGCTCTCAAAGCGCTGATAAATGGCATACATACAGATACTGTATTATCAAATTAATACAACAACCCCGATAAATGACTAATTCCCTTTTGAACAATCTTTCTAGCAGATTAAGGTCATCTTTAATAACTACCTTAGAGAATATAAAGCTGTATGCATTTATGTTACTTCTATTACTGTCATTCATTTCACTTTTAACTTTTTATGACATTTGAACTCACTGCTCGACCTGAGTTGTATTGAGTTTTTCTTTTTTGTAGTATATGAAATTTTACATTTTCATTATGATGATTTTTATTCATAATGGTGTCAGAATAAAAGTTTTTTTTCAATTGTATTCAATGATAGCTTTTAATAATCCATTTTGTTTGCTGATCTCTTGTACCATCATGTACTTGTTAAATAGTTCTACTGCCTTTGCATGCGTTCTCCATTTGGACTCAAGATTAAGTTCTGACTGATTTCAGATTTAGAAAGCATAGGATGGTGGTGTGTAGGTTGACTGATAGCGGGTAGGAAGATTAAGAAGACAAAGGTAAAGCAGAGAATCAGGTGGTGGAAGTTGAGAAAGGAAGAATGTTGTGTGACTTTTCAAAAAGAGGTGAGACTGTCATGGCCCATCGGAACGAAGGTAGGACCCAAACGCAGGGGTACACGGGAGACGCAGATGTACATCGGGAAAAACGTTTATTATTCAATGGTCAAGGATCGGGCAGGAAGTCAGGTGCAGCAGCGGTAGTTGGGACGTCGGGCGTAGAGAGCAGGTCAGCTGGCAGGCAGGAGTCTGTACACGGGAGAAGGATCAAAGCAGGCAGGAGTATCAAGGGAGTCAGACTTACGGGTCGGTCGGAGAACAGGTGAAGGTCGGTACACACGGGTTGACGATCAGGGATACAAGAGAGCTGGAACAGGGCATGAACCTCAACGATCTGGCCGAGAACCAGTCGTCACCGGGTTCTATATATACAGGGGATAATCAGCCGAAACAAGGCGCAGGTGTGTGCCGACCAATTAGCGCGACCGCGCGGGCACCCGCACAGCTCGGACTGGAGTAGTGGGATCATGAGAGAGACAGGCTCTCGATGGACAGGAAGAGCTCCCAGAAGACTGGAATACTACTGCCAAGGTACTCAGAGACCCAGGCAGGAGAGTACTTGGGGTGCCTTCTGGTAGGAAAGGGGAGAACGACTCTTGGTGGTGGAACCCCAAAATACAGGAAGTCATGCAGAGAAATTAGCAAAGAAGAAATGGGACATGGAGAGGACTGGGGGGAGGCGGAAGGAATACATTGAGATGCGACGTAGGGCAAAGGTAGAGGTGGTGAAGGCTAAACGAGGCATATGACGACACCAGGTTAGATATGAAAAAAGTAGAAAAGGATCTCTACAGGTTGGCCAGACAGAGGGATAGTAATGGGAAGGATGTGGAGCAAGTAAAAGTGATTAAGGATAGCGATGGAAATATGTTGACTGGTGCCAGTAGTGTGATAAGTAGATGGAAAGAGTACTTTGAGAAGTTAATGGATGAAGAAAATGGGTGAGAATGTAGAGGAGAAGAGGCAAGCGTGAATGACCTGGAAGTGGCAATCATTAATAAGGGGAACATTAGAAAGGCACTGAACAGATTGAAAAATGGAAAGACAGTGAGGTATGGAAGCAATTTGGAGAGGTGGCTGTGGAACTTTTGACCAACTTATTCACTAGAATACTAGCGGGAGAGAAGATGCCAGAAGAATGGAGGAAAAGTGTGCTCGTCCCCATTTTTAAGAACAAAGGTGATGTTCAGACCTGTGGAAACTATGGAGGAAAAAAAGTGAAAAAAAAAGCCACACAATTAAGTTATGGGAAAGCGTAGTGGAGGCTAGACTCACCACAGAAGTAAGTATCTGTAAGCAACAGTATGGTTTCATGCCTAGAAAGAGTACCACAGATGCATTATTTGCCTGGAGGATGTTCGTAGAATAGTACAGAGAAGGTCAGAAGGAGCTACATTGTGTCTTTGTGGATCTAGAGAAAGCCCATGACAGAGTACCAAGAGAGGAACTGTGGTACTGCATGCGTAAGTCTGGTGTGGCAGAGAAATATGTTAGAAAAGTAAAGGACATGTATGAGGCCAGCAGAACAATGGTGAGGTGTGCCTTAGGTGTGACAGAGGAATTTAAGATGGAGGTGGGACTGCATCAGGGATCAGCTCTGAGCCCCTTCCTGTTTTCAGTGGTAATGGATAGGCTGACAGATGAGGTTAGACTGGAATCCCCTTGAACTATGATGTTCGCAGATGATATTGTGATGTGCAGTGAAAGCAGGGAGCAAGCGGAGGAACTATTAGAAAGATGGCGGCGCGCACTGGAAAGGAGAGGAATGAAGATTAGCCGGAAAAAAAACAGAATATATGCGCATGAATGTGAGGGGCGGAGGGGGAAGAGTGAAGCTCCAGGGAGAAAAGATGGCGAGGGTGGACGACTTCTAATACTTGGGGTCAACAACACAGAGCAATGGAGAGTGTGGTAACGAAGTGAAGAAATGGGTCTAAGCGGGGTGGAACAGTTGGCAGAAGGTGTCTGGTGTTAGTT
The DNA here is from genome assembly GCF_019802595.1 of Syngnathoides biaculeatus. Lineage (NCBI taxonomy): Eukaryota > Metazoa > Chordata > Actinopteri > Syngnathiformes > Syngnathidae > Syngnathoides > Syngnathoides biaculeatus. Next base: position 26,706,605 of record NC_084647.1, on the reverse strand, counting down.
TGTTTGTAAACGCAGAATTGTTGATAGCAAAACCTCTGGTATTGGCTTTTATTAGTGTGCCTAATGTTGTGTGCATTGGCAATTGTAAAAAATATACATGAAACAGTACCTCGTCCCCTTCTAATCATTGGACTCTGGTGCATCCGCTGGCCCGGCCTCCTCTAGAGAGTCATCAACCGTTTTATCTGGAATTCAGAATGGAGTGGATTGTTTGTTCATTCTGAATTGACTCACCTTTTGCATCGTTATCATAAGGGCTCTAATTTTGTACGCAGCGCATCTGAGGCAGAGTGCAAAACTGCCGTATTGTGATTTTCATGAAAGGCGCAAGACTCGTTGCACGTTTGTCAATTCAGCAGCCCAGCCTTTGCCAAGCTGTGTGTCCAGTCGCTGCGAGGGTGCGTCCTTTGACATGCCCCCAGCGGAATGACCAATGAATTTGGTGAGAGTTGATCAAAAGACACTTGCTGAGATCACTTCTAAGTCTGATGCAGACTGCTGGTCTAACGTGAATTTGGTTAATTTGACTGAGGCACAGGCGTACAGATATTGAGGTGTGGGGACGTGTGCCGTGGATGTCAAATGTAAATCTATTCATAAATGCAGTGCCGTGAAAAAGTACTCGCCCTTTTCTCATATTTTTACATTTTTTCAAAATTTCCACACTTTAAGACGAGTAAACAAAAAAAATACTGCTTCCAAATGCTTATTTTATTTATTGAGGGGGAAAAAAATTAACACTACCTGGGCCTGTTTGAAAAATAATGCTCCTCTTGTAAAAATCTTGAATTAACTGTGGTTGATCACATTTTTTGGGAGTATTCATTGACTTTCGCAGGGCATTAAATGGATTGCAACTTCACTGTTCTGTTTGTCTTAGAAGATGTTTTGTCTCTCATGATTAAGCTTCCTCAGTTCATGCAAGAACGATTATTTACCACCCACTAACTGTTGTTTGTGTAAAAGACAACTATTTATGCTTGAAGTTTGAGACATGCCCCACACGAGAGATGGGATCATTCTTTTGGAATTCAAAAAAGCATCAGAGCTGATAAGCCGCCCGGCCGCCATTGTCAGTCCACGTTGGGTGGAAGATCGCTCATTGATGTTCCATTCAATTGTAAACTGGCTGTGGAGTCAACTTAAAAGTCAAGGAGGCTGTGCTGTTTGTTGGAGGCAAAATTATTGAATTTATTCGGAATGGACAAAAGGACTGAACAGAGGAGGGGTCTTACAACATCACCAATCTATTACTTTCAATGTCATCCTTTTGTCCATTCCAATGAAATTCAATAATTCTGGCTCCAACAAAAAAGCACAGCTTCCCTGACCATAAGGTAACTCCACGACCACTTTACAACGGAATAGAATATCAATGAGGAAGTTTCCACCCAGTGGCTCTGGTGTACTGACGACAAGCCTCCTCCTTTTTTGCATTCCAAAATAATGCTTCTATACTTGGTGTAAGGCACAGCAGGGAGACGTACCTCTTTTAAATGCCCACAAAAAGACCAACACCGGGTCTAACCTGCCTCCACGCAGTTATGCCACGTGCGAAGCCGGGTTCATGCCAGTCACGAAACTAGAGCCCTATGACTCAACATCACTTCATCCAACACATGATTCATTGTTTGTACCTTCTATTTCCTCATTGTTGGCATCATCTTGCTGCTCCTCTATTTCAGGGTCATTGTTGCTTTGGCTTTCCTGTATCTCCATCTCTGAAACATCCTCTGGACCTTCTTCTGGTTGGTTCTCAGCCTGTGGGATCTCCACAGAGTCAACCTCAACCTCTGCCAGTTCATTGCTGTTGTCCAGATTTACTTCTGCATTCGCTGATTCATTATCTTCCTCATTAGGAGCCTCGGTTAGTGCCCCTTCCTCCTCATTTGATCTTTCGGCCTCAGCCTCAACTTTATCTTCATCATCGAGGGTTTCGCTTTGAGGCTGTGTTTCTTCCGTTTCTTCTGTGTGGACTATGACGCGCTCATCGTCAGCAGCCTGTGAATTATCAGCATCTTCGTTATCAGGAGCTGTGACTATTTCCGTAGTTGTCTGTGCTTCTCCAGGCTCCTCGGCTTCCACCTCAGTGCCTCCTTCAGTATCTTCCTCAGCTTCCTCCTGGGCCTCTTCTGGAGCCTCCTTGTGAACCACCTCCCCAGCCTCATCCTGACCCTCTTCCTGAGTCTCCTCCTGAGCCACCTCTTGAACCTCCTCTTTAGTCTCCTCCTGAGCCAACTTCTGAGCCTCTTCCTGGGTCTCTTTCTGGACCTCCTCCTGTGCGTGCTGAGCCTCCTCCTTAGCCACCTCTGGGGCCTCCTCCTGCGCTACCTCCTTAGCTTCCTCATCTTTTCCAGCTTCAGCTCTCTCTTCTTGCTCTAAGACTCCACTTTGTGTTTCAGATGCCAATACATCCTGATCTTCCTCCTTTAGAACTTTTGTCGGGTCAACTTGATCAGAAGTTGTTGCTGAGACTTGCTCTGTGACTTCTGCTGACTGAGCAGGAGCTTCTTCAGTTTGTAGATCAGAACTTTTTTCTCTGAAATAAAAACAGTTAACAAACATAATGTACTTAAACTTTGGTTGCCAGTGGTGCTTCGAGGTACGCATAACCTAAGTTGCAAGTTTTTAGCTATTCAAGGTATTCATCCATTTTTTAAATTTGATTTGCGAGCACAAATTTGAGATAAGGGCTCTGTAAAGTGGCAGTGAACTCACTTACTACAACAAGCAGCTGTCCGGTAAAGAGAAAGTTTGGTGTCGAACTAAGCATAAATAAAGATAATTACACATTTGTATTTAAACCAAACACATACATTTGCCTTCGAAATGCCTGGTTATCTTAATCCTAACAAACTGCAAAATACCATTTTCAGGTAAATGCTAACATTCAGCATTAATTGTCATGGAACTGTTAAAATACAAACAACATTTTTTGTTTTTTAGGGGTAGGCTGAAATGGATTAATGGTATTTCCATTTATTTCAATGGCCAAAAATTGAGTTATAAATGTTTTGAGTTTCATCACAAAACAAATTAAACTTGTAACTCAAGGCACCACTGTATTTATATAGTGCTAACTTTTTTTTTTGCTAATTATGACATAATATTAAAACGTCACTGAAATTTTTTTTTTCCCAGTACAGAGATCCCAATAGTTTGACCCTGAAATTAAATAATAATAATAGTAATAATAAAAAGTTCTGAACTGCCAAAAACATTCAGTGACATTCATGCCATTTGACAATTTAGTTTTCAATGAATGCACTTTTTTTTTTTTAACGTGAGCGGGAACCCAGAGTACCCAGAGGAAATCCAGGCAAGCAGCGCTGCCCCCCACCACAGCATTGCTCTATTTATATACACAGTATACCTAAATCGGGTTCTGACCAGAACAAAGAGGTCAGAGCATTAAACTCTAATTCTAAACTTTTAGATTTTAAAGTTCTGCTACTGGCCTATAAATCACTAAATGGTTTAGGTCCTGAATACACAAAAGAAATGCTTCTGGGATACGACCGCAATAGGGCTCTGGAATTGACTGACACGGGTCAAATAGTGGAGCGCAGAGTCCAAAGCAAACATGGTGAAGCACCATTTAGCTATTATGCTGCAAAAAAAAATCGAGTAAGTTGCCAACAAAGATGACGTCAGCCCTAAGTGTGAATGTTTTCAAATCCAGGTTAAAAACTCTTCTTTTTTTTTCCTCATGCTTTTTAGAATATGTCCACTTTCAATATTTCTGGCACTGTAAAATGTTGTAATTCCTTTTTTTTTTTTTTTCCAAATGTTTTCTTTTATTGGTATTTGAATGCTTGTAATTATGTACAGCACATTGAGTTACCTTGTATATGAAATGCGCTATACAAAATCAATTTGCTTTAAATTGTTAAAGCAGCACAGTGGTTTAGTAGCGATCATGTGTTACTTACAGTTTTAACATTTGTCTGGGTTTGATTCTTAGCACTGGCCTGCATGTGTGGAGTTTACATTTTCTCCTGAAGTGGGTTTGTGTGAGTTTGAAAGGTTGTTTCTCGGTCTCCCCTACTTTTGACTGGCGACCAGTCCAAGGTGTACCCCGCCTCTCCCCCAAAATCAGGTAGGATAGGACCCAGCACTGCTGTAACCCGAATAAGGAAAAGCCCAAGAAAAATAATTGCTTGTTCTGATGACATGTTTGCAAATATTCATTTCAAAGTGGAAATGATATTCATTGATTCAATTATTTATTTTACTATTATTTTTTTTTTAACCATTGAATCAACATGGTTTTCCATTCATAAGAAAAACCCAAATGTGAATTAATTTAATAATTAATAATATTTTTTGAATTGTCACCTTCATTCTTATTTTCCATAAGATTGGATTTTCATTTTATTTCATTACATGCAAGAAAAGCAGATGCTTGTGTAGAAAAAAAAAACATTTTAAAGAAAAGAAACACAGTAATGCATATTATAAATCCTATATTTTCCTGTCTTTTATTACAGGAAAAACTTCCACATTTCACATCCAAATTTCCCGTTAGCGTCTCCATTTAAATAAATCACCAAAGTCTTCTGAATAATTTTCAACTTATTCTTCACATCGCCGTTTTAATGATCTCTTCCATAATTATCGAAAACATTTTCTTTAATGAGCTTTTGAAATATATTATATGTTCAAATTTTACTTCAAACTTCACAGGTTTATAGCCACAATACTCATTCTGAGTGCTTGGTTCTGAACGTTGGTATTTTTAAAAAAACTTTTTAAAAAGAGTTAACTTACTCAGGTGTAGTCTGAACTTCTGTCCCCGGCTCCTTTTCAGGAACAGCCTGCAGAAGAATACAACAACGTCAGAGCGATTGTAAAAGCAGCGTGTGCACGCTCAGAGAAGTTAATAAGTAAGACGGGAGGTAAGATCAATCACAGCCGACGTTGATTTAGCACCAACTGGCCTGAAATGAACGGTCGTTGTCAAATCTGTCTTCCAGGCTGGCAGCCCACTCAGTGGGGTCCACGCCAGTACCTGCAAGCCAGCGCAGGTAAGCACTTGCAAAGCGTTTTATCGTGACGCCGTGACACGCCAATGAACAAATCCAAAGCTGCTTACCATCTCGTTGGCTGAGAAGACGCTTGAAGTAGATGGCGGCGTAAATTGGAATGTCTCGAGGTTGGTCACGAAGAATTTCTCGCACCAGGCCTTCCAGGAGGGCGCCGAACCCTCGTGGAATCCTCAGGTGGGCGTTGCAGAAAGGCACGGACATGTCGACGAACTCGTAGGCCTTTTTAAAAAAAGTAATTTTTTTTTATTTTTTTGGGGACCGGTAACTCGCCAAAACGACGTCCATGCACCTCCGATGGCTGCCACTCAAAAGTCACAAGTTGCAGTTGGAATGTCTTTCCCTGTCCCTCTCGAACCCACTGCAAATAATCTCCTTTAAAATGTATTTATGTACACGTGAATTTTTGGAATCACCTGACAAGCTGTCACTTACCCTGAAGTGTCCGAACGTTTTAGCAATTTGGGGGCGAAGGCGATATTATTGTTGTTGTATTGTTGTTGCTAGGCAACCTTTGAAACTACGGGCCACGACCAGGCTCAAATCTAATAAAGGCAAATCACAAAAAGGAGAACTACGACACAGTAGCATTCCTCCCAATATTATCCGTTTGTAACTCAAACAACACACCCAGCAGCTCAGTGTTATATACGTATATTTTGTTACTTTTATTCCCCCCCCCCTTTTTATTGGGCATGATAACCAGTCAGGGTGTACCCTACCTTCTGCCTGGAGATAGCTGTGTTAGGCTCCCTTGTGAGCATAAGCGGCTCAGGAAATGGATGGATGGATGTAACTGTTACTGAGGACAGGGAAACAACTATAAAACGTATCCATAAACTATTCAAAATGTGTATGGGCCCATCCTAGGAAACTTTGTTTATTTTAACATTTTATTACATTGAACATATAAGAAACATGACTCAAAGTTACAGGAGTGACTTCTTAAGCAAAGGATTAGAATAGCAAATACATATAGCCACATGGAATATATTCTGATGGTATGTTGACATGATTTATAACCTCAATTCCAATGATGTTTGTACATTGTGTTAAATAAAAAAAAAACAAACACAATGATTTTCAAGTCATGTTCAACGTGTATTTATTTGAATACACAACGAAGACAGTTTGTTTAAAGTTCTAACTGATAAATATTGTTTCCTTTCCCAAGCTGCTTATCCCAGTTACAGCTAACTTTGGGCGAAAGTTTTTGGCAAATAATCATTGACTTGGAATTTTTTGGCTGCAGCATGTTAAAATAACGATGGTACAAGCTCATGTTTATCACTGTGTTACATCACCTTTTCTTTTAACAACATTCACTTAATGTTTGGGAAGGAGGCTCCGTAGCTCAGTGGTTAGACCACTGGTTTGGTAAACCATGGGTTGTAGGTTCATATCCCACTGGGGCCTCCACTCCCTGAGAAGGGTTGTGTCAATGTGCGTTCATCTGAGATGGCTGTGGCCACCCTGAAAGGGACAAGCCAAAAAGAAACACACACTTAATATTTGGGAACTGATGACAGTAATTGTTGATGTTTTGTAGGTAGAATTCTTTCCCGTTATTACTTGATGTACAGCTTCAACTGTTCAACAGTCTGGGGTCTCTATTTTACACTCCATAAGGCACCACACTTTTTCAATGGCAGACAGGTCTGGACTGCAGGCAGGCCAGTCTAGTACCCGCACTCTTTTACTATGAAGCCACTCTGTTGTAACACATGCAGTATGTGGTGTGGCATTGTCTTGCTGAATTAAGCAGAGGCGACGATGAAAAGGACATTGCTTAAATTGCAGCACATGTTTCTCCAAAACTTGTATGTACCTTTCAGCATTAATGTTGCCTTCACAAGTTTAAATTACCCATGCAATTGGCACTAATGCACGCCCATACCATCAGAGATCTAGCTTTTGCAATTTACATTCATAACAGTCCCCGTGGTTCTCTTCCGCTTTGGCCCGAAAGACACAATATCCACAATTTCCCAATACAATTTGAAATGTGGACTCATTAGAGCACAAAACTCTTTCTCACTTTGCCTCAATCTATCTTAGATGACCTTGGGCCCAGTGAAGCCGGTGACGTTTGTGGGTGTTGTTGATGTAGATTTTTAAGTTGCATGTACAGATGTAGTGCCGAACTGTATTCACTGTTTTCTGAAGTGTTTCTGAGCCCATGTGATGATATCCTTTACACATTGATGTGGGTTTTCGAATCCGTGACGCCAGAGTGATTGAAGACCATGGGCATTAAATGTCGCCGCTTACATGGATTGATTTCTCCAGATTATCAGAACTTTTTGATGATAGTATGGACTGGAGACAACGAAATCCCCAAATTCCTTGCAATTGCACATTGAAGAAAATTGTCCTTAAACTGTTTAGCTATTTTCTCACACACGTGTTCGCAAAGAGGCAAGCCCTGCCCCATCTTAGCTTGTGAATGAGTGAGCAATTAAGGTTCCAAACAGGCAGTTAATGAGCATACGAAGAGTTTGTTTTCAAAACGAGACATGGGCATTTTTGTCAGATTTACGAAACTCGCGCCAAAATTATCCAGCTCCGAATGGATAATTTTGGCGCGAGTTTCGTAAATCTGAAAAAAATGCATATGTCTCGTTTTGAAAACAAACTCTTCATACCTCAACCTTCTCAGTGTTTTTTTTGTCACCTGTCCCAGCTTCTTTAGGAGCGTGTTGCAGCCATAAAATTACAAGTTCATGATTATTTAAAAACAATAAAGTTGATCAGGCTGAACATGATTTGTTTAACACAATGTTTCAACTTCATTGGAATTGAGGTTGTACATTACAGTGATTCAGTCAAATAAATATACATGTAAAGTACACATAGTATACCTAGAAAATGTACTTTAGGAGAGTATTGATGTATTTATACCTGCTATTTCTGATGGACATTTGCAAACTATCATCCATCCATCCACCCATCCATCCATCCATCCATCTGTCTTTCAACTGTATCTCTGTCTATCCATTCATTCATCTCATAGCAGGGACAGAGTAAACAGATCTTCTTTTTTCCCATGTTTGTCCATTTATGGCTGCTGGCTGCGTTGCTCACGTCTTCTCAAGTCAGGCGTACGTGATGACTGCGTAGTCGGAGTTGGTGCTCATCTTGCGCCTCACCTCCCTGGTCTGCGGAAGGTGAAGCCTGTCAGCCGAGCGCGAGGCCTGCATGTAAGCCCTCGATTCGCAAACTCGCCACTGCAGTGGAGCAAAAGTATTATAGTGAAATACAACAAAAAGGACCAGGCTGTGCACAAAACCGCAGTAATTCACACTTGTCAACTTGTCAAAGTTGTCTGTCTACCATTTTTTTTTTTGTGTGCACAAAAATCAGGTTATATTTACTTGGATCACATGCAATTATGTGTGCAGCACCGCTCGGCATTGCTCACTTAATTAAAACTGATTAAAAAGCAAAAACAAGCAGGACAGTTGAGTTCCTGTACTACTTTCCCAAGCCAAAACATTTAACTATTTTTATACATTAGACTTTTACTTCAGGGATATAACGATGTGAGATTATAGAAAGGCGGTGATGTCATGGTATTGCCTGAAATTTAAGCGACCAATCCGATTACTCCAATGTCATTCCCTCATACTTCCTAGCATCTCAGGAATAATTAGCTAACCAATGTTATAGCCCCCAATTCATTACTTCTTGCGGCATTTGATGTTGGTGATGATATCTCTTAGCACTCACATGCAGTTGACGACATCCTCGTTTAGAGAGTCGCTTCTTGTGCGCCGACAATCGGAAAGTAATCAGAGAATAACCACAAGGTGGCCATCAGTATTCTTACAGAGGGGAAATAATGTGAAATAGGGCCATCGTGAAAAGTGATGCATTTGTCACGTCACACACTCATTCTATGAAGATCCATCGTGACTGTCAGAATTCATTTCAACAAACAACTATTTCACAGTACTGTACCAAGTATGGGCTTTAGAATCTTCTCACGTTGACATATTGAATGTGGTGTTTAATGACTTGGGAATTATATTGAAGAAAAAAAAAATTCTTAACTTAAAATCAGTTAAATGTGGTCAAGATGAATTGGTGCGGTTTGGCACGCATGGCACATTTTACTTTACCAAATTCCTCAAGTGTGATTGGTGCCATTGTACATGTGATAAGAAGCCACACATACACAGTATGAACAACGTCTCGTGTAAACGAGTTCATTCCTCACTCCCATAGCCACTGTGTCGTGTTTGTCAGATATAAGGTGTACATGAAATGTCAACGAAAAATACATTATTTTAGCCTTTTGGCTTACCTGTTGTGAGTCATCTGTTGCCAAGTAGCTGATCTTAGTGAGTTCTGGTGTACTGACACCTCTGACTGAAATCATTATTTCTGCATATGGAACCTCACCTTGACTCTCAATGTCTGTAGAGAAACAAAATATCTATTTTTAATAATGAGCTAGTTTCCTTATGATAGTGTTGATCCAGGGATGATCTCACCTGGTGTGGAAACTCTTAATGTCATTTGTTCATTTTGGGATGAGCCTGAATGGAATAAAAAAAAAAGAAGAAGAAGAGCATTCTTTCAGTGAGTGCATTTAGTTTTTCATATTAATTCCACCGTTACCATTTATGGGTGAGAAAACAACTCGGGAATGCACTGGTGAACTGAAATGGGAAAAAACAAATAATTAGCATTCATTCATTTCTGATGATGTTAATATACTGTATAATATACATGTATAATAAAAACAAACCCTGCACTGTTCGTGTCATCATCATCATCATCATCATCATCCCCTGGAATGTGTTTAAAGCATAAAGTTATATAATGTGATATAATTGTTTAAATTTAAGATTAATTTTTGAAAAATGACCATTTTGATCATTAGCCTTACCACTCCTGCTGCATTGGTTGTGGTTCACATATAAATAAACTACCAGTGCCATCATCGCCATGACCACAGCAAGAGAAAACGTTGCCAAAATTGGAATTTCAGTATGAGCTTCCAGGGGGAGGGGAAAAAAAAGTCTATTATACATCATTGTGATATGAAAACATTTGATATTGTGCAATCACATTAAGTGTTACAATGGCAATCTCACCTCCGGTTGAATTCCTTGGCTGAACAGGAGCTGGAGCTGTGAATGAAAATCACAGTTTGTGGTGACAAAGACGGTGTGTAATGTAAACAAGTGCATTTACACAGTATTTAAATTACAGATCGCCCAATTTACTACTTACTATTACTTGGGGCGACTATCCAAGTGTGGGTACTCGTCTGATCTGGGGGAACAAAAGTATTTTCAATTTAATCTATCTGAGATGTTAAATATATTGTACAATGTTGTACCTTTTACAAGTAGAGATACCACACGGTGTGTTTTTTGTCGAAGCAATGGGTCATCTGTTGCTTGTGTGTAACACGTGTAGTTGTACTTGAGATCTTCAGAGGAAACAGCAGGCAGATGAAGAGTTACACTGCAAAATTTGTGGTTTATTTCTCCAAGGCAGACAGAGTTATGGGACAGTTTGCTCCAGCAGCCCCGAACAAACCCATGAGAGCAGTTGTAATGGCATTTTAGTGCAAAAGATTCCCCCAGCGTAACAGTCCTGAACTCAAAGGGCACCTTGATATCCATGCAGCACACATTGTCTGTAAAAAGAGAGATTAAGAGTATTTGTAATATGAAACAATTGGATTCTGAAAATACTATTAATATTACCTTTGGTCATCCACAGACAAAGCAGTGTTGAATAAAATAGGATCCGCATTTTTCCTCACATTTATCCAGATGATTTCTGCCTTTTAAAATGCAATTCAACGTGCCATGCACATTTGCACTTATGCATACAGACAACCACAAGCCCACACCTATTCCATCACAGGAAGCGGTGTAAGCAAAACTGTTAAAAAAAAAAAAAAAAATTCCATTTGTTGCAGCTGTTGCTCTGTAACGGAAAGTTCAGTTGTTTAGACAACAAGCTTATAGTTAAAGATGATATGCTACTGATAAACCCACACGTTGGTATTTAAAGGCACGAGAGAACTGTTATTCCATTTTTTTTTAAAGCTCAGGATAAATGAAGCAATAGATGGAAAACTGGTTTATATGTTGGCAGAAGCACAGCTGATGCTCACTCAAACAACAGGATGTGTCTGATGTTAATCTTTAAATCATAAATATGTGTAGTTAAAATGGGTATATCATTTGTTGCTCAAAACTGATCTTTTCCATGTTTTGTTCACATTGTTACCACCAAATGAATACCACAGGCCGCATGAATAATTACAAGCACAGAAAAGTTCTCTTTAGCACATTCTCGTGCATTATGAATGTGGAGAATCCAGTTACACACCATCACCAAGCACCATTATCAACTCCGGCGGTCCCTCTGGAATCACATTCCATGTTCTCGTTTCACTTTTAGCAACGGAGTGCTTTTCACTTTCATACATTAAACAGTCACGCAGCCTCCAAACAGTTCTAAATGAACGTGGCCAATAACAGCAACCGTGTGGCCTAAATTGGAAAATTACTGACAATGTATCTGTTTTGGTCTTCAAATTTGTTGATTTCCGTGCTGTGGACCCAACTTGCACTGACATCTGGTAAGCGCAATAACTATTAGAAGTTTATTTGAAAGTAATCTATTTTATAAAATAACATGTTATGGTGAAATGTTTTTAATCATTTGAAGCCAGTGTAGAAATGTCACCAGTGGACTTTGTTGAGTGTCCACAGGGAACATACTTCACCAACCACCGGTGTCTGGAGTGCCCCTTGGGTCATTTGTAAGCCACCAACCGAATAAAAAGAAAACATGCAGGTCAAATGTTATTTGTGTAATCTGGGTCAAATTATTAATGCACGTGTTTCACAGTTGTCCTGGAAATGAATCTGCGGCTCAGAGATGTACCTTGGGAACATTCAATCCATTTACGGGGAAAAGCAAGATCAGTGACTGCAAGGTACATTAAAAATCTTAAAAGTCAATCTGGTATTTACTTTGGTGAATTGCCTTTTGCTACAAAAAGTAAATACATGGATTCAAATAGTTTTAATGTGATTTGGTTTTGTTTCAACTTTGTATCAAGACTTGAATGTCACTCCAAAGATTCACACTGAGGTTAAGTAATCTTGCCAAGTTATAGTATGTGTGATTTTTTTTTTTTTTAATCACCATTTGAGCCCCATTAATCCCAGCAAGTGAAATAACAACCCATACAACATCCATAATCATTACCAGTTCTGGCTTGGCCTGTGTGAGACACCTAATTGGTTGGTAATTTGATCAGTTGTTGTTGTATGCTGTCATTTAGTTTGCACCATCAGCAAGCTAATACAGTATTCTCTTTAGTGACTTCCTTGTTAACTTTCATGATTGTGTAGACATGGAAATAACAACAATTGGAATTGTTGCAGATCAGAAAGCACACATTCAATATGAAAGGTTTGGTCTATGATTCAACCTCAGCTGTGGGATTCACACATACATGACACACATACCATAACCGTGTATAGCAGCGCATTTCTCTTTAGGTTCTTATGAAGGAGGCGCCTTCCACAGTTTATCAGATTGGGTCTGTCACAATAGAAAATCTTTTCAGGTACAGCATATTTTTGGGGAAAGGGGTGACCAAGTATTTAACATGTATTTGCCTCAAAATTGTTCACTAAGATGCACAGAAATATTGTAGCACAGGGAATTCTCAACTGGTCCCGACCCACCAGCTCACAAAGCCATTTTGGGTGGGTCGCAGATAGGTGGTCAAAAATTACCGGGGGTCCATGGGTTATGACAGTCCCAGCATATGACACTTTGAGGTTACAGACAATGTAAGATTACTTCTTCATGTAGTCATGTAGTTATGCATGCTCGGTTGGCACCGTATTTTGTACTGTTTTTCATTGGATAAAAAGAAGACAAACTACTGATGTTGCACCTTCGTAAAAAGAAAAGATCACTCCATAATAATTTTTGCACATCCTGTTATCACATTCAACTGCAGTTTCTTAAAACATGAACATGGAAGCATGTGTAAAAAAAAATAATAATCATGGTTCATAGGCTATTTTTGTATATCACGTTCTTTATTATTCTTCAGTACTGTAAAAGTGGGTCACGACTTAAAGACAATAGGAAAACGCGTGTCCCGGAGTTGAGAACTGCATGTGAAATCTGGTGATTATGTATTCAATTATGAATGAGAGATCGTATTATGCCATGACTTCCCGTGGTGTATTACAGCCTTGCTTTCCAGGTCTGATCTCATCTGAGGACCGAGTGGACTGCAGGCTTTGCCCAGCAGGTTTCACCTGCTTTCCAGCCAATGGAAGCATTTCATTGTGTCCTCCTGGGGAACATTCTCCTGAAGGGATTCTCCAGTGTCTAACATGTCCTATAGACTCCGTCTGCAAATTCGGACATGCGCACAAGGTAAGATAAATGATTACTGTGTCTGGTTAGATGCATTATTCATTCACAGTGCTTTCGTGTCGCACAGTGCGGGCCTGGAAAAGAGCCCAACTTTCATCACACTGAGTGTAATGACTGTGCCCCAGGTTTCTACTCCAGTGCATGTACTATCCACTGCCTTCAATGTCCTGCAGGTTTGTGAAAAATGACCATGTGAATCAATGGTTGTGTGTACATGTACTATGTAATAACCACACACAAATATTGTGACCCTCTGACTTCAACAGGAAATTACTGTCCAGACAGTGGGATGTCCCAGCCGCTTTCTTGTCCACTTGGGACAACTTCCACACTAGGTCAGACTTCATGCCGTAGGTGTAATGGCACCTCGTCAATGTGTGGGGGAGTCATGCCCCCCAACTGGAGGCGCTCGGACCACAGATCAAGTCAATCGTGTGAACCGGGCACCTACAAACGCTCGGGAGAGGCTTCTGTCTGTATTGTGTGTCCAACAGGTTAGTATTAATCATTGTCACAACACAGGAAGAGAGTTGCTAAATCTATTGTACACTGGATATATTTTTTAAACACAGGTCATTACTGTGTAGGAGAGGTAGCTATCCCTTGTCCTGCAGGGACCTATAACCCTAAAGAGGGTCTTCAGAAGATGACAGACTGCACAATCTGCCCTGCAGGTATCAGCTTTTTAGGGTTATTGATTAAGTAAGGTCAGCCAAGTGCATTTATTTCACTATAATGATGGCATAAATTATGTACTGGAGCAGTGTAGTGTTAAAAATAAAGTGTACATTTGGGGTGTGTACCCAGGTTTTTTCTCATGTAGCACTCATAATCAAGTACAGTATGATTCTTGGAATACTGAGTCCTGAGCTGAGTGCTTTTTGGATTTTGATCAAAATCCTCAGAATACACAGAAGTTGGAAATTACACAAAAGGTTAAGCACGATGTTGCATTGAAACCGCAACTCTTCCATTAACATGAGTGTTGTTGCATTTGTCCCAGACCTGTGTGAATAATACAAAAAAACATAACCTTCAAAATAATAATTGATTTTAATTCTCAAAAACATCATTAGGCAGCAAAGTGGACTAGTAGTGAGCATGACTCCCTCACAGTCGAAATGTTTTGAGTTTGAATCTTGGCTCAGGCCCTCCTGTGTGGAGTTTCTCATTTTCTCCTGATGCTTGCGTGGGTTTTTGTCTGGAGACTATGGCTTCCTCCCACATTGCCTTTTTGGTTAATTAAAGACTCTAAATGGTCCATAGGTGTCGTTTAGCCGTTTAAGGTTTTATCAAGTGACATTGTTACTTGAAATATATTGGGTTCTGTTAGATATGCAGTTTCAATACTCACAAATAAAACCTCAATGCAAAGGTGTGATGTTCTGTAAAATGTACAGTGTACAGAAAACAGAATACTATAGAGACATTCGCCTACACCTTAAATTGGTTGCCAGTCATTCACAGGGTACATATAGACAATTCCAACAAACAAATCAATTTAATAAAAGCTTATAATGTAATGTTTGTTTTTACTAGGCGGCACGGTGACTCAGGTGGTAAAGTGTTGGCCTCACAGTTCTGAGGTTCCAGGTTCAATCTTGGACCCGCCTGTGTGGAGTTTTCATGTTCTCCAGGCACTTCCGCTTTCCTCCCACATCCCAAAAATATGCAGCATTAATTGGATACACTAAATTGCCCCTAGGTGTGATTGTGAGTGCGGCTGTTTGTCACTATATGCACTGCAATTGGCTGGCGACCATTTCAGGGTGTACCCCGCCTCCTGCCCGTTGACAGCTGGGATAGGCTTCAGAACTCCCCGCGACCCTCATGAGGATAAGTGGCGAAGAAAATGGATGGATGGATATATACACGTGACCTATGCATTGCGTCGTGTGCTGTGCGGAGAAAGCTGCGGAGGTCATCTTACACGATCTCTCCGTTTTAGTCACATACTGTGATGACATATTTACTGTTCCTCTCGCCTCTATATAGCACAGACGTCGCCAACTTCTTGATTTTTGGAACATAATTAAAACGTAATCATCCGGTCATTTAGGTTCATTTGTTTAAGCAGACAGTCGCCATCGTTGTTGCTTTGTTCCTTGTTATAGAACAGAATGTAAAATGGCTTCCAGAAATGATCAAAATGTATCGAGGAAATCCTGTGGTGTCCTAGCCAATACAAGCCGTAGCGATACCTGACTTGAAAATGAACAGCAGCACATTTTCAAAACTGTGCGCCTGGTTTCTGCTTGAGTACAAATGCAAAATACTATGCACGGGAAAGTTGCAGTGACGTCAGCGTGGTCAACATGTATAAAGAGGGCTTTAGATAGCTTGTGCCACCAGTCCGGAATCATCTCTCATTGAAGACACGTGGTGATTTTATGAAGCTCAAACTACGACGAGGGAAACTTGACTTGACTGTTTTAAAGTTGTTGAGCTTCACTGGAAAAAAAAAAAAAAACTGTTAGCAGTACACTGTATCAAAATTACATTTGTTTTATCAAAAGTTTCATTGTTATGATGTTTGAAGCAACATTTGCCACCAAACACGCCAGTGTGACTCACATGCACTAACTCATCTTTGCACTGGTGTAACAATTGACCTGATCACAGACCTCTTAGCAACCTGCTGGCACATTTCAAATTTTCATCTGCGGTTAAGGTCGAGGATCATGTGTGGTCTTAATAAATTGTGAAACTAATAATTAATACCTGAATAATGTGATAATTTTGTGATTAATCATATGCATTACCGCTCCACTTTGTAGTGTGTTCAATTTCATATACTGTAGGTTCAAAAGAATTTGAAAATCATTGCATTGTGTTTTTATTTACATTTTAAACAACGCCCTGACTTCATTGGAATTGTGGTTTATACTTTTATGTAGGGTTTTATTGTTTGGAAGGGACCTCGGCCCAACCCTCCACCCAGTTCTTGTGCCCACCGGGTTTCTACTGTGAGGAGGGCACCGCCAGCCCTCACGGCTCACCTTGCCCCGCTGGAACAGCAGGAGAACAAGTGGGTCAGACAAATAGGGCAGCTTGCAAAAGATGTCACGAAGGACGATTCTGTCCTGCAGGTAAGTTCAGTATGAATACTGACTTCATCAGCAGGTGATAGATATACTCAAAAGAAAACAGCAGTGGAATTAACATGTACCCTTGTGCAGGAGAAAAGACAAACTGTTCTGACTTAAAATGCTTAAAATGTGTTTGCGTGTTGTGTTTGTATTGATAGGCTCTGTAGCACCTGGCTTGCCCTGCGCTCGAGGAAGGTTCTGTCCAGCTGGCACAAAGGAGGAAGTTCCGTGTCCCCCAGGCACCTTCACCCCTCATCAAGGAGCAATAAGTTAGTTTTATATGCCATCGTCTACCATTTCTACATGGACAGATACTGTAAATGAATGCCTTTTCATATTCGCATCAATGATTTCCTTAAGCAGGAAGCTGAGTTTGCCCTTTAAGAAAGTGTTGCAGGCAGTTCCCTGAGATGTCAGCACACGGATTATCTAAAAATAAACCCATATACTGTATGCCTGCCCATATAGCTGTGCTGAATCTTAAGGTAAATATGAATTATAACAGATGGAAGCAAAAAGGGCAGAGATATATATTCAGCAAAAATAAATGTGAGATGACATACCAGGAATTGTATGGAAAAAATACATCAATAATTTTACTGTGAAAACGATTTTAACCTACATGCTTCATTCTCAACTTTAACTTTCCATCCAGCGTAAGCATGAAGTAGGATGATAGCATGTCTTTACACTGTAAATGTGTACCTCTTCCAGGTTTGAAGGATTGTCTGAAATGCCCCGCTGGCTTCTATTGCCCCGAGGGGACAAATGACCCTGTGCCATGTCTGCCGGGCTTCCTGAACCCCTTGGAGGGTCAGACTGACTTGGCTAGCTGCAGAGAGTGCCATGCAGGGAAGGCCTGCACTCAAGTTGCTCTGACGGCTCCAGATGTGGACTGTTTGCAAGGGTGAGGAGCCTCTTCACACCCAAGAAAAAGTATATATTCAACACATCGGATGGTAGACACTCACTCAATGGGCACTTCTTTACAAAGATAACGCTGCTCAGTTTTGAGGCAATATCAATTCAACCATCTAAGTACCTGGTTAATGCTATTCAATATTCCTCTCAGTTAGAACGCATTGCATACTCCTTCCTCAGTAACGCCACTAATAAAGCCTATCATATGCCACCAGCAGGATAAATGTGTAGTAACAATTGCATTTCACACCATAAATGTAATGGTTTCTTACTTGGCCTATGTGAGATCTCAGTAATTTGTTGGGGTTTAGTAAGTAAAGAAGAAAGCAAAGCATTTATTTGAAAGCAGCAGTCATGGAAACACAACTTTTTTTGGACTCTATGTGACGTCTTACCTATTGTAAATGGATATATTCTGTAAACAATAGGAAACTTCCCAGTTAGATATACTAGAGTACACTAAAAGTGAGTATTATCATATTTTCAAGGCAGAGCTTCATTAACGTGTTCTATTGAATCTCATAATTGATCATGCGGTGTACCTAAATAAATGTCCAATGACTTCATATATTATTGCAATTTGTTTCGATACTCGTATTGATTTATTTGCATTAATCCCAATAGGTTTGCGTGTCCTCCTGGTTCATCCAAACCTGACGCCCCAACTAATGCGTGTCCGCCAGGAAGACTGAGCAATCGCACAAATCTCACGGATCGTTCACAGTGTCAGCAGTGTCCGGCTCGATATGCTTGTCTTCGAGGTTCTCTACTCCTATTTGTTAAAGTCAAAATGGTTTAACTGCATCAAAGCTTGTTAATATTGTAACATTTGGCTCTATTTTATGTTCTCCAAGACCTATAATTGTTTTTAAAAATAATTTTACAGTTGAATCATTGGTAGACACCTTTCTGATACAGTGGTGCCTTAAGATGCAAATTATCCAACATTTTTTAGATAAGTGCTGTCATTCGATAACATTTTTTGCTTGGACTTGCAAGCAAAAACTCGACAGAGCTGTATAGTGAGTGGCAGTGAACAAGCAGCAATCTGGCATAGTGAACGCGTCTTCATAAAAGAGGCTTCAAGCTCTCTGTTTGTATACTAAACTCATCAAACTAAACATAATAAAAGGAAAACTATGCATTGTGTGTTTAAAAAGAACCTCATAACTTTTCTTTGAAGTCCACAAAATTTATGTAAACGCAAAGTGGAAAATTTCATATATTGGCTGACGAATAGCATCTATGTGCTGAAAGGACAATATTGCAGGATTATATTTTCATTATTAGAAACACACCTATGGGCATGAGCTGCGGCTCATGACCGAAAGAACAAGATCCTGGATACAAGCGGGCGGAATGAGTTTCGTCCGCAGGGTGTCCGGGCTCTCCCTTAGAGATAGGGTGAGAAGCTCGGTCATCCGGGAGGGGCTCAGTGTCGAGCCGCTGCTCCTCCTCATTGAGACGAGCCAGATGCATCCGGTTCGGATGCCTGTTGGACGCCTCCCTGGTGAGGTGTTCCGGGCATGTCCCATCGGAAAGAGACCCCGAGGACGACCCAGGACACGGTGGAGAGACTATGTCTCTCGGCTGGATTGGGAACGCCTCGGGATCCCTCCGGAAGAGCTGGAAGAATTGGCTGGGGAAAGGGAAGTCTGGGTATCCCTGCTGAAGCTACTTCCCCCCCGACCCGACCCGGAAAAGTGGTAGATAATGGATGGATGGAAAAACAAATGACAATTATTCGTTTTTTTTTGTGTGGGAGGGGCAGATAAGTGGGATTTCTATTAGATGAGGAAAGATGATTCGCGATTCAAGTGTTCTGAGTTACAAACATCGTCCTAGAATTAATGAAACGTGTATCCCAAGGCACCACTTTATATGCAAGTGATCTCTATTTAATGAAAACAAACCAATTCTCGTTTATTCATCCTCAAAATCCTTAGGAACAGGTGGTATCCACAGACCACCTCTCTCCTGCTCCGTAGGCCATTATTGTCCACCTGGGACCAAGTTCCCCACCCAGTACAAATGTCCCGTGGGCACTTGGAGTGGTCAGAGTGGATTGGAAGCTGAAAGTGAGTGCCAGCCATGCCCACAGGGCTGGTATTGTTTGGTTGGCTCAGGAGCACCTTCTGGCCGATGCAACTCTGGACACTACTGTCCGGAAGGTACACAGATGCGAAACTGTCATTATAATAATCGGACAGGGCTGTAAAAATACTTAAAATGGAACATCCAAAACCGCATACTTTCTAAGAACTATGTCCAAGACTCATTTATGTGCATCTAACTCTGTCGCTGCTACATCCTTAGGGACCGCATATGGCACTCAGTTTCCTTGCACCGCAGGCACATACAGCATCCACATGGGCAACAGGCAGAGAGAAGACTGCCTGCCTTGCCCCGAAGGCTCATTCTGTATCGAAGGCAGCTCCAAACCTGCTCCCTGCCCCCCGTAAGCACTGATTCTATATTAAGTCTGAGAGATTTGTGAAAGTTTAGTATTTACACTCCTGCCTTTCTCCAGCTCAACATTTCGCCGTCTAAAAGGAGGTCAGGCACTGGAGGACTGCTCTACTTGCCCCGCTGGTTATTTTTGTTCTCACTCAGCAACTATTAACCCCAGAGTGTGTGGAGCCGGCAGCTACTCTGTAAGGTTCATCGCCCACTATCTGTTGTGACTGGTCAACTGATCACAAAGATCCAGATAACGTTTGTAGTCTCATCCCGACTGTGCATTGTTTTTTTTCAAATTTTCTACCTCCATAGTGATTCATCTCATATTAGTCACTTCCTCTCTGTAAATGTCAGAGGATAGGAGCGGTTTAAGTTTTATTATATAGTTGAACTTTTACAAGCCTTTCTATAACGTTGGTTGCATTCCAATTTTTTTCCAATAATTTCAGTCAATTAATTTGTTCCAATGTTCAAAGTGTCGCCATGATAAAATCTTTTTAATTGCCCAGGCAATGTTTTAGCAAGCAGTTTTGGATTGTTAACTGACAGATACAAATGAGAGAGACCACTGAAAAAAAGAAAACTACTCACACTTTGAAGATTCTTGATTGAGCAGAGACATACGAAAAAGGTGTATGCTGAGCAGTTCTGTCATTTAATTACATTTTATTGTCACGACATTACTGCTGGAATAAATGAATGGGTAGTGTACAATATCCATCCATCCATTCACATTTTCGTCTGTGGTTAAGGTCAAGGATCATGTGCGGTCTAAATAAATTCTGAAATTAATAATTAATACATGAATAATGTGATAACTTTGGGATTAATCATATGCATTACCGCTCCACTTTGTAGTGTGTTCAATTTCATATACGTTGAAAAGAATTTAAATATTGTTGCATTGTGTTTTTATCCATCCATTTTCCTTTGCTGCTTATCCTCACAAGAGTCGCGGGGAGTGCTGGAGCCTATCCCAGCTGTCAACGGGGAGGAGGCGGGGTGCACCCTAAACTGGTTGCTAGCCAATCGCAGGCCACATTGAGACAAACAGATGCACTCATAATCACACCTAGGTGCAATTTAGAGTGTCCAATTAATGTAGTGTATAATAAGTGTCTTAATTTTAGTCTTGTGGCTCTCATGCTGTCTGCTGGCTAGTGCCTCTTGTCATGGCTTGGAAAGCCCCACAACAGCCCGGTGGGGTGTAATTCCAGGGACTGGAGGCTTTCTGTGTATATATTTTCACGCAATGGTGGATATTGGGATGTGCAATGTGTGCGACCCCACAGTGCGGCCCTCAAGCTTCTATTTTCCTCTCCTACCATCGCCTTTTGGGTTTGCATCTTGTCTTGTTCCTCCCCCGTACTGGTGGATATCTTTAACATCAACAACTTGCTCAATACTCTTTCATAACCTTCTATGTTTGCGTGTGTGTGTATGTGTGTGTGTGTGTGTGTGGTGTGTGTGTGTGTGTGTAGAACAAAGGCGCTGCCGAGTGTTCTCCATGCTTGCCGGGCCACTTCTGCAGTAACGAGACCACAAGTGAGGAAGCCATGCTGAGTGTCATGGTGTGCCCGCCAGGCTTTCTCTGCTCTAAGGGCTTGGCTCGAGACCCCCGCCGCTCAGCCACCCTCTGTCCTCGTGGGTTCTATTGCCCTGGAGGAGGGATCGTAAGTTTGAAAAATATACAGTCAGCCTTATTATTGCTTCTCGCTAATGACTATGTGGAACATTTCCTTGTAGGATCCCAACCCCATCCCCTGCCCTAATGGTACCTATAGTGATCGTCCTGGTCTAAGCGAGGTCAATGAGTGTGTACCATGTCCAGAGGGGAAGTACTGTTACTCTCAGCAGCCTGAAGAGCACCCCATCACCGCACCTGTAAGACTGCAGTGAGCATACATAACAACGTGCATGGTTCAGTATACACGGCATGAACTAAAAGTATTGGGGTACTTTGCCATAAGGGCAACACCTCAGTTGTAGTTAATTCCAGATATGATTAACAATGTTCGAGGATTCACCAAAATTTTCCCATGAGGCCCTGATGGACCTTACTTTTGCACAATGCCATTTGGAACAGAAAAGGTACATCCCCAGCCTGTTTTCACAAAGTTGTAAGCATTCATTTGTCCAAACTGTCATGGTCAGATTATTGATTAACATTAAATGTGTGTGTGGGGGGGATTGAGGGGACCACTTCTACCCATCCATCAATCCATGTTCTTTATGGTTTGTTTGTCCTCATTTTATGGTCACAGATGCGCCAGAGCCTCTCCCATCTGACTTTGAGCAAGGGGCAGGGTACCCTCCTCAACCACTGTCTCCAATTAAATGGAGGGTACATAAAGGGAAATAATTATTAATTCACATTTTCACACCAATGAAAACTTTAGTTTCCAATCAACCTAAAGCCAATTGCATACTGAGTGATAGGGCTGAATGTGAAGTGGGCCATCACAAAAGTCAGTCAAAAAACAAGCGGCACACTGGATCCCTCCACTATGGGAGAACATTGAACCTGTAAACATTTATTAGGTTGCACAAAAAATATACTGTATTGTTTTTTTTTTTTTTATTAAACCACAAAAAAAAAAAAAGTCGATTGCCACAAAGAGAGGTAACGAGTGACAATAAATTAAAAAATATTTGTATTGATTGGTGGGGTTGAGGTGCATGTTTTTTGTTGTTGCATAGCTTGTGTTCATTTTTGATTGGCTATAACATCTGAGGCCGTTTGCTTGGAATACTGTATGTTGTAGACTGGCCTTTGTCCTGATGGCCATTACTGCCCCACCGGGACTGGGTACATGTATTCCAACCCCTGCCAAGCTGGACAATACAGAAGCACTGCATCTGGTCACAATGGAGTGTTGTGTGTCTCATGCCCGTCCAGGCACTACTGTGACAGATCAGGAGTCCACACACCCTCTGTCTGCCCTCAGGTGGGAATACAGACTGTTTTATTGACAAACACAAGATTTCCAGCAGTACATGTAGCTTCCCTTTATCTTTACCTTTACAGGGTTTTTACTGTCCGGAGGGATCCTCCTTTGCCCAACCTTGTCCGGAAGGAAGCTTTGGCTCACGCTCGGCTCTCAGCAAGGAGTCTGAGTGTACGTCTTGTGGCGGAGGCTGGCACTGCAGTGGTGTGGGCCTGGCAGAGCCCTCTGGGATCTGCAAAGGTGGATTCTACTGCAGAGAGGGAGCCAAGTCTGCAGTATGTAATGATAATGTAATGTCTTACAAGATTTTTATCAGGACTTAAAAAATGCACAATGACTCCCATCGTGGCACTAAAACTAAATGCTTTTTTTGTTGCCATGTACACCTACGCTCAATTTAGAGTCTTCAACTAACCTACCAGAGAAATTTTAATGATTTAGAAAAAAATCACCAGGTATATAAAATTAGGCCAGAAAATGTTTTATGTGTTTCTTTCATCTGGTCTTTTGTCGTCATACCAATGTCTTGGTCACACTCATGCCTGTCATTGAGGAGCTCTAAAGCGTCCTTTCCAGCCTGAAGACTGCGTCCTCTACCATTCACGCCAAGGAGGTGGTCTGAAACAACCTCCCCAGCAGACAATCCAAGGGGAAGGTGCATTTTTGGGGTGTGGACATAGCTAGCTAGGTCTATAAAGGCATGCTCAGGAGAGTTTGCTATGGAAATAGTCAAGATTACTGACCTCTACACCTCAGTTGAAAACCTTTAAGACCTCAGATCCCACATCATTCTTTTTTTTTAAGGGTGAGGATGAATGGCTATGTTCTTTCACTGACTAAAATCTTGTAGAATATCTTTCCAGAAGATTGGAATCTTTCTAAACTACTTTCACTTCCCATTGGGTTCATTTGCACATATCCAAACACTTGTTGTCCACTCGGGCATCTTTTATTGTGTTTCTATCAAGGCTCCAGTAGATGGCCGGACTGGTGGTTTGTGTCCTCCAGGAAGTTACTGCCCACCAGCGTCCTCCACTCCCATTCCCTGCCCCGGAGGGACCTTCAGCAACATCTCTGGTCTTGGAAGGGCTCAGGATTGTGTCAGCTGTCCACCAGGGTAAGACTGCCTTACATCGAATACCACTGGTCTTAATACCTAGTCCCTAACGTGACATTGTACCATTCTCCCTTTAAGGTTGTATTGTTTAGGTTACAACAACACCCATCCTTCAGGCCCCTGCGCTCCTGGATATTACTGCACTGGTGGTTCAGATACTCCCCTTCAGCACGAAACGGAGCAGGGTTACTATACATTGGAAGGAGCAGTAAGACCAGAGCCATGTCCTCTTGGAACTTTCCAACCAGTATGAACAATAGCTAAAGTTGTGCTGATGCAGACTTAATATAATTATTCAGGGTTGTTTTCTCTTATCCCCCAAAGCATGGAGGTGCACAATCATGTTTGCAGTGTCAAGGAGGTCGACTGTGCAACCAGACCGCCTTGTCCAAGCCACCACTTTGCCCAAAAGGATACTACTGTCCTCCAGCATCTCCTGTTGCCCACCCGTGTCCTCCAGTTGGTTTAATGCGGAATGCCTCTAGCAGCTATTAAAAGCCTGCATGCCTCTGTTCAAATGCCAGATTTTGGAATGTAAAACCAAACTTGAGCTTTTTTGGCCATAATTCCAAAGTTACGTCTTGCATTAACACCACAAAACTCATCACCAAAATAATAGCACACCTACAATGAAGCATGATGGTGGCATGGTGGCAGAGTCATGTGTTTCCCCTGTTTTTGTTCCGCTTCAACTGGGTTTTATCATAAATAGTGGCAATGTGTGCTGACTTCCATTTAACATGAATACTATTGGTTTCTTCTGGACAGAGCTACATCCAAATTATGAGACGGAGGCCATTTTTCAGAACCACATTATTTTGTTTTTTAAATGAGTTGTTCAGGTTATAGATAATTAGCTGTGGAAATTATTTTGCTCTCATTTTTTGGGCATTTGAATAGGGATGTGTAGACTTTATTGTGTGTGTGTGTGTGGTGTGTGTGTGTGTGAGAGAGAGAGAAAGAAAAGGGCAGTAATAAGCGAAATTTTATTTAATCTGCTAATAATAGATGTATTTTTCCAGGAATGTTTATGGTTTACAGTTTAAATACTTAAATACTTTAAAAGTTTCTAAATGTCTACTGGGTTTTCCCCTTCCAGAGCAAGAAATTCAGTCAAAACTTTCAGTGTCTGATGATCATCCATCAATAACGTCATTTTCACAATGGCTGACTGGAAAAGGACAGGCTTGAACAAAACTTTTTTTTTTTTTTAAATAAACTTTCAAACAAGATTTAAACTTGAAATTGTGAACATTTCTGAAAAAAATACTAGAATGTTAAATTAAATTGGGCTAATCACTTCTTGACTGCCCCTCAAATATATAATATATTAATGCAGGGGTGGTACTCCGATGAGCCCGGTGGTGAAGAAGTGCGGCATTGTCAACCATGTGATGCAGGATGGTTTTGCAGTAAAATTGGCCTCTCTGAACCAGAGGGCCTCTGTGATCCTGGGCATTACTGCATCTCGGCAGCCTTGACAGCCTCTCCAGTAAGATACAAATAAGATGACTTAAACAGTCGGGATACTTTTATTGTACATTATTAATATCATCATCATGTGGTCGTTTAGAAGTGGTATTCTAAGATCTTTGAATTGTTGGTTTCCATGTATTTCAAGATGATTTTGAATGATAGAGTAACAATTATGATTATTAGCAAAGTAAAAAAAAAATATATATATATATATTATGTATATATTGTATATTCTGTAATATGCATGGAATGAAGGCTTAATTGCCCCTAGGTGTTATTGTGAGTCTGACTGTTGTTTCGTCGTTTACGTGCCCTGCGATTGACTGGCAACCAGTTCAGGGTGTAACCCCGTCTCCTGCCTGGTGATAACAGGGATAGGCTCCAACATACCCCCGACGCTTGTGGATAATAAGTCACTGTCACAATTAAAATGTATTTCCAAAATTACGAGTGACAGTTGGCACGGTGGGTCAGCTGGAAAGCGTTGGCCTCACAGTTCTGAGGTCCCAGGTTCAATCCTGCACCAGTCTGTGTGGAGTTTGCATATTCTCCCTGTGCCTGCGTGGGTTTCCTCCGGGTACTCCGGTTTCCTCCCACATCCCAAAAACATGCAACATTGGACACTCTAAATTGCCCCTAGGTGTGATTGTGAGTGTGACTGTTTGTCTCAATGTGCCCTGCAATTGGCTGGCAACCCGTTCAGGGTGTTACCTGCCTCCTGCCCATTGACAGCTGGGATAGGCTCCAGTGCTCCCCGCGACCCTTGTGAGGATAAGCACCTAAGACAATGGATGGATGGATGAGCGACATATTGTCTGTACACCGAATATAAGCTTTATCAGTCCCACAATGAAAATTTGCAGTTTCATCAGCAATACTAGTATAAAAAAAGCAAGCATAGATTACACAGAAAATGTACATACCTTTTGTGTGGGGTCCCTCATTGTTTTTCTTTGTCTTTAAAATCCAATCAAATGAGAAAAACACAAACATTAGAATCCAATCTGAGGGTGATCTCGTCCAGTGGTTTCCATTGCTTGACTCCTTTAATGCCCAGACAATGATCTACTACTTTGAGTTGATAATGCTGATGTTTCTCCACAGGTTTCTGTGGACTCTGGGGGAGTGTGTCCTGCAGGCTATGTTTGCCCGAGGGGGACCAAACACTCGCAGCAACACCCCTGTCCAGTTGGAACCTGGAGCAATACTGCGGGGGCCCAAAACCTGTCCTTCTGCCTCCTCTGCCCACCTGGACTGTACTGCAACACGACTGGAATTACCCAACCTTCAGGGATATGTGACACAGGTGATGTACTCACTGCAGCATCTTTAAAATATGCGTCAAAAAACTTATGTACCGTATATAAAAATATGGAATTACACTAGTATAGTCCATTTTCATCCCATTATTGGGCCCTGTTTGGGTGTTCGGAGTGGACTTCCAGTTATTGGATGCGCTAATATAGATAGTCAAAACATGAGTCTTTGTAATTATAGATCACTGATAGTACAAGTACACTGATAATAAAAGGTCAGAATCGTGGGTAATAGCTCTCCCCAATAACAATCTTCCTTTTGTTCCCCTAGTAAAATATTTAGTTACAACCCACTATATATTATGCTTTGTAAAAAATGTGAACAACTGAAAATAAAACATCATGTCTGATAAAGTTTTTCAAATCCCTAAGACTGTCGTTTTTTGTTGTTGTTTTTTTAGGGTTTTACTGTTCCGGCGGTGCAGTGTCTCCAAAGCCACTCGATGGTACAACTGGGGACATTTGTCCCGTCGGACACTACTGCCTTGTCGGTTCAGAATCCCCTACACCGTGCCCTGATGGGACCTACACTAAGACCAAAGGTTCTTAGCAAGTCTGGTGAAAAGGGATATCATAAAATATGGAATATGTATTTTTAAAAAAATTGTTTCGTTCAAAGGTGCAGAAACGTGCATTGATTGCCCCCCTGGGAGCTACTGTCTTTCAGGGGAGGGCATCCAGCCTTGCCCGTTAGGTCACTATTGCGTTGCAGGGGGTGTGGATGGCATCCTACCTTGCCCTCCTGGCACATACAACCCACAGTTGGGCTTCAGCCAGGTGGAGCAATGCCTCATTTGTCCAGCAGGTGTGAGCATTGTCTCATGCTTGACATCACTTTGCTACGTTAGAGCCAAATCACATGTGAATCAAGAGCTATACTGCGTGTTGTATTTCATTAAATATGTAATGATTCTTAAGCATTATGTTCGTTATTCTATCTTGACTTTCTTATATTGTTTTTCATGGCTGTTAACAGGTTTCTACTGTGAGGACTGGGGTCTGTCTGAACCCACTGGGCCTTGCCAGGCTGGTTATTACTGCATGGCTGGTAATTCAAGCGTGCCAATATCACACCTGTCAAAATGATGAACTGGATCACACAAGTTGACTTCCAACTTTTCAAGGTGTAAACTTCCCAAATCCAGATGGAAACTACAGCACCGGAGTCGGAGGAACATGTCCAAAGGGGAGCTACTGCCCCGAGGGAACCAGTCTCCCTCTTCCCTGTCCCCCAGGAACATACTCAGACCGGTGAGAAAACAACAATAAAATACATTTATAGGAAACAAAACATTAATTTGTGTATTTTTAGTCTTTACATGGTAGATGTCACTGGCTGCAGTTCATGTCCGGAAGGTCATTTCTGTGCTACTGAAGGTCTGAGTCGTCCATCGGGAAAATGTCAGGCAGGGTTTTACTGTCCGGGTGGAGACAGAGCAGCCACAGGTAACAAAAATAATAATAACAAATTACTGCTATACACTATACCTACTGTACGCCAAGGCCAAACTTTAGTGCAGCAATGAATAAACAACTAATCGATTATAAAATTCATGGCTAACAGTTTATAAAAATAATTGATTTTAACACCTTGTTTAATTTAAAACTGTATAAATCTTCAGAATTTTTTGTCTCTAAACAGTGAATATCAATCCATCCATCTATTTTTTTGAGCTGCTTATGCTCACGAGGGTCGTGGGACCGCTGGAGCCTATTCCAGCTGTCATCGAGCAGAACGTGGGGTACACCCTGAACTGGTTGCCAGCCAATTACAGGGCACATGGAGACAGACAAGCTGCACTCACAATCAAAAATAAGTGACAATTTAGAGTCTCCAATCAATGCATCGTTGTTGTTTTTTTTTTTTTTTTTTTTTGGGGGGGGGGTGTTATGGGACAAAACTGAAGTGCCCGGAGAAAACCCACGCAGGCATGGGGAGAACATGCAAACTCCACACAGGCGGGGCCGGGATTTGAAACCCGGTCCACAGAACCGTGAGCCCGAGTTCATGTTAGAGAATCAAGCAGCGGAGGTATACATTGCCAAAATATGGTGTGTAATAATACAGGAGACTGATTGTGTTTTATCAAAATAAGACATTTGAAATCATCTTCTTTTACTTTGAAAATCTACCAATATGTTTGCCTCTTTTGTGACATCTTATGGACCAAACCAGTAACTGAATCCTAATCAATTTATGTTTGTGTTTTTTCTGCACTGTCAAATTAAAATAATGTCATGTTTTTATTTTTAAGAAAAATCTAATATCCATTGTAACTGGGGGTCTAGCAGTGAATGAGTTTTAAAATAAATACTGCACCACATAAACCATCTGGAACAGTTCACATTAAATATTTACATAATAAAACTACAAACCATAAACCACTTAAAATATACTGTATAGCCCATATAGACTCTTAAAATCTGATCATTCACAACAATTCGGCCAGAAAAATGCAGCTCAATGAAGTGGAAAAGAGTGTTTCAAATGAAAGAATACAATTGATTTGAACAAATATTAGAATTTAAATGGAGATAAATGCAGGTGAGTGCTTCTGAGAATGTTGAGGTCAGCAGAGAAGGCCTAATTGATGAAAAGACAGTTTGATATCAAAGGAAAATGCACATATTTACACAACTTGAATAACACCATACAAAACTAATTTATACTCTTTGTGGAGAAAAATATCTCAAATAGGCAATACAGAAACAGATGTTGACAAATGTGTGAGGGTGTTTTATTGACTGTGATAGATGAATTAATCAGGGTTCATTGCAAGATTCATCATAATAACAGCTTAACAGGCATGATCACAGCAATTTGCCACGTCTACTTGCTTTTCCCTCCCCAGGCTCAGAGGGAAGTCTTTGCCCACCCGCTCATTACTGCCTAGAAGGTAGCGCAGGCCCAGCATCCTGCTCAGCTGGATCCTACACAAACCTCACTGGCCAGTCCATGTGTTTGCCCTGTCCTGGTGGCTACTACTGCCCAGAGAAGACAAGTGACTTCGCCAAGTTTCCCTGCCTGTCAGGCTTCTATTGTCCCGATGGTAGGCTCATGCCTGCCCATTTCATTAGGAAATTCTGTACATCAAATGAAAGCCAATACAAGAGTGACATTACAAATTCTGCCTTTCCAAAGGCAATAATTAGTACTTATGTTTGAGTACTCATCAATACTGAGTACCATTACCTGACAATGCCGTTATGTCTCTCAATTTTGATGATGAGTTTTGATTTTGTTGTCTTCAACAAAGCAGATATAACACTTGTTATATACACTTAATAATCCTATTCAATTTATCTTCAAGGTATACTGTATGTACAGGTTCTTTTTGTTCACACCTTGTCCGCCAAGGGGGCAACGTGGTGCTCACATGCAGATAACATACGCAGATTTGATGAAAAGATATAAAGAAGAACAGTGTAGCAAAACTACAAGGATGTCATTTTTAACAATTCAGTAATGATTAATCCATGCGAGTTTTCTTATATCATGTTTCTGTATATGTTGCCTGACCGTTGGTGTTGGAATATTTGTTTTTCAAGGGTTTATGCTGCAACATCAATGCCATTCATTAGCTTTTTGAATTATGTGTTACCATGAAATTAGGAGATGCTAGTGAGACAAAGCATTGTGCTTGAGGAAACAGACATCTAGTTCTTTATTTACTTGTAGTTTTACTGTGACCTTAAAATGGGAGTGTCAACAAACAACTTGAAGCAAGCACACAGTGTCTCTTTTGGTGGTGTGAAATCTGTACAACACATGCTTAGGACAGAACATGAGTACAAGTACAGATCTACATGATTACTGTTATTACATTACAAGAAGATTATGTGAAGCAGATCTTCTGTTTGGTTTCCCCTTTTAATTTTAAAAACTTGAGTTTTGCATCATTTGCTAATTTGTTGCAGACTCATTACTTTTATTTGCACGTCTTTGTAAAACATCTGGTTGTATGAGGCCTTTTCCATTTTGTTATTCTTTAAAATTAGAATTATTTTTGGTTCTCTTCGGGAAGAACCCTTAGAAACTTGGAGTAGATCCGGATAAAGATGTATCAGACGCTTGCCAAATTAATATTTTTCAACAAGACCTAAGTCAATAATGAGTGAACTTTAATGACACAAATAGTTTGGTGCCGAGGCAAACTTGGATTGTTTGGACCTTGATACAATTCTGTATTCCATGAAGTCCTATTGTATTTATCTTTTTAAGGTGATATGTTTTGATAGCGTTGTCCTATTAGATACCACTTCCATTATGATTTTGTGCTATATGTTGCGTCTGGTGAGTGGAAGTGGAGAATACCACAATAATTTTTTCCCCTTAATTTTATCATATGATTACCATAGGTACAAGATATGCCACCCAGTACCCTTGTCCTCGTGGCTATTACAATCCCGAGCCCATGACTCAGAGTCTGGACAGCTGCCTGCCTTGCCCCCCTGGACACTACTGTGAAAAGGAGGGGCTGACTAATGTGTCTGGAAAATGCAAAGCTGGTAAGTAATTAGTTTTTTTCCATCCCCTCCCAGACTGCCCACCTCCACAAAAAAGTCCAATTTATCATTGTCAGTACACTGTCTTCTATTTCTTAGGCACAGCTAAAGTACGGGGCAGACCAAGCAGTAAGACACAAAAAGCCCAACTCAAGAGTGTGAAGTCAGTTCAACTCGATTTTATTTCTATAGTCCCAATTTGTAAAAAGTATTATCTCCAAGTACTTTATGGAGCACGTCGAGAACCACGCTTTTCAAATATGAGAGTAAACCGACCGAACATGACCAACACTAAGCGACAGAGTTCAGGACAAAGTCCTAATAAAAAAGAAACCTCAAACAGATTGAAATGTTTGTTTTGCTTCTGAAAGGATAGTAGGATGGGGGAAGAGATAAAGAAGCGGTTTTCAACATTAATTTCACGAGCAATAACAAGGGTATTATGGTAATTAAAGCCCAAGTGACGTGCCTATAAACATTCTAAAATAGGCATTGTAATGAAAAATGTAGATAACATTATTTACTTCAATGTCTATACGAAACAATAAATATGAGCAGAGAGCATGTCATCCATGCGCAAAGTTGCAGAAGTCCCACTCGACATCGAAGTGGTCGCCATATTGCCTGCAACGTCATCAGCAGATGTCACACTGGGACAGTCACCGTTGAGAAGATGCTGTGCAACCTGCTATAGGAGAGGAACAAGAGAGATTTTCGGATTTTTCCAACGCCCCTTCTGACACGGAAGCTGTTTTTGAATAAGAGAACATCTCACAATCGAGTGAAGTGACCGGGGCAATATTAACCAATCGTTTCGAGCCATATTTAGATGATATGCGGATAACATCAAACTAACAACAGACTGCCCGACAGTATGTAGTGTAATCAGCCACGAGCGACGACAACGCCGCGGCCCGGGCGCGATGAGTCACTGCAGCCCCGCCGCAGTGAGCTGATCTCAGCTTTCGGCCAGAGTGGCTCGTCGCAGCGCCGAGCTGGACCACTTTATGGCGTTGTCGTCACTCGGGGCTGAATGCGCTATCGTCTGTGACGTTTGTCATCGCCGCCGTCGGTGATGAACACTGCTGCTGATGTCAGTGATGGACAACGTTGACGGATGAACAATGCTGCCAGCGGCGTTGTTCATCGCCGATGGCGGCAGCGATAAACATCGCCGCCGACGATGGCGCACTCAGCCGCCGCGATGAGCCACCCCGGCCGAAGCCGTGATCGGCACGTCGCACCCGGGCCGCGGCATTGTCATTTCCCGCGGCTGAGTATGCTACATACTGTCATGCTGTCGGCTACATACTGTCATACTGACGGCGGCAGCGTGACGATGGCACTCTCAGCCGCGAACGACAACAATGCTCTAAAGCTGCCTGGCTCGGCGTCGCGATGATGAGCCACCCCGGCTGAACCCGTCATCGGCAGACGACACATTTGGCACCCTTGAGTTACGTACGTGTATCTTTTGTTACGTTCTGAGAGGATTACGCCCCCTTTCCCCAACTTTTATTTTTATTTAGTAGCTCTATACACACCTACCTGTCATTTGGAACCCACAAAGCTCTCGTCCTTTGCACCCGTGCAATCCATTTTTCATGACGAACCGGGTCTCTTGCAAACTTATGAAGGGCAAATCCGTCCTCCCGAGCCGGCATTTTGGCTAACACGAAGGAACACGGGCTACCTTCCAGCAGGTAAAACTAGTATAAACACACGAGACTGCCTGAGTGCGCTCCTGCTTATAACGTATCTTTTCTTTCTTCTTCTCGAAAACAAATCCCTCAAGAGGATTTACATGGCAGGAGTTACAAAAAGCTATATACGTCAAAATCATGTCTTCTGGTGAAAAACCAGATGGGTCCATTCCGCATGTCTTTTTTATTTTTAATTGAAAACATACTAAAAATCATGCATTTCATGTCAGTGGACCTTTAATTTTCAGTATTAAAGGTATGACTAATACTACAGTAATGATAGCAGATGTAAAAAAAGCGTTTCACTTCTGACTGCACGGTTTCTGCATTGCTGTCTGAATCCCTGAAGGGAGAAAAGAGTTTTGTCATATATTTGGCATCTTAACAAAGTCATCGCTTTACACAGTTCAACAGAAAAAAACATCATCACAGTGCTAGAAATGAGAGCTTCAAAAACGAGAAAATTTAGTAACAGTCCATCGTCTCGGAGATAAAAAACAACAGAATATTCCTCATTAGAAAGGTAAACGGTAAAATATCTTGTCAGTTAATCAAGAGTATAGAATGAAGAAACAAGAAAAATACGATATTCAAGAGAAGTTGGGTTCTTGAGTACTTAATAATACTAAGTACTACTTTATGATTTTTTTCGAGGGGAGGCTTGATTAGTGTGACTACGTTTTTTTATTTGCATTTGTCCCATTATGTTCTTGCTCCAGATGTCTCCTTTTTTCCTTCTCCTACTGTATCCCCGCATGCATTGTTCCTCCCAGGTTGGTTTTGCGTCTCAGCAGCTTGGATCTCGCAGCCATTCGACCTGGATAATTATACAAACAGCAATTGTCTATGCCCTGCCACTGACACAGGAGGTCGCTGCCAGCCGGGTTTTTACTGCCCTGCTGGTAGCTCCGAGCCACTTCTGTGCCTTCCTGGAACTTTTTGTAATATATCAGGTAATTAGAATATGATGAACCTAAATACAAGCTATCATGTTACAATCATTGATTATCCTAGTACAGCTGGAAAGTGTTTTGCTCTCCATAATAATAAAGGCATTAGATTGTACATGTGTACCATACACAAACTCCTGTAAGTGCACTATTGGTACAAAACTGCTGTTGTTGATCAACAGGTTTGGCTTCGCCGATGGGTCCCTGCTCTCCAGGTTATTATTGTGAAGGAGGAGCCATCGAGGCCAAGCCAACAGATGGCGAAACAGGCAGCATCTGTCCAAGTGGGACATACTGTGGTAAGTGCCGCTTCACTACCTCGGAAAAGTTCCTCCGCTAATTGCCAATAAACATTTTAAGTGAGCTTTTCACAGGGTATTTAGTAAAAACGTAGGAGGAAAGGAGACAGCAGGCAGACTCTAAATCTTCTTTCATAAAATGTACACGACAGGAACATAGAAAAATACCCATGGGTTTTATAAACAAATCTGTATGTGGATAGATGAATGTATTTACAATTTTCACATTTCTCCTTGATCACAATGAAGTAGTATTAGGTTAATGGAACACTGTCCTGAAATACACCCTAGACCAATAAACGAACCAATGAAGTCTTGTCAAACTACTATGTTTGCCACCCCACAGTTGAAGGCTCAAGAGAACCACAATTTTGTCCCGCTGGTACGTTTTCTCCAGTGCCCGGTCTGACCAACAAGGCCAACTGTCAACCTTGTACAGCAGGGTTCTATTGCAGTGGACTGGGTCTCAGTTCACCAACGGGGCCCTGTGAACAAGGTCTGTGTCAGGATTTATGACAAGCGGAACCTCCAAAGTCAAACGTGGCCATGGTAGTACAATTTGGAATTTAGACAGATTTGTCTTTAAACATTATGCCTCCAAATTCAAACAAACATGTGTGATGTTAGCTAATTGATCATCTAAAATATGAACCCAAATGGATGGATGGAAATCATTTTGAAATTGTAACAATAGTGTCACGTGACAGAACTTTTGACTTCGGAGGTTCTTTTGTATCATGGTACATTTATATGCTAATTCGACTTTTCATACCTATTGCCTTGTCAAGATTTTGTAAGAATCCCACGTCAGTAATTGGTTGCTTGTTGACTTTCCAGGTTATTGGTGCCCCCCTGGTCAGATTGTCGCAAACGCGCTGCCATGCCCACCTGGTCATTTTTGCCCAATGGGGAGTGCAGCTCCACAGTCTTGCCCATCAGGAACTTACCAGGATCGAGAGAGACAAACTTTTTGCAGGATATGTGAGACAGGTGGGTCCCATTTAGCATGCAGTTCTTTAACAGAATACTTGAGCAAGCATGCCTCAAAATGGTTTATTCATTCTTAGTTGACAAAATGATCTACATGTTAACATTAATTCAATTAATTAGCCTAATCTGTGTCAGTAGTGTTATTTTAAGAATATTCCCATCTGGGCAAAGATTATTTAAATGTATGCGCTTTTCTTCTCACAAGGTTACTACTGTGATCTCACGCTGAGCCCAGCCAATGGCTCTTTGCTGAGGCTCTGCCCGAAAGGACATTATTGCCCTGCAGGCACAAGCATGTCCGAGCAGCACCCTTGCCCCGTAGGCTCATTCAACCCGAGAGAGCACGCAGACACCCTTGTGGCCTGCATGCCATGTCCGAGTGGACAGTACTGTCCTTCGCTAGGACTTTCAGAGCCGGCAGGTTCGATCAAGGAGTCTTGATTGATGTAACTGCATTGGCGTGTGGTTGTGATGCTTTTTCCCCACCCATAGGACCTTGCCTTGCTGGCTTTTGGTGCAAAGCGGGAGCATCCTCTCCGACACCGTTGGACGGGCTTTCTGGCTCAAAATGTCCTCTCGGTCATTACTGCCCTGCAGGTAACCGTCCACTTCTCGAGTAACCCAAACAAGCATCTGGGTCAGTGTTTACTGTAATATTACTGTAATACTGAATGTAAAAGATATAAGGCATGTTTCTGACTCAACTTAGCTTTATTCAGAGAGGACCTTGAAAATAACCACCACTAAAGCAAAGTGTTGTACACAGATACAAATTAAGCATGTGGACCAATTAAACATAAAACAAAGGCAAAAAAACAAAATAAAATAAAACACTAAAACAAGTGCAGAGTCCCAAGCCATGCTGAAACCTGTCTTTAAGACGTGTTTCATAAATTTAATGACAAGAGCTAGGTTATTTTAAAGCATGGAACCTGCACCCCCCCCCCAAAAAAAAAAAAAAAAAAAAAAATCACTGTCTCGGTATCCTTGTAACTCCAGAAGCAGCTGCTCAGCTGTCCTGGGGTACTAGCAAGGAGTGTTGGAATAGAGCAGCTCAGAAAGGTAAAGCAAGGAGGGACCATTTAAAGATTTTAAAACAAATGAAATCATAATGAATTAAACTGAAGAGGCGCCCTTGGGAAGGAGGCCAGAATCTGATACATGTGTTCCCTTGGATGTGCTAAAGTCAAGGGGCAAGCAATATTTTTAGATAATTGGAAACATTTAATGTAGTACTGGCGCACTCTGAAATACATTTTTGAGGCCATGAATTATGATTTTCAATTAAATTCCAATCTGACCAGTTTACAATACAATACAGCACAAATGCAGCTCGTTTTACCGGGTAATGTGACGAAATGTATGCTGCATGCAGTTGTTGACATCCCTCTCTGCACTAATTTAAGGCTACAACTGTTTTATTCATCCTAATTATCATCTGCTGGCCTAAAGGATTTTCTGACAACATCTATCTTGTAACTTTTAACACTGCTTTCTTTAGATTAATGTGTTTGCTCAGAGCGGAGGCACTGACCCTTTCCTTTAAAATGAGGACTTTCTTGGTCCCGAGCTACTGATTGTGGCATCGAAGTCAGTTATTTTCTTGCACTTTTTCAACTGTTGGGGTGTAAAAATGTACCATTTATGGTGCACTTAGCACAATGACTAGTGAAACCAAGTTCTGATTCAGTTTTGTGTAACTTTAGTCATCTCTTAATCTTCCCTTGTAGGCACTACTACTCCTATTGCATGCCCCATTGGCACCTGGTCAAACAGTACAGGTCTCCACACGCAGGAGGACTGTCAAACTTGTCTTGGGGGGTTTTATTGTGACCGAGCTGGGCTAACTTTCCCCACTGGACGCTGCATTGGAGGGTACTCCCCTATACAGAATATCCCCAAAATCACACAACACTTAATTTTTTTTCTGTTGCGTTTCAGATATCATTCAGACAGGAGGTCATCATCAGGTTTTGACAGCTTAGACTTCTGAGTTTTTGTAAGCATATCAGTTCCTTGCCTATGGGTCACTGCCTATGGGTGGAGCAATGTTGCAAGATTTTTTTTTTTCTGTCCCGACTGCATTTGAGCGCTAGTATACGCCAAATCTACACGATTCATGGCAAATTTCTTGAAACTGGTTCTGTTCTTGAGAAACCAAGCAGTGGAAGACCTACTAGGTTGATGAAAAAACCAAACGAGAGCAGGCTTTCGCACAAATCCAGGAAAAGTCTATCTGGTGGGCTACACTGGAACTGAGATTCCACAAAAACTTGATTCAGTACATTCTTGGGTGAGCTTCACTTGTAGAAACTTCAGGTTGTTGGGCACCGTAACATTCCGCTTGAAGCCTTTGAACGACCCTCAGGATAGAAATTTGACTTCTACAATCCTCCCCCATTGTCATTTGGTGAGCCAAAGCCTTTGCTGTCAAATTGTGATGGCTCTCATATCTGTCTGAATGCGACTGAAAAACAAACTAGATAAAGAAAGTGTAGAGTGACTTTTGGTAAACAGTGTATAATGCACTTCCTCTTTCTCATTTTATGATTTTATAAAGGTATTATTGTCTCGGAGGAGCTGTCACTCCCTCCCCTACCGATGGAGTGACAGGAGGACCTTGTCCTGAAGGTTCCTACTGCTCTGAAGGAAGTGCTGAACCAATACCTTGTGATCCGGGGACATATGTTGCCGTTACACATGCCACTCAGTGTGAGCCCTGTCCTCCAGGCTGGTACTGCTTGACTGGCACCTTGCATCTGTGCCCTCCAGGTTTGACATTTTTGTGCTTTTTACAGACCTTAACGGACAGTGACTATTTCATGACAAGAATATGACAGACCTCCATCATGTGCGAGCAATCCTTAAGGTTTCTCTCTGACTTAATTGAAAATTCACTTGGTGGACCGTGATGGTGTTTTATTAAAAATGAGCAATAAACGTCATTATAAAGTAGGCTGCAGCTGACTCATACAGTAGATTTTCTATTTTCCACCACAGCTCCATCTGGATTTGCATTACATGGCCACAACAAAAATGGACTAAACTAACTAACTAACTAACTAACTAACTAACTAACTAACTAACTAACTAACTAACTAACTAACTCAGTGCTGTCAAATCAGGGCATTTCCCCCCACATTTTTGCTTGGTGATGGTAAAAAAAAAAAAAAAAAAACTACAGACGACATTTTCTCTTTCCAAGTGGCAAATAATCACTGTTTTGCTATTATTTGATAAAGTTCATATGAATGTTGTGAGATGTTGTTGGTTAACTGGAATGAGAGAAAGTGCAAAATTATATCAAAACAAGTTATAGTAATCTCCAGATACCGCGTAAACATGCTGCCTCTCTTTTATTGCTTACCACATAGTTGCTCTATTGGTTACCACATAGCAGATATAGAGGATGTGACCGCTGACTCCAATTATTTGTTGCTTCAACTGTAAATGCTGAGAGGTAATGCCATGACCTCATTGTCATGTGTTCTCAGTTTTATCGCCACAGCAAAAACAAACACATAGACCCCCCCGCCCCCAAACAAAAAGGTTAATAGCATTGACAGATGGTGGACATGAATTGTTGCGACAGACCACGACAACCTGCTTGAAACCTACATTATCCCCGATGACAATATACTGCGTATTGACTGATAAGATTTGCAGTTCTCGGGCTAAGGGTTGAATGATGATACAGGACTGCTTTGCGATCAATAGCTGAACTCTGGTTTTGTTCCCCCCGGCTGATTGATCAGGGACCTCAGCACTGTGGTACATATCTCCCTTTTGAAAGTTTGAATCCCACTCCGTCGATATACAATAATTTGGGTGGAAGTGAAGCTCAAGCTTTCTTCGATTGAACAATAACTTTTTACTCTTCTTTTTATTAATGAACATTTGAATTGTCTTTAGTTCTTTAACCCTTAAATTCAAGAATGCTTCCAATTACAGTTAATATGAATAGGTTTGTGTAGAACAGTAGTATGCAAAGGATTCTGACCCAGTGGAATCCCTGAAGTCACCAAATGCGTACCGATAGGTTATTTGAATTGTGAAAATCACAAGTAAAGCTGTCTCAATTCATTTTTAATTCTCCTTAAGCAAATATTACTCCAGGCCAACCTGTGCAAAAGGTAAGGAGATATAGCAGCATGATTTAAAGCAAGAAGCCACGAAATTACCCAAAGACACTTGAGAGTTTCAAGCTATAGACTTTAAAATGAATGAAAAGAAAATTATAATAAAAAACGCGGTAGCGAAAATTCTATAAAGTAAAAACATACATTGCATCAAGAATTCTACCTTATACAACATGTTCTCTTAGCTGGTAAAGCGCTGGCCTCACAGTTCTGTGGACCCGGGTTCCATCCCGGCCCCGCCTGTGTGGAGTTTGAATGTTCTCCCGGTGCTTGTGTGGGATTTCTCCGGGAACTCCGGTTGCCTCCCACGTCCCAAAAACATGGATTCATTGGAGACTCTAAATTGCCCCTAGGTGTGATTGTGAGTGCAAATGTTCTCTGTCTCTTTGTGCCCTGTGATTGGCTGGCCACCAGTTCAGGGTGTACCCCGCCTCCTGCCATTGACAGCTGAGATAAGCTCCAGCACTACCCGCGACCCTTGTGAGGATAAGCGACATAAGAAAATAGATCCATTTATGTCATTACTGTATGTTTTTTTTTTTAAAGTATAACTTCCATTCATTTGTCCATCCATTTTCTCCACTGCTTATCCTCACAAGGGTTGCGGGCATGCTGGAGCCTAAGTAAAACAAACAGTAGTATTTTTATAAATAAAAGTACATTTTTTGGCGGGTGGGTGGCATGGGTTGATGGCATTTCCGTCTATATCAATAAAGAAATATATTTTGAGATTTGAGTGTTTTGAATTACAAGTGTAGTAATGGAACAAATTGAACTTGCATCTCAAGGTACCATTGTACAGTTAGTAATTGTTGAGTATTGTTGTGTTTTCATGAAGTATATAGTAATCCCTCATTTAATATGGTGGCTAGGTTACAGACCTCCTCACCCCGCAATAGGGGATATCTGCAAAATAGTGTCCACATATTTTTGGGATTATTCATACATATTTTAATCTTGTATGATTCTTGTCTCTACATTCCTATTAACCTCAACCATACACCTATAAACATGTTCTATACTCTTAAACACATTTTCAACTTTTAAAATTGTAATACACAGCAGTACTGTGCATTATGTAATGTGTTCTTATTCATTTTTCAGGATTTTTTTTTTTTAGTAAACAGTATTTTTCTCCCAAAAAGTTCAGGATACTTAAAAAATCCTACCTGTGATATAATTCTGAAAAAAAAAATCTAAGAAATACACTGAATCTTCTGTAAGTAGCGAGAGAATACTGTACTCCCTGGTATTGGCTTTGCAGGCTTCTACTGCCCTGAAAGAACTGACTTTGACTTGAGAAGCTGTCCAGAGGGAACGTACGGTCCTGACCCGGGTTACTGGTCCGTCTCACAGTGCAAGCAGTGTGATGGTGGCCATTACTGCTCCTCCACAAATGGCACAACTGTCACCGGAGGGTGTCAGGAAGGATATTACTGCTCACGTGGAAACACCGTTCCTCGTCCTGTCTCGCAGGCTGCAGGTAAACAAGCACGCATGCGGTTACAGGATATGCTGCTCGTTTATAATCCGGCCACTCGGCTGACACTTTCCATCAACGGGCCCCTTTTGAGATGCTTGTCAAATGGCAACCCTGTTTTGCTCTGTGTGCCTCAACAGGGGAGGGGGGGCCCTGTCCTGTTGGCCATTATTGCCCCCAGGCCAGTGTTCATCCTCTGCCGTGTCCTCGTGGTACTTTCTCTAATTTCACCAAATTGCCATCCCAGGTGACTTTCGTTAAAGATCACTTTTTGTAGTATTGCATACAAAAGGCACTTTACTTTGTAGAAAATCTCATCGTATTTGTTGCTTGAAAAAGTTTTTGTCCTGACTCTAAGGGTGTTTTGTTGCTTTAGCTTTGCTATTTTTTAAGTATTTTGCCGCAAAGATACTGCTGGAAATAATCAGTTATGATGCAAAAATGTGTAGGATTTCCTAATAAATTGTCAGGTGACTGAAGATGTATGATGTGCGTCCACTCCGTCCCAGAGGAGGCACTGACATTGTTTGTGACAACTAAACAATGTTGAAAATGAACTGCATCTTATGCTTTATTGTCCTCTGTATCACGATTAAAGGAGGCAGTTATTTTGTCTGATGCGCTGGATATTTTTTTGCAATATCAGATGAAGAAAAAATCGAGTACTTGCTCATTTCTAAGACATTTTGTTTGGCTCAGTTTTTAAGTGCTCGGGTGCAACACAAGAGGACACTTTGTTTGATCTATTTGTGGATGTCTGCCTACTGTTCATATTTATGTTTTATAAGATGGTCACCTTTAATGGTGCATGACACCAAATGAGTAAATAAACTATGCTAAATTATAATGATTTCCCAATTTAATCTAATATTTAAGATCTATATTTTGAGTTCAGAGGTGTCCCGTTCATCACACAGTGGTATTCATATTCAAATTAAACATAAAATCAGAGTCAGCACTCTGGACACACCTGCCACCTGGCTCCTGGTAGTCAAACGTCCTACTTTATTTAAAATAATATGCTTGTTAGGTTAATTGAAAACTTTGAACTGTCCATAATTGAGAATGTGAGTTGTTTGCGTATATGCCCTGTGAATGACTGGCTGACCAATCCAGGCTTTTCGCTCTGCTCCAAGATAAGGGCTACAAACAATGAATAGATTAGAACAGACAAGAGTACATATGCACCGATATTGAGACATCTGTTGAAGGCCAACTGATAAACGTTATACCGTATGTAGTCATTGAGAGAATACACACAATCGCAAAATACAAAAGAAAGAGAATTTATTCATGTACTGTATTCATTTAGGGCTGAAAACTACGTGTCCCTGTGTAGTATTACACACTAGTCTATTGTAGTTAATGAAAATCAAGTTATTGTTCTCCAGCTGTGCCTTGCAATGTCTGCACATTACTTACACTGATTAACAGTTTTTTCATGATGACAGCCAATCAATATTTAATCCTTTATCAATATTATGATGAGGCACACTCATCTTTTTATTAGGTCCTCGCATTCATCCTTTCTCTTTTGCGGCCCTCTCATCCCCTGTCAGGCGGACTGTGAGCCGTGTCTCCCTGGTTCCTACTGTGAGGCTCCAGGTCTCTCGGCACCTTCTGGAAAATGCTTGGAAGGTTTCTTCTGCGCAGGGGGTGCGGTTCAGCCTGACCCACTTTCGGAAGAAGACGGTGGAGGACTGTGCCCAAAAGGTGATCAACAAGAATGAAACGCCGCGATCTACAGTGAAGAAAATAAGTATTTGAACACCCTGCTATATTGCAAGGTCCCCCAATTAGAAATCATGGAGGGGTCTGAAATTTTCATCGTAGGTAGATGTCCACTGTGAGAGAGATAATCGAAAAAGAAAAATACAGAAATCAGAATGTATGATTTTTTTAATAATTTCTTTGTGTGATACAGCCGGAAATAATTATTTGAACACTTGAGAAAACCAATGTTAAAATATGGTACAGTAGCCTTTGTTTGCTATTACAGAGGTCAAACATTTCCTGTAGTTGTTCACCAGGTTTGCACACAGTGCAGGAACGATTTTGCCCCACATCTTCTCGAGATCAAACAGGTTTCTGGGCTGTCGCTGAGAAACGTGGAGTTTCAGCTCCCTCCAAAGATTTTCTATTGGGTTTAGGTCTGGACACTGGCTAGGCCACGCCAGAACCTTGATAAATATGGAAATTCATTCATCCATTTTCTGTACCGATTACCTCACCAGTCGCCGGCCTGCTGGAGCCTATCCAAGCTATCTTTGGGCTAAAGGCGGAGTATATCCTGAACTGGTCGGTACCCATTTGCTGGGCAGAGATAAAAAAAAAAAAAAAAACGGACATTCGCACTCACATCCGGACCTATTGGCAGTTTTCAAGACTTCAATCAACCTAGCATGCATGTTTTGGGTTGTGGGAGGAAACCAGTGGATGACTGTGGTTAGCGCATTTACCTTACATTTCTGAAGACCTGGGTTCAAATTTGGCTTTGCCTGCGTTGAGTTTACATGTTCTCTCCGTGCCCACTTGGGTTTTCTCTGGGTACTCTGGTTTCCTCTTACATCCTAAAAACATGCATTAATTGCAGACTCTAAATTGGCCTTAGGTGTGATTGTAAGTGTGACTGTTGTCTGGCTCTGTGTGTCCTGCGATTGACTGGCAACTGGTTCAGGCTGTACCGCGCCTCCTGGCCAAGGATAGTTGAGAAAGGCTCCAGCGCCACCGCCACCCTTGTGAGCATAAGCGACTTAGAAAATTGAGGGATGGATGAATACGTAGAAAACATCACTTGGTGCATAATTGTTGGGGGGTTACTGGGCCTGATATCATTATGTGGGTTGTGTGCTGAGTACACCACATTGCCTAGCAATAAACAGTGTCCTGTGTGGGCTCACCCCCGTTTTAGACTGAATTAAGATGTTCAAAATCGGTATGTGTGTATCCTACTTAAGCCAATTAGCGATAATGTTATTACACAGAGAATAGCACACAACAAGCCTTTTATGCATGTTACACAAAGAAACACTAGGGCAACTGGAAACGACGAGTCAACTATTTCATTGAGAATTTTCATAAGCCACCTACCAGACTGATGACGTGTAAACAAAGCTCTTCTTCAAGTCACTTGGTCTAAACACGAGCAGCTGCTGCGTTGAAAATGGAAATCGAAGCACATCTGCCATGGATTGTGAGCATTTACGCTTGTGTGCTTAAGTGTGCGTCTCTTTTATGACTGCGGCGGACACACAACTACTGTAGGTTATTACTGTTCAGAGGGCTCTGCGGCTCCTCAGCTCTGCCCCGTGGGAACCGTCAGCGTAGAGGACGGCCAAGCCAGCTGCAGTGCCTGT
Source organism: Syngnathoides biaculeatus (assembly GCF_019802595.1). Classification (NCBI taxonomy): domain Eukaryota; kingdom Metazoa; phylum Chordata; class Actinopteri; order Syngnathiformes; family Syngnathidae; genus Syngnathoides; species Syngnathoides biaculeatus. The sequence goes on along the minus strand of NC_084647.1, from coordinate 26,662,371 downwards.
CCTCAGGGGTAAACCTGCTCATGCAAGCCACACACACTCTCTATAAACACAAATGCTGTATATATACACAATGAATTATGGGAGTTCCATTAAAGAAAACAATGCTTCACGATACTTTGACACGATTTCCAATAAGACAACAGTTCAGTGATTATTTTTGAAGGTTCTATTGTCCTGGAGGCAGAAATGGCTCATTCTATGAGTGTCCGTTGGGACATTACTGCCCTGCTGGGAGCTCGTCCAAACACCTCTACCCATGTCCAGCGGGATCCATCAATCCCTTCACTCGAATGGCAACGGTCCAGGACTGCCTACCATGTCCACCAGGTCAAGGATATTCTTTGCTGAGCTGGATTAGTTGTTGAATAGTTCTTATTATCTTTTTAATGCAAAATGTTTCAAACAGCTCTTGCAGGTGCACCTCGTGTTAAAGGGGAAATCCAGTGCTTTGTATGAACAGTGTATCCAATAGGTCATGTAATATGTACCCTATTTTAACAATGCAATGTTAAATCCTCTCTCATTTAATAGTGTTTTGAGAAGATTTTCATCGACAATTACGAATTTTCAGGGACGCTGCCATTTTCGCGAATCACATGACTACGTGCGCAGATGTGATGTGTACCTTGCCGCAACAAAGGCTCAATTACATGGGACACAATTTATGCCCAGCGCCGATTTCTCTGATTTATCCTCATCTGATGAAGAAATAGCAGTATCGGTTGATTGGGAAGACGGAGGAATATTTCCATACAGATTTGAACCTGTGGCTGTAATTAATGATGAATATTAGGATGGTTCTTCGGACGGGAATGACGCGGAGTCTGACGAGCAAGCTCTCGCGGGGGGCTGCGAGCCGAGCTTCCAGGCGACGGAGGCTGTTAGCGGCCTCCGGTCATGTGACTCGCGAAAATGACATCGCCCCCTGAAAATTCATAATTGTCGATAAAAATCTTCTCAAAACACTATTAAATGAGAGAGGATTTAACATCACATTGTCAAAATAGGGTACATGTTACATGACCTATTGGATACACTGTTCATGCAAAGCACTGGATTTCCCCTTTCAGTGTGTCTAGTTAATGTATGTACTGGATATATTTACGCTGTATTGCTCGTGTAGGTTTGTTCTGCCCGTCACGTGGGATGACTGTTGCTTCAGACCCGTGTGAGGCTGGTTATTACTGCTCCTCCGGTGCTTGGTCTCCCACACCAGAAGATGATGGTTTGACAGGTGACCGCTGTCCTGAGGGCCATTATTGTCCCCAGGGTTCCTCGGCTCCAATACCTTGCCCTATAGGACATTACAGCAACCAAACCAGGAACAGTCAAATATTTGACTGCCTGCCCTGTCTTCCAGGTCAGTCCTAGTTCATCACATTTTGCAACAATTAGTAATTTGGTTGACATACATACAGTACATTGCGTTTCTTTTCCTTTTAGGGTTCCTCTGCACCACCAGGGGGCTCTCTTTTCCTTCTCTCATGTGCACAGCAGGGTCCTATTGTCCAAACCGCAATACTTCAGTGCCTTGCCCTTATGGTCACATGTGTCCACCAGGTTCTCACAGACCAGTACCTTGCTTGCCAGGGACCTTCCAAAATTTACCAGGACAAGTAAGAAAAATGTTGATGATTGCTGAATGTGTTCTGGTAACCTCCAGGGACAAAATTCAGCCGATTGATGTACGTTACACATCACATAATATGGGATTCGAAACATTAAGTACACCTGCAAAATCTAAAGCTGTGTTTCTAAATTGGGACACAAATGTCAAGAACCTCCCGAATAGAAGACGAACCAATGTCATTTACAACATTCAGTAACCCGTCATCTTTTTCAAATAAATTTACATATTCATAGGTGCAAAGTGCATTAACATTTGCTCACATTATAAAGTCAAATTGACCAGAGAGAAATACTGTATATGTTTAAAGATGAAAAAAAAAAGGTCTTGATCTTAAGGTATGACCACAAAATTATCAGGAAAAAGCTACAAGCACATTTGAACTTCAAGAAACATTTTGAGCAGCCTATTATAGACGCTCAAAAGTTGTTATTTTTCAGTCAGCCCAGCCAATTTTAGGGTTTAGAGATATTTGACTTTGTATAATAGAAAACCGGGCTGCAATGGTACAGCAATCATGTCACCGCATTGAGTGAACATCAAAGCAGCAATTACCTATCTAATCAGAATACTCTGCCTCTAACAACACCGATGGAACATGTTAGCATCGCAGCTGGAGATTGTTATGTTATGCCTTAATGCATTTGTTTTTTTTATTTTTCCTCACAATTTGGTTTAGGGAATTGCAACATTTTTAAACAATATCTACACTGTTGCAGCTATAGTTTACAGGTGTGCATTAAATGCAATACATCTTAGTGCTTGTAATTTTATATTCTAATGCAGCCACATAAATGGAGTTTAATAATAACAAAAAACATCTTGTTAAATGAATCATTGCCTAACAGATTCAATAACTCGTTGAAGGCGACATTCTCTCTGTATTGAATTTTCCCGTATTCTGCAGGTGAGTGCATCCAACCTTTTAAAATCCTTAGTGTCGTTCGATGTTTTAATTGCCTATTCAGCTCGGTTCCCTTGAAGTCATAAGAGATAGTATTAGAGCATCTGCACGTGCACCACTATGTTTATAGTAACTATTTGAACTGTTCAAACTCAATCTGTGAAATAAGCGGCTCAAGGCTTCTCATGTCTGTCACTTGTACTAAACATCTGCTCCTTATTGTAATATTTTCCTCCAAATATGCATTTGCAAATTGCCTCTCCACAGGCAGAGTGTGTTACATGCCCGGCAGGATTTTACTGTCCTGGCTTCATGGATGCCGACACAGGCAATATGTCCAGGATTTACACTCCCACTTTGTGTCCTACAGGATACTATTGCCCACCAGGTAGGACACAAATCATACTCACACACCTGAGACAAATATACTGTATTATCAGATTATGCAGGACAGATGTGATGGCCTCAGACTTATCTATAACAATATAAAGTGTTTGTGATACCTGGGTTAAAGTGGTTAATTTTTTTTGTTTGTTTGTTTGTTCCGCCCTAACCTGTGGTTGTATCATTAAATGGCTCATTATGAGGCAACAGGTTATACCGGAGTATGATCAGGATAAGGATGGGCCTCTCAAATTCTTCTGAGTTGTGGTCCCTGACCATCTGCACATATGGTTCATCATGTACAGGGTCACAGTCTGGTGTTGCGTTCCCATGCCCAGCTGGCACCTTCAGTGGCCAAATGGGGTTGTCCACGGAGGGGGGCTGTGAACTCTGTCCTCCAGGAGCATACTGTGCCTCCTCTGGACTGGAAAATCCCACTGGGCTCTGCTCTCCTGGGTACGACTTTGTATACATTCTATGTAAATGCTCATCACAGTTTAATAGTAAATTTATTTACTTTTATTTGGTAAATATGATTGTCCACATGTCCCTATATCCAACACTGTCCCTCTCACTATAAATATCTTGTGCCATGGACATATCGATGCTTAATCCTGTAATTTTGCTGAGTCTGAGTGTCTGATTTTAATGTTTTGCTGAATTTTTTTTAATCAATCAGTCAGAGAATTATATACTGATTTTAAAACCACATAACTTTGCCTTAAAGTCAGATGTCTTATTTTTAAAACATAATGGGAAATGGCAAAGACAGGCTAACAAATAGAATCTATGTAGCAGTATTATAACACTTTCACCAATGGATATATTAACAGAAGTAGTTCAGCAACTCATGTAGACAGACAATTTAACTATATTCCCAGGCTTTACCGCATCTTACTGCATCATTTTCTTTATACTCTATATTGAGACTGATGCCACTGTGGAAAACAGAGCTCATCGATATTTATTTTCATTTTTCCACTACTCAAGATTCCGTTGCCCCTTGGCAGCTCTTGTTGTGCAGAGATGATATGGAGGACATGAGCAAAAAATTGTCCTAGGGCATATATCATTGATAATTTATAAGCAACAATAGCCTCCAAAATATGTATGGATGAAGACGATCGTGGTGGCAGTTTGCCACTTGCGTTTTTGTTTTTCACTCTGTGAATGGGGCAAGAGGACAATAACATTGTTTGCTAATCAGTGACGAAATAGAAAGTACCATATTTTCCACACTATAAGGTGCACCGGATTATAAGACACACCCTCAATGAATGGTCTATTTTAAAACGTTTATAAGGCGCATAGAATAGAGGCTACAGTAGAGGCTAGGGTTACGTTATGCGTCCATTAGATGGAGCTGTGCGAAAGGGAATGTCAACAAAACAGGCCACTCAAACTTTATTAATAGATTACAAACCAGCGTTCTCACAACTCCTTTCATTGAAAAAAATGAATAAACATTTTTTTTTTTATTTTCTCCGAGCTCAAGTGACGCAGTATTGTAGTAGTCGTAGGAGTATAGGAGTCATTTTGGGGGCTTTACATAAACACACAAATGGAAATGAAATCGCACGCTTCGTGCAGTCATATATCCCAGCATACATTGCGCGCTACTTCTTCTACAGGGGAAAGTGGAATCACCGGCTGCTTAACGTAGTTGTGAGACCTGTTGTGGCTCAATATTGATCCATATACCGTATAAGGTACACTGGATTATAAATCAGAGGGTCAGCTCTCACGTATGTGTGCCTGAAAGTGCGGAAAATACAGTACTTCAATGGCTTGTTTACTTTGACATTTAACACCTACTGTAACTTCATTTTGTGAGTGATAACCAATAGTGTCACAGTAGGCCCCCGTTGCTGTCTGAGCTCCTGGTTTCAGACAGTTGTTTGCTCAGTGTGGCATTCCCAAGAATCATCTTTTTATTTCTTTTTTCATTCACTTCATTTACAGCTTGTATTCATGGTTCTCCTCTCCTTCTTCTTTTATGATGTTTATAATTGTTCAATTAACCTGCTTTGTAAGGTAAGTGAATTTGTTCTGGTGTGGTTTTATACATTGATAAACTTAAATACAATTCACTGCACTGAGTACATCAAACAAATCAGATTAACATCGAGTTGCAGTTGCTTCGACAATGAATTTTTGAAATTGTAAAGAGCCATTGTGGACACCCCGTATAATTAAACATTTTGTTTGGTGACTATCATTTCCCACATGGCCCACGCCATCTCCTCTTTTCCTCATCACCCCCCCCCTCCCCCCCTTTAGTTACCTCTGCATCAGCAGGTCTGTCTCTGCCCAGCCTGAGGATGGCCCGACTGGACGGCGCTGCCCTGCAGGGACCTACTGTCCACAGGGTACCAACATTATGGTCCCATGCCCTGCAGGCACTTTCAGCTCAATAGAAGGTGACCCATTATACCCAATTATTGTAATGGGAAGTTTCCTGAATAGGCTGCTATTCATGATTACATAATGGCCTTTGTCTTGAGACATGGTGCAGCAGCATTTGCTTTATTTTCCAAGGTTATTCTTGTACAATGCGTTCTGCACTTAGTAAGTATACACAATCCGATCTTTAGAGCACAAGGCAGCTCATGTTTTGTGGTTTTGTTACAACCGTTGCCATGTTCATCAAAGGAGCATCGACTCTGCGTTTTGAATGTCTGTTCTGTACAACTGTATTTTTCAAGTTGTGTTACAGTGAAGAAAATAAGTATTTGAACACCCTGCTATATTGCAAGTTCTCCCACTTAGAAATCATGGAGGGGTCTGAAATTTTCATCATAGGTGCATGTCCACTGTCAGAGAGATCATCTAAAACGAAAAATCCAGAAATCACAATGTATCGTTTTTTACCGATTTATTTGTGTGATACAGCTGCAAATAAGTATTTGAACACCTGAGAAAACCAATGTTAATATTTGGTGCAGTTGCCTTTGTTTACAATTACGGAGGCCAAACGTTTCCTGTAGTTGTTCACCAGATTTGGACACACTGCAGGAGGGATTTTGGCCCACTCCTCCACACAGATCTTCTCGAGATCAGACAGGTTTCTGGGCTGTCGCTGAGGAACACGGAGTTTCAGCTCCCTCCAAAGATTTTCTTTTGGGTTTAGGTCTGGAGACTGGCTAGGCCATCCCAGAACCTTGATATGCTTATTACGGAGCCACTCCTTGGTTTTCCTGGCTGTGTGCTTCCAGTCATTGTCATGTTGAACGATCCAGCCATGACCCATCTTCAATGCTCTGACTGAGGGAAAGAGGTTGTTCCCCCATTTCTCACGATACATGGCGGCGGTCATCCTCTCCTTAATACAGTGCAGTCGTCCTGATCTATCTGCAGAAAAACACCCCCAAAGCACAATGTTACCACCCCCATGCTTCACAGTAGGAATGGTTTTCTTGGGAAGGAACTCATCATTCGTCTTCCTCCAAACACGGTGAATGGAATTATGACCAAAAAGTTGCATTTTGATCTCATCTGACCACAAAACTTTCTCCCATGACTTCTCTGTATCATCCTAATGGTCATTGGCAAACTTAAGACGGGTCTTAAGATGTGCTGGTTTCAGCAGGGGAACCTTCCGTGCCATGTATGATTTCAAACCATGACGTCTTAGTGTATTATCAACAGTCACCTTGGAAATGGTGGTCCCAACTCTTTCATGTCATTGCCCAAGTCCTGCGTGTAGTCCTGGGGTGATTCTTCATCTTTCTAACGATCATTGAGACCCCACGAGGTGACATCTTGCATGAGGCTCCACTCCAATTGAGATTGACCGTCATGTTTAGCTTCTTCCATTTTACAATGATTGCTCCAACAGTGGACCTTTTTGCACCAAACTGCTTGGCAATTTCTCCTTAGCCCTTTCCAGCCATGTGGAGTTGTACAATTTTGTCTCTGGTGTCTTTGGACAGTTCTTTGGTCTTGGCCATGTTACAAGTTTGAGACTTACTGATTGTATGGGGTGGACAGGTGTCTTTCTGCATCTAGTGACCTCACACAGGTGCATCTGATTCAAGTTAATACATAGAGTGGAGGTGGACTTTTAAATGCAGACTAACAAGTCTTATAGGGTCAGAATTCTAGCTGATAGACAGTTGTTCAAATACTTATTTGCACATGTATCACACAAATAAACCGTTAAAAAAACATACATTGTGATTTCTGGATTTTTCTTTTTAGATTATCTCTCTCAGAGTGGACATGCAGCTACGATGAAAATTTCAGACCCCTCCATGATTTCCAAGTGGGAGAACTTGCAATATAGCAGGGTGTTCAAATACTTATTTTCTTCACGATAGAATATTTCCACAGCAAATATAATACAGACAGGGATGTTTACATATTCATGGCCGTTCAGAATTTTTATATTCGGTCTACAGTAGTTGAATAGTTGAATGGCAAACTACTGTAGTGCCTAACAGCACATGGACAGAGAGCTTACAAGAACTCACACAAACACCAACAAAATTACTCAACTTTATTATTTTATAGTACGAAAAGCTCTATAAACAATACAAAAACAAAGTTTTTTTTAAATTGATATCTATTAATCCATATTCATGTTGCGACTGAATCATAACTCCATATTAAATGCAAAATATATTTTCAAAAATCCCCCCCCCCCAAAAAAAAAAAATAGCTCAATTTCCAAATCCTCTTACTGTAATCACACTCAACAATTTGATTTACAATTTTTTTTGGTTCTAGCGGCAATGTCTGTGGATGACTGTCAGCTTTGTCTGCCTGGCCATTACTGTGGCCAAGCTGGCCTCTCGTCCCCATCTGGACCCTGCAAGTCTGGATTCTACTGCATGGCTGGGTCGAGAACGGCCACACCTTCTGCTAATATTCCAGGTGATGTCAGCGTGGATGTGAAACATTTTTTACATAACCAAATAAAATATTTCTAGCACACTTTTAAGCATTTTCCCCTTGTAATAGAACCTCCTGTTGTTTTCAGATGAGATCTCGATTTAAATGTGACTATGGTGTTAAGAGTGAAATTCTTTGTAAAGTCCCTGTAAAGTGAAAATAAATTTCGGGTTTTAAAGTTTTCTACCAAAAATGCTGATTATGGTAACAACCAATGCATGAACTGATGTCAATGAATCACCCATCCAGGATTAGGTCACATAAGACCCTTAAACAGTATCACGGGAGCTGTAGATAGAACTGATTGATCTCCAATGTGATACTGTCTCAAAAAACAAGTTCAAATCTCAAATTGGATGAATTTTATGCTTGATTAAATGCAGACAAAGGGCACATATGGACACAATCACTGAGCAGAACTCGATCCCACACTGCCCACACCAAAGTCAGGGGTGTGCAGCACTACACATCAGTGACCAAAACAACAATGTTCCCATTAAAAGTAAATCTAAGTATGAACATTACAATTTTTTGTGTGTATTTATTTTCATGTAAGCATCTGGTTGGGGCTTGAACTGGGTGGAGGCATAGCTACAGTGAAGAAAATAAGTATTTGAACACCCTGCTCTATTGCAAGTTCTCCCACTTAGAAATCATGTAGGGGTCTGAAATTTTCATTGTTGGTGCAAGTCCACTGTGAGAGAGATAATCTAAAAAGAAAAATCAAGTAAGTGTGATTTTTTTAATGATTTATTTGTGTGCTACTGCTGCAAATAAGTATTTGAACACCTAAGAAAACCAATGTTAATATTTGGTACAGTAGCCTTTGTTTGCAATTACAGATGTCAAACGTTTCCTGTAGGTGTTCACCAGGTTTGCACACACTGCAGGAGGGATTTTGGGCCACTCCTCCTCACAGATCTTCTCTAAATCAGACAGATTTCTGGGGTGTCACTGAGAAACTCGGACTTTCAGCTCCCTCCAAAGATTTTCTATTGGGTTTAGGTCTAGAAACTGGCTAGGCCACGCCAGAACGTTGATATGTTTCTTACGGAGCCACTCCTTGGTTGTCCTGGCTGTGTGCTTTGGGTCAATGTTATGTTGAAAGACCCAGCCACGACCCATCTTCAGGGAAAGAGGTTGTTCCCCAAAATCTCACAATACATGGCCGCAGTCATCCTCTCCTTCATACTTTGCAGTCGTCCTATCCCATGTGCAGAAAAACACCCCCAAAGCGTGACGTTACCACCCCCAAGTTTCACAGTAGGGATGGTGTTCTTGGGATGGATCTCATCATTCGTCTTCTTCCAAATACGGTTAGTTGAATTATGACCAAAAAGTTCAATTTTGGTCTCATCTGACCACAAAATCTTCTCCCATGACTCCTCTGTATCATCCAAATGGTCATTGGCAAACTTGACCGTCATGTTAAGCTTCTTCCATTTTCTAATGATTGCAAGATGCTTGGCAATTTCTCCGTAGCCCTTTCCAGCCGTGTGGGGTGGAAAGGTGTCTTTATGCAGCTAACGAACTCACACAGGTGCATCTGATTCAGGATAATACATGGAGTGGAGGTGGACTTTTAAAGGCGGACTAACAGGTCTTTGTGGGTCAGAATAATAGCTGATAGACATGCATTCAAATACTTATTTGCAGCTTTATCACACAAATAAATCGTTAAAAAAATCATACATTGTGATTTCTAGATTTTTCTTTTAGATTATCTCTCTCACAGTGGACATGCACCTACGATGAAAATTTCAGACCTCTCCATGATTTCTAAGTGGGAGAACTTGCAATAAAGCAGGGTGTCTTAACTGTAGATAGCTAACAGCACGTAGCAATTGAGCAGGCTTACCGCTGCTGAGAACAAAGTTGTACAAGCTCTGAGAGAGCGAACAAAGTGTGACTCTTGCTGGATGGCGAAGTGCGTCATTGGGCACCGTTCTTACCCACACGGGAAAAAAAAAAAAATCAAGAAAGTTTGTTATATCTTCATAAACGAGTACTACCAAGAACTTAGTCTTAGCACCACACATTTTCAGTCATTATTTTCAAGAATGTCTTAAAAAAAAATTGACTTTACATTGTCTTGAAGAGATATGCCTCACTGTTTATACATGCCAACCATTGTTAAAAGGACAAATGTGCAGCACATACACTATATAATAAGGGCTATGGATTTGAAACATATTTAGCAGATTTATGGATTTCATTCCAAACCTTTTTCCAGTACTTATTAATGATTGTTTTTACGAATAGACGAATCAATGATTTTGACTCGATTGCACCGGGGAAAACTCCATGGCGCACTGACCAGTCCACACTACTTCCCCTAAGTGGGTTGTTTCTCCTTGGAATTTCTGAGAAGGGCTTTCACTTTTCAGTTAATCTAATGAGGAAAAACATCTTACAAAGATTTATTGTCTTGGTTACAGGAGATAGTGAGTCTCCATCTGCACTTCCTGGTGAGTCAACCGCAGTTCATTTCCATGGAGATGTGTGTCCTGCAGGCCACTTTTGTGTTGAAGGGAGCGTGAAACCAACATCTTGTCCCCCAGGTACCAAACCAACATCACCTGCGCTAATCTAAAATCCAATTACGTTTCAAAGCCCTTGTCAATTCTCCAATAGACTGTATGGGTGGCGGCTTGCTTTTAACTGCATTGGCTCTATAGGTGGGATCCAATACTATAAAGCCCCCAAGGTATTGTACAAGAGTGTAATGTATTCCAAATCTTGAAAGGAGGTTGTGAAACCTAATGGGAGTCTAATAAAACCATCACAATCGTTGGTGAGCTACTTAAGCAAGTGAATCAATGCGGCCATCTTGCACAGCTAGACACGCGAATGCCATGTTGTTTAGTGCGTGTGTGGATGTTGTGACCTACAATAGATGACCAATTACCTGATAGGCACTTTCCAAGGGACAGTGGGGGCTGAGTCGGACGCCGACTGTGAAGCTTGCTACCCAGGGTCCTACTGTCCGTTCTGGGGGCAGACCTCTGTTGACCTTCTTTGTCCTCCGGGTTGGTTCTGTCCGTTGGGGTCAGTGTCTGGACATCAGCCAGGTAAACATCAGAGATTTTCCCACGTTCCCATAGCATTTGATTATGTGCATTAAAACTAGTTGTCGTTACATTTTCTATGTAAACCCTAAACTTTTTTTTAAACCCTATTGTCCTTTAAGATGAGTCATATCACTTTGCAAACTGAAATTCCTTATCCTAACAAGGGTCGTGGGAGTGCTAGAACCTATCCCTTCTATCTTTGGGCTGGAGGCGGGGTACAACCTGAACTGGTTGCCAGTCAAATTGCAGAACTCAAATATTGTGTTGACTGATTTTTCACATGTATTTCTGCTTTTGTCAACGCCATGAAAGAGACAATGCATGAAAAACATTTCAGTGAAGGTCTGCTACATTGTTAACCATAAATAGAATTATAAAGATACTGTACATTTGAAGGGCCAAATTCATGCCATCTGTTCAGTGACAGTGGTTGCCTTTCCAGTAAATACAAAAATCAGAGATAATGTACAGGGAATTAATTTGTTCCAGGCTCAACATCCCACTATCATAAAACCATTTTGTACCCGAACTGTCCGAACTGACTTCCTAAAGATAAGTTAACTACTCCATAGTAAAACTATCCATGCATACATTTTCTATTGCGGTTGAGCTGGACCCTATCCCACCTGACTTTGGTCAAGAGCAAGGGTACACGCTACAGTGCTCGGCAGGCAATCAAGGCCGCATATACAGTAGACAATTATTCACACGTGGACTGTTGTCTATAGTCAAACTAAAATCGAGTAAAATTAATGACCGTTAGAAGTTGCCTAGCAGACACATAATGCAGTTAACAGCAAGGTAGTGCAACATTTTCATGTGGTAGCATTTTTTTGGTACTGTATCACTAAAATTTCTGAAGCATTGCGATGCCTGTAGAGTGGATGTAAAAGAGCCGAACGCTGCTGTTGCAATGCCACAATGCCATTTTTTTAATATAAAAAAAATGACCAAGATAAATCTTTTCAAAACTTTTTTTCACGATGAATGTTATCCACACCATCACCTGTCCATGTCATTTGAAAATATTTTGTCATCATTTTGAGAGGGTAAATAAAATAAGCAATGTCGTTGCACAGGTGTGCACACCCCCTTATCACTGGGATGTTTCGGTGTTCAAAATAACATTCCAGCTCATGTTAAATGGGAGTCGAAAAAACACCTACCACCATTAAAAGTCCCCCTGATTATCCCCAAGTAAATTTTACATGTCCTAGTAAGCTTCTCTTGGCATTTTTTTCCCTCCTGATTTCTACAGGCAGTCTACAGGTTATGCGGTATCAGTCACTGTTGTTTCAAACGGTTCATAATTCCTTCCTTCAGTTCTGACAGTGGAAAAACAGGCCTGAAAAACAAGCATGGTGCATCATGCTTTGGAGCTGTTTTTTTCATTTATTTATTTTTTTTTAACAATGACCTAAGGCAAGGTAGAGGGAATTATAGTATGAGCATTTAAAAGCACACTCATTGTTAGCATGAAAGGTTCTGGCTTCTCCTCCGGAGCTGACTCTCATTTAATGAGTTTAAATCTGAGCATTTACTTCTTAGTTAAATACTTACAAGATCCCATCATGCATAGTTCTGGTTTCAAGTCTTTTGAGGCATATTTTGGGTGAAGTTCAAATTCCAATTGTTTTTTATTAGCTTAATATTAGCTGACGGTGTCATTCAAAAGGAGTATTTTTTTTTATCAGCAGCATTGTTGACGGTGCTAATTGTGTTTTAGTTATCTTGCAGGAATTCATTTATTTTCTGTACCGATTTTCCTAACCAGGGTCATGCTTGTGCTGGCGCCTAACCCAATTGACTCTGGGCGAGAGGTAGGGTACACCGTGAACTGATAGTCAGGCAATCGCAGGGCACAAATAAACGGTTAACACCTATGGGAAATTTAGTCTTCTGTCAATCTACCATGCATGTTCTTGGGATTTGGGAGGAAAACAGGAGTACCCGGAGAAAACCTAATCAAGCACAAGGAGTACATGCAAACTCCACACAGGCAAGGCCAGATTTGAACCAGCAACCTCAGGACTGTGAGGTAGATGTGCTAACCAGTCGGTCACCGTGCTCCTCTTGCTGAAATTCTTTTAGGTTAATAATCAAATATTACAAATGCTCTTTTCACAATCTTTCTGGGACTGGTGACACCTATTAAACTGCATATCCAGGATTTATTTTTCTCATACTACTGTATTAACATTTTCTTTAATGTGTCAGTGAATCTTACTGAGAACGTTCAGACACATGGAGGTGCTAATCGAAAAAAGTGTGCAATTTAGTACTGATCCAAATTAGGAATAGCTCTAATTAGCGTGTTCAGGGGGGCAATTAATGTAAATCACACAGACACTCAAAGATTCTTGGAAATGATTTCGCACCATCTTATCACCTTTTTTTCCTCAAGATTTTTTTTTTTTTGTGCTAACTTAGACTTGAAATGAACCAGAAACTATTAATAGTCACCAGCTCACTGCTGTCAAGGCGCCTGCTGCTGAGCGTCCTTACCTCACCTCCCTCAGGATTTCTCATGTGGGACAATCTTTTTTGTCTCCATTGCTTTGTTTCCATGGTACCACTACGGGCAGGGTTGAAATAGTGTCTGAGGACAGTACCGCATACCAAAAAGCACATTCCGTAAACAAGAAGACACCAAATGAGCTTTATGATATATCTGATTTGGACACAGGATGTCAGTGCCCGCCTGGCCATGCATGCCCATATGGTAGTGCTAAACCGTCCATCTGTGGCCCAGGAGCTTTTCAATCTTCATCTGGTCAATCTGCATGCAACAGCTGCCCACCAGGTAGAGTCGTTGCAAAAACATCTGCACTCTCCCTTTTGTGGAATAATGAAGTGAAGCTTATGGAATGACACAATCTCGTCCAGGTTTTTACTGCACAGAAGGTTCATCGGTGCCAACTCCCTGTCCGATGGGCACTGTCGGTCCATCACCCGGCAGGACCTCCGTCAGTGACTGCTCCCCCTGCCCCCGAGGCGCCTTCTGCAACAGCACCGCTATGACGGAACCGTCTGGACCCTGCAGCTCAGGTCTAACGCTTCAGCCCCCACAGGACGATTCTGGAAATATCTTTGGATGAGTGTCTCTTCCTCAACTGTAAATAAGAGACATTTATGCAGACTGCCTTTCCTCCATTTTATTATTGTACAAAGGTCTCATGGGATATTCAACTCACACTCTGCTGTATATACAGTATTATGCATTGCACACTGTACAGAGAACCACGTGATACATATGGAAACAGGAAAGGGCAAATGTTAACATGAAAGGGGCGCCCAAAATGCTGCGACTCTTGAAGGGTTTGGGGTAGTGCTTGGTGACTTTCTCACGGGCGCCTCGACTATAGTCAGTAAGTAGACTTGCATTTCAAATCCTGACCCTTCAATTGCAAGTCCTGACACCAAACCTTGAACAAAAAAAAAAAAAAAACACTTGTCATATTTGTTAAAGCAATCATTGGGATTTGACTCTACTGCATCATTAATATGATCTGTGGAAAAAAAAAAAACAGCCATACTGTATCTGGCCTTATCATGTCTCGTGGGCAACAGAGGGCACTAGAACACTCCCCCACATTGACGGTGGTCACCAGATTATTTTCCTTGCAGGATAAATAACAGACTTAATGATGACTGAAGTTGTCTCGTTCATCTGTTGTCTGATTTGGTGACACATTTTTAGTCTGGGGCAAACAAATCTTTACCTCAAGTCTACGTTCTGGAAGAAGACTGCCACCCCAGATGCTAATATACTGTACATCATTCTGGTCGTTTTTTATTTTTTTTAATGATGGAGCACACAGGACATTAGAATGCAAAGACCATGGGAACAAAAGAAACATGTAGAACATGCTGAGTTAGAGTGAATAAAGAACTTAAAAAAAAGATTTAAAAAATTAGCGTTTTCATTAAAGGGAGCAGTGAACAAGTGTGTTTTCAGCCTCGATTAGGGGAAAAAAAAAAACCTCAGGCTCCCAGCAGACTTGATGTTTTCAGGGAGTTTGTTCCAGATATATGAATCACAGAAACGAAATGCTGATTGTCCATCTTTGGTTCTGACTTTGAGCACACAGAGCTGGACCAGGTACTCTGTATATAGCAAGTGTCAAAATACTCCCGGTGAACAACATCATTTCCTCTACTTGACAGCGTTTTTATTGCAGTTTTTTTTTTCCTCTCACCTGTACAGATTACAACTTTGCCATCGGAAAAGAAATCCAAATTTTAAAAAAACAAGCTTGAACCTGTTGTTTACTTGGTTTGATAATACTGATAATACAAATACTGCACTACTGGCTGCATTCTTTGATGACTACCTGTTGCTCTCAATGTAATGTCTAACTAGATTATCGCTTCCTACCACAGGGTATTTTTGTTTACTTGGGTCCTCAGAGGCTTCCCCTGTCTCCCAGCCTCATGGCGATATTTGTCCCCCAGGACACTTTTGTCCTCTGGGTAGTGAATCACCCAAACCCTGTCCTGTTGGCAGCTTCCTTCCTGAGCCTGGTGCTTCGTCCTTGTCTCACTGCCGCCCATGTCCATCTGGGAAATACTGCGTTGGTCCCGGAGCCTCACAGCCAACAGGTGAGGGTATTACACCTGCTGTCCCAACAGTTATACACAAGATCATTTGTTTGTGATGAGTTTTGGAGTTATGGGAGCCATGCGTTACACCAGCCTAGTTCCAAGATGGTGAAGTACTTTGGTTTTCCTTTTTAGTGTTCATAAAATTACCGTTATTAAGATAACCTCTTCCTGTTGTAGGTTTGTGTTTTGCAGGGTTCTTTTGTACTGGAGGGGCAGACAGTCCAACACCTCAAGCCAGCTCCTTTCACTTCAGCTGTCTACATGAAATACTTCATGAAATTTACACCATAAAGATGGGCAGTGCGGATTGGATGTACAACAACAGGACATGCAACAACAATTCCTGCAGTACTGGTAAAATATGACTGTTTTCAGTTTCTACCACTGTGATACAGTGGAACCTCTAAAACTCAAAGAATCTCTTTGGAAATAATGAAAATAGAAGTGATTCGTTTGAATCAGGCAAGCTGAGCATTACATTACAATGAGTCCTCAGTGGAAGAAGGCATGCTAAGTTATTGCTGTGCATTCTTGTTACATTGATTGGAAATATTCATCTCTTGGAATTGTTTTTAATTCAAATATTTACTGTAATCTGACTTTCTTACTACATTAGCACAAGTTGGTAAAAGAGAATGGTGTGTTCCCGCCATGCACCAATTTGGGTTCTGTAGCCACAATTGGAAGGGAATTTAGTTATAAACCTTGGACCCACTTTATAGAATTTTTAATCTCCATCCAAGTGTAAACAGAATAGTAAATGTGCACAGTTAAAAATGTTTAAAGTGTTGCAGATGAGCCTCACACATCGTATTTTTTAACATCTTAATTATCTCGTGTATTAACAACTGTAATAACTATAAAATACAAAACACTGAAAGAGTCTTCAATGGCACAGTACATTCAGTGAGTGGCACATTCTTTAGCGATTCTTAAAAGTAGCTGCATCAACTGCTGGTTTTCATACAGTAATTAAATTTCTATCAGGGAGTAAAACAAAAAGCAGCTTCCATAAGTTCTGATCCTTTTGGTGAGTTGGAGTCTTAAATGTTAAGTCACTTTGTTTGAAATATGCATTGTCAAAAAAAAAAGGCACAGGTATCAGAAGGTAAGTAAGCCGTTATCTTGCATGCCATACTAATAGCCCTTTGAACTGAAGTTTCGCGTTACTTTGTTCTGAAAATAATTGGACTGGCTCGAAACAATTTGACATTATATATTCCACTGTAATTGCTTCACTTAAGCAGACGTGTGCCACAAAGAGATGGCATTTCAATTTGACGTTCCCACGTAAAAAAGAAAAAAATTCTGTTCTCCTTTCTGTATGCATCTTGCATATTATAAAATGATATCCTCCCATTGATGAGGAAAAAAAAGTTCAAATCAGCATCTGGTGAAAAACTATTTGTCTTTGCTTTCCTACCTGTGAGACGTTACACTAAGTCAAATATTTGTGATGCTTCGTCGTATTTTGTATTATACGTATTCTGTTACATGAATGGAGGGGCACCGACCTACATACTGGGCCATTAAAGCTGATTCTGATTCTGCTTACAGAGGAAGATTCCAAATGGGTCAAATTGGATACACAGTCAGATTCCAACCATATTGTTACTCACTCTGTGTCACACCTGGAAAGTCCACATTATGGGAAATGTGCCACCTATAAAGGTGACACGTGCCCCAAGGGTGCGTAAATATTGACAATGATCCTACACCTTTGCTACACACACACGTTTCATGCCCTTTGGAGGACACTAGTCCCACATACTGTAATTGCTGTGATATATGGCTCATTTCCCCTGGGTCTACTGGAATGTCTGGTCACTTCCAAATGCTTTTATTTGTTCACAAAAATAAACTGTCAACAATGTTTAAGAACAGAAAAATAAAATTTAGACTGTAATTACTTCCCATCTGGAATAAAATAAGATATTTGCAGGAAGCCTTGACTTCCTAGCTAGGAAGTGAAAAGATGAGGTGAAGTTCAAGTGCTCTTAAAACTGACTAAGGAGCAATTTCAATTCTTGGAGGGAAGTGTCTCTTCTATTAGGAAGATATAGAAATGAAGTCGATGGGATGAAGATAAAAGTTTTAGACTATTAAAAGTACAATGTTAGATAAATCTCACATAATCTATAAAGTCTTATTGATAAAGTTCAGCCAT
This sequence comes from Syngnathoides biaculeatus, assembly GCF_019802595.1. Taxonomy (NCBI): domain Eukaryota; kingdom Metazoa; phylum Chordata; class Actinopteri; order Syngnathiformes; family Syngnathidae; genus Syngnathoides; species Syngnathoides biaculeatus. The sequence goes on along the minus strand of NC_084647.1, from coordinate 26,644,720 downwards.
AACTTTTCATTACTTTTCAGGTTTTTATTGTCCTTTGGGTTCTACCTACCCCCGAGCTTGTGACAATGGTTCTTACTGTAACCACACTGGTCTTGAAGCCCCAGTTGGACCCTGTGCTGAAGGATACTACTGCCAAAGAGGCTCTGAAGACCCCCATGCGATTCTGTGCCCTGCAGGTCACTACTGCCCTCTTGGATCATCTCGTCCTCTGCCCTGCCCTCTTGGGACTATACAAAGTAAGCGCTCAGTAGAACATCCAAGAGGTGGTAGAATTGAAGTCCAACTGAAATCCATCCATCCATCCATCCATTTTCTGTACTGCTTAGCCCCACTAAGTCGCAAGCGTGATGGAACCTATCCCAGCTAACTGCAGGCAGGGGGCAGGGTAGACCCTGAACTGGTTGCCACCAAATCTCTGGGCACATTTAAACAATCACCCATTTGCACTCACATTCATACCTATGGACAATTCAGAGTCTTCAGTTTACCTACCGTGCATCTTTTTGGGATGTGGGAGGAAACTGGAGTACTCAGAGAAAACTCGCACAGACACAGGTAAAACATGCAGAGTCCACACAGGCGAGGCCGGTTTTGAACCCCAGAAGCCAGAGGTATGAGGCCGATGTGCTAACCAGTCGTTCATTGTGCCGCCCGAGTTCAACCAAGATGTTTGGGAAAAAAAAAAACTTGGACAGCAAACCTAAGAAGAAATGTATGTGTAACTGTAGAACCAGTCAAAGAAATTCTGATATAAGAAATGGTATAGCTTAGAGGTGCTTAAAGGTCATACATGAATTTAAAAAAAGACAGAGAGCCCAGGTCATTCACAGAGGTAAAACATAAAGTTGACACTTCCTTGTACCTTTAGGGGAATCCTTGGAGTGGGTTCCAGGCACTGTTCATATCACCAATGGCATTGAGCCCTGTAAGACTGTGACTGCGAGGCCTTTGCTGCCAAACCCAGAGTGGTGATCTGTTTTTGTATTTCTTTCCTCATTACGGATTTTACATAACTAGCATCATCTGCAAACATTAGGTTGTTCATACATGTATTTAGTATCATGACATCAGGCCACAGTTTGTCACTGGACTTGTTCCCATGTTGCCTCACTCGGTGAAGAGAGAGGCAGACCTGTCAACCAATCACCTTGTTGTAATGTGTTTGCTCTGATGGTAAGGGACATTGCCGGTCCATAGTCTGCAGACACAAATGTGGTGTGAGGGTCTGCTGGAAGTGTCCAAAGTCAGAAGGAGTTTCAACTCTCACCTCTGATGGTTCATAGAAGGTGGTTGACACCAAGTTCCAGTGTGGCATGTTCCCTGTGTTCACTGATGAGGCGGATGACAGGAGCTGTGGCCTTAATGTGCTTGGCTCCCGAAACCATTGGTTGACAATGGCTGTTTACGGATGCATTCAGGTTTTTGGGTCTTTTTGGCCTGTGGTTCTCTAGCTGATGGGTACTGACTGGACAAGAAAATGCAGCTTCAGTAGTTGATAATACTGATTCAAAACTCGGGCATGGAAGGAGTCCGATTAAGTAATGGAGAATTACTTCCAGACGTTTTTTAGGAAATTCTGTATTTGTCTACAGATCCTTTGTGGACTTTAAGTCTTTTGACAGTCCCTCTCGGGAAGTCCTGTGGAAGTGCTCAGGTAGTATGTGGTACAGGACGATCTGATACTAGTTGTTTGGTCACGGTGCTACCAGTGTTTTGAGTTTGGTCTCCATTCCAGACAGTAAGTTGGATTTGTTTTAAGTGATGGTTGGACTCCACCAAACCTGCCTTAAAACTTTGCAGATAGAGTTCCTAAACGTTTTATGCCAACATTGTTCACCCAGACAAATTATTTCTTTATTTGTCAAAGTTTTTCTCGTTCCAATTTCCAACAACTTCCAAAGCAACCACCATCATGGAATGGCACCACTGCGTCAGGGAAAGAAAAGTGTTTGACTTGGAGGTTTCCTCTGCTGATTGCACATCTACGATGATGAAATTAATTCTTTTTGCTCTTCCTTTCAAAGAAAGCAAACAGTCCCATAATCCCTTGCCAATTATTTAGCTCATTAGTTATTAAAAAATGAGCATTGAGACACAATGCGAAGATGAAAAGGAGTACCTAATCCTCATCGCTGTACTGTGATGTCCTTGAATGAACTGCTGTGTGTCTTTTACATCTCAGTAATAGACAAGAAAATGAAAACTTTCTCTCCTGCGGGCACTTATGAATAATTTTGGTCACAAAGTGGTTTAATCATGTACTGTAATTGTAATCTTGTCTTGCGGCAAACTGCTGGAATTGTATTACATTGCACCTTTGTAAACTGCTAGATTAGAAACTGAAACGCAACTCAAAAGATCACCACTACATATATATGATAATTCACTCTTTACATTAGTTGTTCATCTTACGAGACGGTTACATTTGTGTTAATGGGCCCTATTCTTCTCCGTGTAATAATGTTCCTTCTAGACTCACGAGGTGGATTCTCAGTGGAGTCGTGTTTGCCGTGTCCGCCGGGTCATTACTGTCACCAGAGAGGCTTGACTGCGCCAAGTGGCCAGTGTGCACAAGGCTACTACTGTCCTGTGGGACATAGGTCGGCGAGGCCAGAACTGCATGTCTGCCCAGTGGGCCACTACTGTGAGAAGGTCAGGCAACCAATGTCCAGATTCTTGCAGCTATTGTCACTGTTAAATAGTGTACGTATGAGGAATCATGTCCTGCGTCTTGCCAAGTAAAGGACATTGCTGCATGCTACATGACCATGACTCGCCGGTGTGTCAAGTTTAAAATATAGGGGATAATTGCACCATATTGATAGATTGGTTCGGTGATTCCTAACCAGAGTGATGTGAAAGATCATTAGGGTTCCAATTGGTAATTCACAAGTTCTACTTAAAGGCCTGGTAAAGTGATAGAAAAGAAAAAAAAAAACATCTGTAAATTTGACACACTGCAGAGCTGAATATTTTTAAGAAGCCTCCAAAATCAGACTGAATAAAAAATCTGCAATTACATGAACCAAACTTCGGGAAACGAGACTTTCTTTCAGGTGCTGTGGGCATGTTTCTGAAACCTGTGAAAACCCTGTCCCCGTGGAACTTCATGCTATCATTTGCTTTATCTCCCACTTCTTTAAGATGAATGCTCACGCTCTCATGGGGTGCAGAGAGGCACTCTGTAGCTAGGCAGCCTCTGAGCGTTAGCGTAATGACCGGCAGCAGCACCGGGACACTTTTCCTGTCCTTTGCCTCTATTGAAATTCAGTGAGTTGTTGGTGCACTGATGTGACTTGTTCCAATGCACCACAGGCAACCACAGCAGCGCAATGCACAGTGATCCTCTTGGATGATTTTTTTTTTCTCCTCCTCTTCGCACCGCTTTTTTGCTGCCAACACCTGTGAAGCTGAAGGCCCTGACAGCATTGCACTGGTCCATTGGTGGCCACTCTCGCCTCTGGTAGGCTGGAAGAGGCATCCATTTGACTGCTACCTTGCTACGCACTGTGCTTGGGGGCATTTGGCAAAGACACTGTAGCCCAAATAACACAAAACACACTCATAATACTGCAGAGATCTGTTGTTTATATTTTCAAGTTGTTGGCATAGTTTGATGGCTAACTGTATACTGCAGTGGTAGAAATGTATATATATATATATATATATACAGTATATAAAAAAATATATTATTGTCTATAATATATATATATATATATAGAATTTAACTGTGTAGTTTTACACCTGGCACCAATTTTTTTTTTAGAAAACTAACCAACAGCATTGTGTTGGTGTTGATTTTGATCAGTTCCTTGGACATGCTTAACCTGGATGGGTCTATAAAGCCTAATAAATTAATGAATTCATAATAATGCTCATTTCAGGGCAGTGCAGAACCAACACCTTGCCAGCCAGGCTGCTACCAGCGCAGACAAGGCCAGGGCAGTTGTGAGACTTGCCCACCTGGTTTCTACTGTCAAGATAAAGGTTTGTTTCATGTCAAACTTAGCAGGCAGTTCACCTGGTTGTCTAAATGCAAAAAGGCCTTATGTTTCATTTACATGTAAATCAGGAACTTCCTCTCCAATTCTGTGCGAGAGAGGCTTTTACTGTCCAAGTGAATCAGCAACGCAACTCCCCTGCCCAGCGGGCTCCTATGGAAATCTGACAGGCTTGATTGATGAGTGGCAATGCTCGTTGTGTGACTCTGGAATGTACTGTCAAGGATCAGGTGCAATACATGCACAGACTGAGTCTGCTGCTGGAAGGTTCTTAATATATGTATATATTAAAAGTAATACGTTATTAAAATATATATACAATTTTTTTTTTTCCAAAGGGAGGATTTTTCCCAGTGGCTTGTGTGCTGCGGGGTTTGTATGTGTTAGAGGAGCGTCTGAACCGTCCCCAGTGGACAACGTGACTGGCTTCTTGTGCCCCCCTGGCTTTTTCTGCTCTGCTGGGACTGTGGTACCACAACCATGCCCCAAAGGAACATTCAGGTATATAATTTTCAGTGTACCACATTAGTATTCAATATTTGCATGGTCTTCAGTCTCATGAATAACACCCATCTCATACTTTTAATGAAATGCAGGTACAGCTCAAAAAAATTGAATATCTTCAAAAAGTTAATTTATTTCAGTCGTTCAAGTGAAAAACTGAAATAGATATTCTATACAAAATCAGCAAGTACTTTCAAAACACCAATTCCTGTTTCATTTTAAACATTATTTTTGATTGTGTCTTATACTGTATACCACTGTATTAACATTTCTTGAAAATCAAGGATTTTGATTAGCTGTAACAAATCCAAATGTCTATCTTTCCACCTTTACCTTAAAATTTAATCATCAAAAAGCTTTTGTTTGTTTGCTACTGTACTGTATACTACTTTTTGACACTCTAACAATTTAATGATGTCTAGTGCAAGACCTTTTTCATAATATTACTTGAAAAAAGTAAAAACAATACTCTGGTATTGTATAATATTTTTGTCAACGGAAACATGTTAGCCATTCAGTAGATATGAACAAGACATACACATTCCCAGGTACATTTCAGTAAAAAAAACTTACAAAAGCAAGGAGTTCATTCAAACACAACGTGATGGCTTCTTTCTAAGAAGTGTCAGTTTTTCCTCAGGTGAGCTCATGTAACATGAATAGTTAATTCTCATCTGTCATACACCTGCCCCCCCAAAATCAGACATATTGCTTTTACTCACAACAAAGTGATAATCGAATATCAGAGAGAGTGACAGGAACAAGTTCTCCTTTAATGTATTTGAAATAAAATTCAAGTTAAAAATGAGGTTATGATTAACATTGTACACCTTTTTTCGATTCTCTGGCATATATTTTTCTAACAATTTCCTCTCAGGTAGCTAAATACAGTTACCAAAATATTTGAGTAGTTTTCCACTCCTTGAAATAAACTGCGATCACAATAAACATCTTGTTACAAGAATCCGTTACTGAACATTATCATTTCTTAAAAATGTAATTTTCTTTGTTTCTTGTTTTGGATCTCATTTCAGTGCACAATACCCAATGTGGAGTATTTTAAAGCTGTGTATTAAGCCACATCTTGTGTTTTCTTCTCTCTGCTGTATATTTTAACATGACTTTTAACAGCGAACAGAATGGGCTGATGGACGAATCTCAGTGTCGTAGGTGCAGCCCGGGCTTCTACTGCTCAGAAACAGGCCTTTCAGCAGTGTCTGGACCCTGCCTACCTGGTATCAACATAGAAAATTATTAATTAGCCATTATTTTAACATGTAAATTTCGTACCATATGACTGCAGCACTTAAAGTGTTTGATAAACACTATTTTGCCTCAGGCTTCTACTGTCTTGAGGGATCTCAGACTGCTGCACCAATATCGAGTGTGTATGGTGGCGTTTGTCCGGCAGGCCACTATTGTGCTGAGGGCAGCAAAGTCCCCTCGCCCTGCCCACCTGGTTCTTTCCAAAATGAGACTGGGAGGAAAGGAAAAGATGACTGCAAGCCTTGCCTACCTGGTAATCTTGTGATTTAAAATATTCCAGCTGTCACTATCCTGCATATCATTTTTCACTCTTCTCAAATGTCTCTTGCCAGGCTTCTATCAGGATACATCAGGCCAGACCGAGTGTCGGCGGTGTCCTGCCGGCTTCCACTGTGAAACTGTCAAGATAAGCTCAACCAGAGGGAACTCTGCTGCATTGTCCAATCCTATGCCATGCCCTGCTGGGTTCTTCTGTCCCCGAGAGAGTCAAGACGGTCGCCCCATTCCCTGCCCCAAAGGAACATATGGGCCCAGTCAGGGTCTCACCTCTGAAGGTTAACATTTTTTCAATGTGACATTTGAAAAATATTGTGACACATCTCTAAATTATGCCTACTCAGACTGCAAGGCAAATTTGGTGTTTTGCGATGATTTGCAGTATGTCAGATTACTGGCAAAAAAATTTTGCCATATGTTGGTCAAACAGTGGCAACACCAGATGACATGTATTCCGATACCCTCTGTATCCTCTGGGCTTTATCTTGTCAAATTAAAGACTGACTGAGTGTCGGAACCAGACAACGTAACACCAGTTAACGCAGCCAGAAACACGACAGTAGTAATATGGCGATGACGGCAACAATGGATCATGTCAATGTATTGTGTCGGGGGGGGGGTGAACAAAAGGTTTGGGGGCCGCTGTTGACTATCATTCAATAATTGTATGAGACATTCACGACTTTTAATACGACACGACTTGCAAGCAGGCGAAAAAAGTGGCTTAAGAAGCTAGTGCTGGCACTAACATCTATGCAAACATGTTGATATTCTGTCGACTAATGCTGTAAAGCTTCGGTAAACATTAGTTTGTATGCCTGAAAAAATGCTGATACATTTGAATAAGTATGTGAACAACTCAATCAGGGTAGAAAATTCACGCAGGCACAGGGAGAACATGCAAACTCCACACAGACGATTTGAACCCCAGTCCTCAGAACTGTGAGGCAAATGTACCAACCAGTTGTCCGCTGTCCCACTCATATATAATGTCCATCTATATTCTGTCTGCTTAATCCTCAGTAGTAGGGGTGCTGGAGCCTATCCCAGTTATCTTTAGGCGAGAGGTGAAGTACACTCTGAACCGGTCACTGGCCAATCGCAGGGCACCCACCGACAAACAACCACCTCTAATCACTGTCACACCTATGGGTAATTTAGAGCCTTCAGTCAACCTACCGTACATGTTTATGGGAAGTGGAGGAAACCGGAATACCCAGAGAAAACCCATGCAGGCGTGGGGAAAACACACGAACTCCACATGGCTAAGGCCCGTTTTGAACCCAGGTACTCAGAACTGTGAGATAGACGTGTTAACCAGTCAACCTCCGTTCCACCTATGTACTGTTCTACATAAATACTTATGTATAATTTCACATGTACCTGTGGGATAAAAATCGAAGTGTGGAGTACAAGTGGAAAATCAATCAATGGATGGACTCAAAAGAGTGAATTTTCTACATTGTCTACAGCTCCATTTATTTCCCGCGTCATCTTTTTATCATTAAATTCTAGATTGCCGCTTGTTCCCTGCCCATTCCTCCATATTTGTGGTTCAATAAAAAGTGCTTACGATGCCTCACAACATTTGTTCTAAGAACACGAGGGGTTGCAGTCATTCTGTTGCAGCAAGTTGATTATGTGTGTGAGGAATTGCACACCATATCTTTTTTTCCTGAAACACTTTAGTCCAGTTTCATTTCTGTCAGCCCCAGCGCTTGGTGTGCGGCAGGCCTTAAAGCTCCTGGTGGTTTTTGTCTTCAGGTGAGTGCGTAGCCTGTCCTGCAGGTCTGTTCTGTGGGTCTGAAGGTTTAGTGGAACCCTCTGGATGGTGCATGGATGGGTTTCTTTGCATGATGGGGTCCTCAGTTCCAAACCCCACTGACAACACTACTGGGTCTCTGTGTCCCCCTGGTGGGTTCTGCCAACAGGGGCTTAAAGCAGGTACAATACATTTTGGATTACTGTTTGAATGAGTCCTCCAGCCATCTAATTGTTCTTTAGGTGACTGTTGGTCTGGGTTTTACTGTGACTGGGGCTCCAGCAAAGCAGATCAGATTCTGTGTCCGCCTGGTTTCTTCTGCCCTCGTGGAACACCGGCCCCTGTTCCTTGTCCCGCAGGAACTTTTAGCTCTATTACAGGCAACTCACACCTGAACAACTGTACTGAATGTACCGCTGGATATTACTGTCAAGGTGGGAAACAAGCTGTATAGTCAAAATAAATTTGGGGGGATTTAGCAATATGAGGCCAATAGGAATATGTACACCCAATCTGGTTGGAAATTGTGGGACACACCTTGTTCTTGATTATTTAATTAATCAGGGGGTAGAGCTAGAACAAATTCTATCCAATTGGTACTTTACCATGACTTGTTTTTTGCCTATAAAGTGTGCCATTCATAGTCAAATGTGTGTCAATGGCATTCCATGGAGAAGACATTTGAAAAATCAGAAAATGCAACGATTATCGAGTAAAAATTCACTTTATACTTTCTTCTTCATATACACTTGGTTAATTTAATCTGACAAGGCATTTGACTGTGACAGTGTCAGAAATTGGGCAGCCATATCTATTCAAAGATGGAGACACTGGCTCATCGGGTGTTACTGAAAGTACGATCATGTCACATAGTGTATTAGGCCTAATTTGCTGTGCTTTGTGTGGCTTCAGTCGAAGGTACTGTGCAGCCTGCACTGTGTCTTGCTGGCTATTACTGTCCACCAGGATTGACAGAAGGAGTGGGCTTCCCCTGTCCACCTGGTACTGTTCAGAACCAGCCCGGAGCCTCAAATCTTGACGCCTGCCTACCCTGTCCTGCTGGTAATTATTTGGTTAATAATGGTATTCTAGGATCTGAGCTGTCAAATAAGATCGTGTACAAGAGTTGAGTTCACTTTAATTGACCCTATCAGGGAGGTATTAATATAACTATAAGTTAATTAGTGGACTTGTACCCATCTTGGAGCCATCACCTTATCATGGTTTAGGGGTTTCTGTGACCCAATGATGCTAAGAGCTCTGTTGTCTGGGGCTTCATGGCCCTGGCAGGCTCCCCGATGGCAAGCAGGTCCTAGGTGAGGGACCAGACAAAGCACAGCTAAAAGACCCTCGATGAAGAAACAGTACTAAATCTCGTTTTTGCTTGCCCGGGCCCGGGTCACTGGAGCCTCCCTTTGGAGCCAGGCCCAGAGGTCGGGCGTGATGGTGAGGCTTGCAACATTGGGTTTGGCCGGTCACAGCTCGAAAATGCAACATGAGTTCAGACGGGATCGGGTACTATGTGAGCTGGGAAGCGGCTAAAGGCGGGGACCTTAGTGGGCTGATCCTTGGCTACAAAAGTTGATTCAAGTGTTGTGGGACGTCACCCCATTTATCACCCCTGTGTGGCTTCCGTTTCAGGCCTCAAGACTTGAGAACATTTGAAACTAATTTCTACTGATTAGAAATAAAATGATTACCCTAATTTCTCGTTTATAATGCACACTCATGTGCAATACGCACCCACAAAGTTAACCTCTAAATTCTGGACAATCCTTCTACGTATCATGCTTTTTTTTTGGATCAAACTAGATTTAGTATAATTTGTACTTTTTTTCCAGAGTTTTTCCCAAAATAATTATTATTATAAGTTGAGCTTTTTATATGAACATGAATTACTTTCTTTAGTATTTACTTGGTCTTATTTTGAAATTCATAGCCCTACTTTTACATGGTAAATTAGAAATCATTGTTGGCTCTCGTGTTTGATTACCGAAGCAGAATTTACAAGATGGATACAATTCTTAAAAGAAAACATAACGAAGCAGGTGAAACCCATTTAATTCTATTTTAATTGGATTCAAATTAAATGGTCAAGCATTGCATGAAAGCAATATCTTTAAAGAAAACGTAACCATAAAGAAATGGATGATGATTGTTGTTCAGTCATTGTTCCATTTTTGATTTTGAAGGCAAGGCAAAAACATGGCGGAGCCAAATGCAGGGAACCAGGAAGGCGACGCAGCGGTATCGTAAAATATTTTCATCCAAAATTAAAAATCTAAATACTAAATCAACAAAGTCCAAAAACTAAACAAAACTAACAACGAAACATTTGAGTAAACCCAAAAGAAGTCATTACTGATGAAATAACTGTGTGAGTGAGTGACACAACTGGCAATTGGGATGTGACACTGACAGTAATAATGACACCTTACAATGAACCGAAACCAGGGAAGAAAATACACACAAAGTGAAGAGACAAAGTTCAAGGCTGACAAGAACAGGTGGATACAGTAACTAAATTAGCACGAAAAACATGAAAAATATGAGAAATGAGGTTAACATGAAATTATAGCAAATACAAACCAAAGCTCTACACAGAACAGAACAGTCATCAGTCATATTTAACAAAAACCAACATCTCACAAAATCTGACTGGGTATGTAAACTTAAGAGGACAACTCTACAGATACATATGCAGTCATACTGAAATGACAGCATAGGCGACACTTTTTTCATAACCACTATGTAGGGGTGGCGTACTAACTTGAAATCATACACCTTTCTAATAAACTCTAGCTGGCATTTTGGAATTAAAGTGGAAAACTTTTCATAACCTCTAAAAGTGCGAATACATTTCTAAAATGTATGGAGAATTATCCCGAATACCTATATATAATGCGCTCTTTTGACAATTTTTGGTGACAAAATAATGCGCATTATACACGAGAAATTACAGTAGTTGCGTCGAGGTCAATCACTCTTTCTGATGACTTCAATGACTCCAAATCCACTGTCCTAACTCTCCGTACAGGTTTGGGACTGCAACTTCGGATGTTGGTTTTGTGTTGGTACTAAGTAATGTGGTTTCAGTATCTTTTTTACCATTTACTGTGTTGCGGATTTAAAAGGGAATCCAAAATGACTCCGAACATCAGAGTTAAAACTCGATGTTTAGGATTGCAATGTCAACACAAAGTACAAGGCTGACAAGAACAGGAGGACACAGTAACTAAATAAGCACAAAAAAACATGAAAAATATGAGAAATGTTGATGAATCTAGATTTTTACCCATCCCTAGACTGCTTATATCTTGAAAAACCTGTAACTCGGGTCACTTGTATCTGTACAGCGTGTTGCATACCTTTTTTTTTTTTTTAAAGATTCAGCGTTTCTGTTGGTCTCATTAGACTGTGCTGTCCTACATTTGGGGTCAATGGTTTATAAAATCAATGATATCCAAGAACATGTTAATGCTCTTTTCCACAGGAATGATTTGTTCTCAGCCTGGTCTTTCGTGGCCCACAGGATTGTGTGAGGCTGGATATTATTGTGCCACTGGATCGACACCCTATAACTCTTCTGAGTATCAGGTTATTTATTCAATTATTTTTTAAATCAAGTGTAACACAGTGATCTTGTACAGTATGTTACTTGTCCTTGCCCACGTCAAGAAAATAATTATTAATATTTGCATCCCATTTCATTTAATATGAAAATCTCTGTCCTAAGGGGGGGGGGGAGAAATCTAATCTCCAGACATTATTTCCACTCTCCTCAGTGATGACCCCTTTCCCTTTTTCATGTCATTACATTAGCTTTCCGTCAAGCGCACTATCAAATTAAATGTCAGATTTGTTTACAACGCATGAACAAATGATGGGAAAATTTGATATTGTCCAAAGTGCTTTGATTTTTTTTGGTGCCTTTTCCATTGGCAAAACCTAGTCATAAAATCTAATTATGGCTTCAGGCTGACAAGAAAAGTCATATTTCACTACATTACTATTATAATACATGTATCATCAAGCATTTTCAGGAAGTGATGCTGCCAGTGTGCATTATTTTAAGCACAGCCATCTTGTGTGCTACAGTACATCAATACATGCTAAACTGCTTTTGCTCTTCCTCAGAGTAATTCTACCAGAAGCCCTCTTTGTCCCTCTGGTTACTATTGCCCCGCTGGAACGGAAAATCCAATTCCATGCCCTGCAGGCTCCCTATCCATCTTCCCAGGACTAAAAAGGGTAGAGGACTGCCCCCCTTGCCCTCCTGGACAGTTTTGTGATAGACCTGCAAGTACACAGCTTTCTGATGCTCTCCCATGTCATGCTGGGTAAACATCTCGTAAATGTTCTCTTTTCTACGCACTCTGTCCTCTGCAGATGAATGCTGACCTATTTTCTGGGCCTTAACATATAATTTAGAAAAATATCTTTTTGCATTTTTTTTTCCTCGCAATTTGCCTCTAACTTTAAAAGGGACATTATGTTTAGCTCTTTGCGGATCTCTGGAAAAGCTTGTAAATTACTTTCAAAGGCAAGTGCTTGCAGTTGTCCCTTTCACCTAAAATAATGAAGCTAAGCCTTTTTCTAAATTTATTTGGAAGTACAATTACAACTTGGAGAACTTAAACTTACAATCCCCAAATTGTCACACTTAGTACAACGAAAGACTTCGTGAAGGAGGGAAAAATTGTGATATGTGGGAAGAAAACGGCAACAGTCTATCATACTCCAGAACCAAATATGCTTCCCTCTCATGTTGTGCCATGTATTTATGTAGATGTGGCTTGGTTTTACCATTGTTGAGGTCACTGCATGCCTTGCTCTAAAACACCTGTTTGTACCAATTCTTGCTTTTGTCATATCTGCTGAAACAGTTGTGTGAATCCCATTTTACTCCTATAAAACTCCTGCACTTGATTATGAGGATGAAAACATGAGAAAGAATGTGGCAGCTCTTTACGTTGCCAGACTAGCCAGAGATGACCACATACTCCACACAGGAAGGCCCGAGTCGATACTCAAACGCCGAACCTCAGAACTGTGAGGCGGGCATGCCAACCACTAGTACATCATGCTATATATCTGAAATGTTATTCAGCTAAACCAATAACACTCGTTAAACACTCTTAACTTTAATGATGAATGAAATGTAAACTGTGAACATGCCGCTGATACCACCTCACACATCTCAAGTAGCTAACATAGCAATCTAAATCGCCACACTTTAAAAAGCATAGATGATCCAAATCAAAGGTTGCTACTTTCTTGAAGTTCTATCATTGTTAACTAAGATGGGCCAAAAGTAGAACTTGAAGTTAACAAAATAAAGCTGATAGCACGGCTTATCATAGTCACTTTAGTAATGTTACCCGCATGAATAATTGAGCAATATACAACGTACTGTCTATCATCATGCCTGTGGTTTGATCGCAGGCCAGAGTCCTCAAGCGTACACCAGTTGTTCAAGTGGCATTTATTATTTCATAGGAGGAAATGACAACAAATTATAATTTTTTTCATTAGTTTTTCAGCTCCGCCCACACAAAAAGCCATAAACAGTTTCGTTAGCCATGAATGAGACATGCTAATTAGTCAGTGCTTAACACTGAAAAACGAAACAAATGAAGCGTGTTTCAATAGTATGGAGTTCGCTGGACCATTAGTCCACTTGATGTCAAGTTGCATTCTGCTATGACATCATTTTGTAGACCAGGAATGGTTACAGTTTTTCTTGTGTTTAGCCACAAGGGAGGCTGTGGCTCAGCTGGTAGACTGGGTCATCCAGTGACCGGAGCGTCACCGCATCGAACCCTGGTTCTAACCGTCTTTATGCTGTAGTGCACTTGGGCAAGACACTGAACCCTAATCTGCTCTCAATGGGCCTGGCAACACCTTGCATCATAGCAGCTGCCCACTGCTTTTCAATAGTGTGTGAATGGGTGGATATGAGGCTTTGTAAAATGCTTTGGGCACTGTGATGGGGTAGATAAAGCAGTATTTAAATGCATTCTATTCACAATTTTGTATTAACGTGATCAGCTCCTGTTTGTACATGTCATTAATAAGTCATTTAATCAGATGAACACATGGAGATATGCGATGCCGCTTTCAGGCTTTGCACCCTGCATTCGTCCTTATCTGACAAGCATTTATTTAGATCAAATATTATTTCTGGAGGGGGCACGGTGGAACAGCTGGTAAAGCGTTGGCCTCACAGTTCTGAGGTCCCGGGTTCAATCCCGGAGCCGCCTGTGTGGATGTTGCATCTTCTCCCCGTTCCTGCATGGGTTTCCTCCGGGCACTGCGGTTTCCTCCCACGTCCCAAAAACATGTAACATTAATTGGACACTCTAAATTGCCCCTAGGTGTGATTGTGAGTGAGACTGTTGTCTGTCTCCATGTGCCCTGCGATTGGCTGGCAACAAGTTCAGGGTTACCCTGCCTCCTGCCCGTTGACAGCTGGGATAGGCTCCAGCACTCTCTGCGACCCTCGTGAGGATAAGCGGCAAAGAAAATGGATGGATGGATTATTTCCGGAGATTTGTCCATTTTAGTGCTGCTACATTTTAATAAGCCACAGTAACGTTAGAGAAATGCTGACTATTGATGTAAACCAAAGTAGCGTTTTAGAACGTGTGACCCAGTTATATATGAAATTGAAAGTCCTTGTTGGATAACAATGTCTATTGTTTTGGGTATCATTGTATTTTAATTAAATTCATTTCTAATATGACCTATACGTCGTCTCTGCTTCTTCAATCAGGTACGTTTGCCTCGGTGGTAGTCCCAGTCCCACACCGTCTGACAGTTCCCATGGCTACCGGTGCCCTGCTGGCCACAGCTGTCCTGTTGGCTCAACCAGAGCTCTGCCATGTGAGCCTGGCACTTACAGCCCAGCTTCTGGAGCTTCCGAGTGCACTGTATGCCCCAGAGGAATGATGTGCTCCTCCTCAGCCACCCTGGAGCCTGCTATCTGCACACTCGGTGAGCTGGAGTCCACTCTGAGTCAGATCATTATTTCATGTCTCTGGGCAGGTACTGCATATCAACATTATATCAACTCTCCAGGTCACTATTGTCCTGTTGGAACGGCCCTACCTCAACCTTGCCCTTTAGGGACTTTCAATAATCAGAAAGGTGCACACTCCCATTCAGTCTGCACAGCCTGTCCGTCTGGAATGTACTGCAGCACATATGGTGCTTCATCACCACAAGGTGTCTAATTTATCCCTGGCCTATAGTATATTAGCAAAAGCACCATCTTTTTGGAACATTCTCGCAGTAAAAAAAAAAAAAACGCAGGTGTTAACAGACAGATGGGATGATTTATAATGCCCTTTGGATTGTGTCTAGGTTCTTGTTCGCAGGGCTATTTCTGCCAAAGTGGAGCCGTGGGACCAACTCCACAAAACTCTGATAACCTCTCCAAGAATGGGCCTTGCCCTGCAGGTCATTACTGCCCGACAGGGTGCCTCTCTCCAATTCCTTGCCCTCTTGGCAGCATCCGCAACACTACTGGTAATCCTAAAGTTTTGATAGCACGTTTGTTTTTATGTCCTTACTTTTGTCTCATTTAAAACACCAACACCAACGACATGTGACTGTTTTTGTTCGGTTGTCCCTGTGTGTTGTTCTCCCTTAGGAGGTGTGTCACTGGAGAGCTGCACTTCTTGTCCTGCAGGTCACTTTTGTTCTGCTGAGGGTCTCTCCAGCTCAAGTGGACCCTGTGCGGCCGGTTTCTATTGCCCTTATGACTTCTCTTCGACCACTCCTTATTCCATCCTGTGCCCCGAGGTAAATCTACTCATTGCCCCTCGGCTGCCGTGAATTGTTGTATTTTTGTACAATAGCACAGTTTTTCCCAATATTTATGAATCCAGGGCAGTCCTTTTACATTAGAAATATGTGATGACACAGTAAAAGTTATAAAATAATTATGATCTCGTCTCAATCTTGCCTGTTTAATTGAACACAAAACTGATATACGAGGAAGCCATGACTTACTCTGTTGTATGAATGGCAACAGCTGGATTCTCAGGTTTATGGTACCTTCTGACGGCTAATGGAAGAACAATATTCTACTTGTCACTATACAGTATGTCGTTGACATAGATATGGCAGCTGAACAAATATGCCTAAAGATGCAAGTGACTCAACTTATGAGGTTTTTTTGAGACACAAGCTGCCATTTTCTGTTTTGATTTATGAGCACAACCTCGATATGTCCCCTGTAAGGTGGCAGTTAACTCAACTCACTTGACAACAAGCAGCAGTTTGGAAGAGAGAATTACTGAGGAATTCTTCCAAAAAGAGATTTTAAGCTAGATATTGCCGCTCCCAGTGGAAGTTTAAAGTCAAACATTAAACAAGGACACATAAAAACTGCAGATTTAAAAACAAATATTCTCTATGTGATGGTATCACAACTTTTTAAGAATTGAATATTTAAACACAAATGGTGGAGCAACACAGGTATACAGATAATATAACAATATCCATTGGCTTATATTCTTTATCGTCTGTGAAGAAGGACTAATATTACGGCTAATACAGTATATTGTACTGCCCCCAGGTGGCCGAGGGTTGTACACCAAAAACAGCACCACTGTGATCGTTGAATTGAAGCAAAAAGTGTAGCAAAAACAGTTTAATACTTTGGAAACAATGTAATTATGTCATTACTGTATGCTTTAATGGAGTACAATATAATAAACTACTGTGAAAAAGTATTGACCACCTTTTCATATTCTTACAGTTGAAGAGTTTGTTTTCAAAATGAGACATAGGCATTTTTTTCAGATTTACGAAACTCGCGCCAAAATTATCCATTCGGAGCTGGATAATTTTGGCGCGAGTTTCGTAAATCTGAAAAAAATGCCTATGTCTCGTTTTGAAAACAAACTCTTCAGTTTCTCCACTTTGTTTAAGATCATCAAAAAATGTAAATATCACAAAAATTTAACCCAAGTGAGCTTAAAATCTTCTTTTTATAATGGCGATTCATTGCATCAAGGGAAAAAAAGACCCAAAACGATTCTAGTTACCTGGCCCTGTTTGGAAAAAAAATATCCCTCTATGTAATAAATTATCGGGCCATCCTCAGCAGCAATAACGGACACGCACATGGCCAATCAGACGGCAGGTCATCACTCTTCATTAAGTTCAATTAGTTTAGAGACCACTATAAAACCCATAATGTGTCTTCTTTCAGAAATTAGGCGACCAAATTAGTTGTGCTGTATCTAGAGCCCTGTCTGGTCTCAAATTAATTAATATGCGGGATTTCCAGCACCACGCCAGAATACTAAGGGATGCATCAAAAGACGCAGATTGATCCTGTTTTATTCATCCTTGCTAATTTTTGTATGTCTCAGACAGAGTCTCTTAATATCAATGTGGAAAGATGATTTGAGAGCAGAGTGTGGCCAGGAATGAATTAATCTTGAATATCAAGGCGCTGTTGTATAACTGAGTCAGGCTCCTCACGCCCATTCAGCATGTGCAGAACCTGCTGTACATAAAGTACAAAAAGTGGCCAGCCCACCTATCATTTTTCCGTAGTTGACCGTAGGACACCAGCATGGCGCCGATATTCATTTGCAAACATTTGCACATTATTTCAAAACCATTGCTGATTTTGAAAAATAAGATTGTCAAAATTCTCAGCCTACTGCTAACCATAGGGGAGACTAGCATGATATATGAATCAGGGTCATAGTCCTTAAATGGATGATTTAATTATCATTTTGGCTCTGAAACTTCTGTTGATTTTGATAATCATATCCTGCAGAATGTGCACGGTAATTTTGTTATTGAGACTATAGGCATTGTTTTAAATCCCATGTCTGGTTCTCTCCAAGGGCCACTTCTGCCCACCAGGTTCTCTTCTACCCCTGCCGTGCCGTAGAGGAGAGTATCAGCCAAATCCGGGCTCAGAATATTGCATCCCCTGTCAACCTGGCTTCTTTTGTGAGGAGGCCATTGTAGGAGAGCCTCAGATCTGCCCACCACATTCATTCTGCCCAGCAGGTAAATTAAAAACTGTGTTGTGACTGCATAGAATGCTAAAACATTTTTAAGTTAATAATTACCATGTAATAATTCCCTATTGACTTCTTTTTTTTTTTTTTCAGGTACTATGGTACCACATTCATGCCCCAATGGGTCATATAGTGATGCAAACAAAAGAGGACTACAGGATGCGAGAGAGTGTTTACCCTGTCCCCCAGGGAGGTTTTGTAGGTAAAAAAAATATATATATCCTGCTTCAGCTCACGCAGACAGCATTTTTGCATGCCCAGGCAGTCAGCTGAGTGCGTGTACACCTGTCACACTCACGTGAAGCGACCTCCTGTCAGGCAGTCCGCGATCGTTGGCAAGATATGAGCACAGATGCACTTGTAACATGCCTGCTCACAGGGAAATAATCATATTTCTGCTTTGCTTATACCCACTGCCAGCCACAATGTGGGCGTACTGCCCAAGACCACAGCCAATTTAACACCTTAGTATGCGTGTCTATAATGAGTTGAGCATGGGAGGTGAAAACAGTGAGAACTTAAAATAATATCACATAATGCACGTGTTATTGAGTGCCTTATAAAGGTTTCTGCCTATCTCTATTCTGTGCTTTAGCAATTCCTAACCACTGTGTTGAGGCATATTAGTGTATCATGAGAGATGAAATTAGCCGTTCTAATTGGTCCCCCAAAAATATAATGTTTACTTTATTAAAGCTTTGCAAGTTTAGACTTTTTGTTACATTTTTGTGTTGATTACAATGTAAAAACATATGTCTTGGCTCATAAATGACAAACAGCTCTATATGGACAAAAGTATTAAAAACTTGCTTAAATAAAATCTATGGACATACTTTCGTTGTCATCCCAAAACAGAAAAGTTAACTTTTCACACAAACTTTGTAGCATGCATTATAACGTATTGGTAAAATGAGGAATTACTATTAAAAAGGAAATTAAGGGATCTCAACTAACCCTTGATTTATTCATAATTTGATCAGATGTGTGCTACTTCTTGAGTATTGACTAAAGCAAACAGCTACCAGTTAGATACACAATTCTGGATTTTAAAATTTGTTGTTATTACTAATTAACCAACCTATTTACATTTTCATATGATCACTTTTGCAACATATCTGAAAGATTACAATGTCCCATCACTTGTGAGCTTTGGGGTCCCCCGTGGCTACCTCTTGCCTATGTACACCATGCTGATGACCACTTACCTACAATATAAAGTACTTTATATATGTACAGTATTTGTGCATTTTTCCCTTCCCACAGAGCTGGTAGGGTACAAGGCACATGTGCTGCCGGGTATCTTTGCATTTCTGGGAGTGCAGATTTCACCCCTCAGGGACCATTACCGGACCTGGCCTTGTGTCAGTGGGGTATGCAGTGTGCTGGACCGTGTCCACCAGGTACCAATTTGATTCATATAAAGAAATAAGGTTATGGATGTGAAATATATAGATTCAATGCATACACTACATAGCAGTTTTGCTTGATTTGAGATATTTTGAGTTAAGATTAAAGTATACCCCACGCAAAGTTGTCAGATTTGAAAACAAATTTAAGTCAACACATGACCTCCCTAACAGGGAATTAGTTTTGAAATTAAAACAACTTGGAAGTCAACTAGCTTCGCAGAATGTATATTAGACTGTAGTTTTTCTTTATTTATAGATGCTTTATCCACCCTCATCCATCCTGATGTTCCATTCTGTACTCTCCGTTTTTTTTCCTTCATGCTCCTCCCTGCACCTTCAGCCCGTTTATCCTCTTAATGGGTCCAGAGCTTTTAGCCATGCAGGCGTTCATCCATGGAACTCACCTCCACAATCACACAGCGATATTGGCTCTTTCCACAATTTTAAGTTCTGTTTGAAAACTTTTTCAATCTAAATAGGCCAGCTCACTTTCAGGCATTACTTCTTTCTTGTCCTTGCTAATTGTCATTGTATGTTATTATGTCGTAAGGTGACTTTGAATGCCTCAAAATGCATTATAATTAGCGATTAAAAGAAAGAAGTAACTTTGTCTTCTTAATTTTAGGCTTCTACTGCCCTGAGGGCACAGAAAAGGCTGTGATGTGTCCTGAAAACTCCATCAGACGTAACACAGGCGGTGCCAGAGCAGAGGACTGTTTAACATGCCCACCTCAATACTGGTGTAAACCTGGTAAATAATTTATATGTTTTTAATCAGTAGTACTGAAATGAAACGAAATGCATGCAGTTAGGAATATATTCATTAAACTTCAGTCATAAAAAAAAAAAAAATGCATCCTTTTGCCCGGGAATAGGATTTTGTGTGCCCAGCATACTGTTCATTGGAGCTGCAGGATAGGGGACTGAAAATAATGGGAATGGAGGAAAAAATAATAATAATAACTGAAAGTCACTATGGCACTGTTTTGGAATTATGACCAAGTCTTGTCTTGTCAAGGCAGTGACTGCAAGTGATCAATGACATAATGAAATAAATTCTTCAAGTTGGGTACAAGGAAAGTAAGAAATGTCTAAGCAGATAGTCTCCATTCATCCATCCATCCATCTGAAAGCTTTTAGTCCACTCTTTCCAGCTTTGTAATTGTTTGCAGGAGAGCCAAGACCTTCCCTGTGCCCTGCTGGTCATTACTGTACCGGTTTGCCTGGAGGTGACAGCAATGAATGGGGTTGGCCCCAGCCTTGTCCTGTGTACTCTTATCGAGCCTCTCCTGGAGCGGCCAGTAAGGGCGACTGCCATCCCTGTCCTCCCGGTTTCCTCTGCAACAGCACAGGTGCCGCACAAAGCAGCTCAATGAGCACCATTCCACTCCTTCAAATGTTAATTAAAGTGGCCCTGGACGTATTCATAATGTTAATTAAAATGGCAAATGCAAAGTAGATGTGTTTGTGCTATATTTTGTTATGAAGTGTAAAATATCACATGGAGCTAGGCCACAATATGCCTCTCTTCTGCCCAACATTACTCAAAGACATTTCAAAGCAAAGTGCCTTTCCCGGTTTTATTAATTTCAGTTTGTATGCACACTATTATCCTCCTGCCTGAGCCTGTGGCCGAGATAAAAGTGGAGGAGTTTTATTATGATTGAAGACACTGAATTTGAAACCACTACCTGAGGTGACACTGATGATTGAGGACTGGATTCGTAACAGAAAAAACTCTTTATAATCTACCTGACACATGCTGAACTTAGAAAATTAAAACCATATTGTTACTATATCTATGGAATGATACGCTCTTTGCTTCTTTGTATTCAGAAATGTAGTCTGATAATAGAGAACACAACATCCGTCAGGATCTTTTGTGATAAACGTAATAAGAAAAATATATAATATTGATCAAAACGGCTGTTTCTCATAAAGAATGATTAAAAGAATACTGTGTACTGGATATTCATAAAATCGTGTAATTCATAATTTCCAGGGATTGTAGATTATGCCAGCACTCCTTGCCCACCTGGATTCTGGTGCAGTGGATCTGGAGCGCCCATATTCTGCCCAGCGGGCACAAAGAGGCTGCATCCTGGTGCTGCTCAACCCAGCCAATGTGAGCCTTGTGCTGGGGGGACCTATTGCCCAGACCCTCAGGATACAGGAAAGCCCAATGTGGAGGGAATCCCATGCAGGGCCTCTTATGAATGCCCCACTGGTAGGTTTATCCACATTTAAAAACATTGATATCAACTGTCCAGCAGTTCCACAAAATTGTAGAATCTGTACATTTTAGAATGACTTTAACTTAATGGTGAAATGTGGTGATGACCAAAGAACTGGAAATGCTACTTTCAATGTAGCGGTAAGACTGGTAGCGCTATACAATGAGAAAACGAGACAGGCCATGATTGCTGTGGATGTCTGACAAGGTATATATATATATATTTTTTCAAAACATGTTGATGTCATGATGTGGATAAGAGACCCAGTCACCCAGAGTAAAATGGGATCCACTAAACCAAAAAACATGTTCCAAGGCTGCCCGGCGTCCATGTTTTATCAGCTGAAAGCCTTGGCAGAACCTGACAAACGTGAGGGACCCCATCAAAATGTGAAAGTTAATGCCCAAGTGTCATCCCTATGAACGTTCTAAAGTAGATATTGTAATGAAAAATACATATAACATTATTCACTTCAATGTCTATACGAAAAAATAAATATGAGCGGAGAGCGTGTCATCCATGCGCAAAGTTGCGAAAGTGTCATTCGACATCCAAGTGGTCGCCATATTGGCTGCATCTCCTGCCACCCCGGATGATCGCCATGGAAAACATGCTGTGGCCCCTCCTATGGGAGACAAACACACCCCTTCTGACACGGAAGCTCTTTTCGAAGAAGAGAACATTTCACAACCGAGTGAAATGAGCGGGGCAATATTACCCTATCGGTTCGAGCCATATTTAGATGATATGTGGATCACGGCCAAACCACCTCACCCCCGATCCACCTCCGCGCAGCAGTGATTAAAACAACGGCGCCCGCGAGCGCCGACGACGCCGCGGCCAGACCGCCTCCCGGTCCGATCCACTACTGCGGTGGAGATGAGCCACCCTGGCAGAAGCCGTGTCGACAAGGCCGAGCCCATCATGGATAACGTGTTAGACTGTGACAAAACTATGCAAAATATGAATAAAGAGAAAATGGCCAGATTCCATAGCGCACTATTTTTTCACGTCATTAAGGCTGCCATGGCAGCCGCTACAATCACACAGTGAGAATATCACTCACTTGCCATGTTTTTAAATGTGGCGTGAGTGCCTAAAGAAAACCCACGCAAGCAAAAAATGGCACACACACACACACATGCAGAAACTCTTAATCGCGAGGCAACGCTGTTCATCAGTCTATCACGTTGCTGTTTATCTGTATCTGTACTTGAAAATCCTGCTCTTGTATCATCATGATATTCTATTGTGAATAGTTTCTTTTCACTATTCAGGTTCAGCCTCAGAGAAGTTATGCAGAGCTGGTTCTTACTGTGGACCGCAAACCGCTGAGCCTCAAATCTGTCCCGCTGGTTATATTTGTACAACAGGGTCACGGTCCTTCAACCTCCCTGAACAACTGTGAGTGCACATACCTTTCAAAAACCTCCGATACACCCTATTTCTTGGCATAGGAAGCATTTTTAAGGTGATACAGATAAAGACGGGCTTAACAGAGTTGGACTGACCCGGCAGGGGGTGGTTCATATAAAAGTTTTACAAATAACCTTGTTGCCCTCCCTCCACAGCTGTCCATTTCCCTTTTACTGCCCAGCCAACAGCTCTTCAATGAAGTCCTGCGATGGAGGCTCACAGCCTGTCAACACCAGTGGGCTGAGAAGATCCAAAAACTGCTGCTGCCGTGTATGTGAGGGTGGCACCTATCGACCCTACCCATCAACTGTCTTACAATGCCTGCCTTGCCCTCCAGGATACTTCTGCCCGCCAGGTGTGTACAGCTTCAAAAAACTCATAGTCAGTCTTTGTTATTAAAAAAAATAATAATAAATTCTCCAATGTCTACCACTTTTCTTCCTATTTTACTTTGATCATTGTTTTTATTACGTAGGTACAGATGACTTTCAGACAAACCCTTGCCCTCCGGGGTATGTCTGTCCATCTGGGTCCGCACGACCGACACCCTGCCTTCCTGGCTCTTTTGGCGACCTGACCCGGGCTGAGACACTCGCTGACTGTCAACCATGTCCGGCTGACACCTACAACAACCTGCATGCTCAGAAGGCCTGCTTCCCCTGTGGTAGCTCCTCCACTTCACCTCCAGGTTATATTGAATTATCCATAACTATGTTTGGTATCACTTCAGCTATTGTAAATGGTAGGGGGGGCGGGGATCACATGTAATCTTTATATATCAAGAAAGTTATTTGGATACCTTAGAATGACAGACAGTGACAATGTAAGAAAATACAGATTAGATCCTTCTTTGCAGCTCTCTGTGGGAATATGGCAGTTCTGTGTACTGAGAGGTCCCATGAGGCAATATCCATTTCATTTAATTCAAAAGGTGTTTGAACTCATTCAACCCATACATTTAATGTCAAGCTTGAACAGAAAAGGAGTTTTGGAAACTGCTCCCATAATGTTGGAAGTTTCAAATCCAAAATGCCTTAATCTAGATGTAAGAAGAAAACTCACTTAAGTAGATGGAGAGCATAAAAAAGGAAAAGAAGAGGAAGCGATAAAAGCTACCTGTGCCCCAATACATCCGTTCACTGTGTATCATTTATTTTTCGAAACTGCACTATTACATAGCTACAACGTGTCGCGTTTGCATCTCTGTGTAGGCTCATCCTCTTGCACCTGTATTGGCAAAAATCGTGCTTTTCAACGCTCAGATGGTGCATGCTTGTGCAGAACTGGCTTTATCTTTTATAATGAGCTGGATTTCAAAAGCTCAACCGCTGACAGTGCGCTGGACTGCCAGCCTGAGGTTAGTAGTGTGAAAGCCACTGAAATGAAGGCTGATGTAGTATCTGGATATTATATATTCATATGTGTGTGTGTGTTTCAGCTGTATAGGAGGTGTGCTCCAGGGCAGGTTAGGCTGGCAGCATCTAGAGAGTGTGTAACACCTTCTCTTTACTCCTGTAATATAACCTGTGGACCAGATGGAGGAACTCTGGATGTGGAGATGGGCATGTGAATATCACCTGTGCTTTTCATTTGCGTTTATACCCGGTCCATAGTCTGTAAAAGAGTACATAAAATACATAAAATGTTGCAAATTCATTTTGTGACGTGACAATAACATATTTTTTCTGTATATGCCTAATCCTGATTTCAAGCTGCCACTGTCAGCGATATGTGTCTGCCGAAGAGCTGTGCGACACTTCCTGCCTCACTAAAATGCCGACACTCTCAGCCCATTTTTCCCCAGATGGACGTTTTCTCCTCAGCGTCAAAGAAAGAGACAGCACAGTCTGGGCCAAAGTGCGATTTTAAGCTATCCCGTGCGAGCATAATGCTGTTATTACCGAGGATGAAACAATTTCACTATGTGTGTGCATGTGCATGGTTGTGTGTGTGTTGGTGTGTGAGTGGGTACATAGAGGATGGGCTAAGGAAGAAACCCATTCCAAGTTTTACCCAATTTAAATGATGAGCCAGATAATACCCCTTTTGGGAGCAAAAAGTGGGGCTGATTTTAGAGTTCTTTCACTTTTCTTCGGACGGAATGTGAGATACTTTACAGCATCCATCCATTTTCTGTAGCACTTATCATGTTTATGCTACATTGACGCTATGGTCACGGTGGCCGAGCCAGAAAGGTTTGCTCAAAATGTACTGTGCTGCTGGGATTTTGTCAGTATTGTTGCCCTTGTAATCAAGACTTACTTGATGTTCACCCTGTTTTACTATGGCCAACTAGGCTTCTCTTTTGTATTGTGTTTGCCCTAGTCAATTTAAACATTTCACGCACATCCACGCAATCTGCCGTGGATGTTTAGGCCTAATTGCCCCCCCCCCCCCCCACACACACACACGTTATTTCACAAGGCATGAGCCGATAATCGGTTCTACGCTATACCCTGTTTTTAAAAAAAAATCACAATATCAACACAAAATAACTTTTCAGGACCTGTATGAGATTTTTAAAATTGAATTTTATTTTTATGAGTGGTCAATGAAAGTTCAGTGTGCAGTCGGCGATTAGGAAATCTGCCTCACAGTTCTGAGGACCGGGTTCAACTCCTGGCCCCACCTGTATGGAGTTTGCTTTTTTCTCCCTGTGACTGCATGGGTTTTCTCCGGGGATTCTGGTTTCCTTCCACATTCCAAAAACCTGCGTGGTAGGTTGATTGAAAACTCTAAATTGCCAGTAGGTGTGAATGTAAGTTTGAATGGTTGTTTATTTATATGTGCCTTGAAATTGGCTGGCGACCAGTTCAAGGTGGACCCTGCCTCTCGCTCAAAGATAGCTGGGCTAAGCTCCAACCTCCCTAATGAGGATTAGTGGTACAGAAAATGGACAGATGGATTTTTATGTCCTTGGTTTTACAATTTACAAGAGAAACAAAATTACATCTGATCACTTTGATAAGCAAAAGTTATTTAATTAGTATTCATGTATGTATTAGCTGTACTCAGTAGATAATTTCTATGTGTTTTTCCAGACTTTGGTGGACGTTTTAGGACCAGATCCCCATACAAAGAATATTGAGAAAATCCATTTAGTTCAGTTTGACTCTCAAGGATTGTTTGGTTGGATTCCCAAACAAAGAGAAGACATTGAAATGTTTCTCTCAGGTGATCTGATTTTCTGCTAACCTTGTCTTTTTTTTTTTTAAATGATATTGAACTGTTTCTCTCAGTTCAGTATCATTTTAAAAAATGCAATCTTTCTGACTGAGTTATTTATCTCGTCTTCAATTGAGAAGATGTCGTAGCTCCCACACGGAAAAAGAGAACCACAACAGATCACGATGAGGGGTTGTCTGTCCTCCCTCGTATCCCAAACCCAGTTGCCTGTCTGTCCACTGGCGATATGCTAATTTTCCATCTCACCATTAATCACACAGGTACACAATCTGCTTTCATTGATTTTTACTGTGCTTTATGTTTGGGTTGAGGCTACTAATTCATTCGGTACCTTGAAGATCGCAACCTGAGCCACTTCCCCGTCTATGAGAAAGACCACTTGTTCAACAGTAACCCTAGTTGGGACTTTGGGGTCTTCAGACGTGTGCAGGCACTCATCAAGCAATCAAACCTGAATAACACTTGGTAATGCACTACAGGAAGAACTTCATGTACCCTACTCAATATTTTAGATGGGGAAACATTCCATTTGTTGTCCTGTCAGGTTTGTCCATCCTTTTTCAGAAACCGGGAAATATGTATTCATGGACAGTGTTGTCCCAGATTGGAGTCTGGTGGTAGTGGTGAGTGAGGATGGGACACTATGTGACCCACGGGCCTCAGTGTTCCAGGCCATGACCCCAGCACAACTTGTCAGGTATGGAGTCACCAAGCAGCACCAACTAAACTTCCTACCGGATTGGGGAGCAATTACAGGTCAGTATCCTGATTTTTGTGCATCTTCTTCCTCTTGATATCCACTCAGTGACTACACATCTGTGTAATATAATGAAATCCAATGTAAATGCTCCTCTAAAAATTCTGCCTTTTCAGAGATATTGAAGACATGAATAAAACTATCAGTAAGGTATTAGTTGAACACTTTTTATTGTGGTTGTAGTTTACAGTCATGTGGAACTGCATTGCATAAAACTGAGAGCTGTTGCACACCTTGTGCCTCATCAGTGCAGCCACAAATAAGTATTGACAACATATAAGACAAGTGGGCCTTATGGCACAACGCTAACTGTCTTCAGGTCTCTTGAGTTTGGTCTTAGTGGTCGTAGTGATCGTGACCACAACAGTTGTGGTTCTCTGGCCCAGCAAAGAGAAGCTGTTGTCGCAATGGAGAACAAAGCCAAAGTGGCGCAGCCTTGGCGACCCCCCTCGTCCTGTGGAGTGCCCATGCAGTAGAGACAGGTACAGAATGCATTTTTTTAAACAGTGATAATTCGATTGTCCAAAAAGAAATAGTAAACTTGGTCCCAACTTAAAACGCCTCCCCTCCAAAACGTCTCTTTACTTCATTTAACCACTACACAAACACCAAAGAAAGCCATTGATTCTGAAATATTATGGATTCTGTTTGTGTCTCTCCAAGCTTTTGTGGCTCTCCAGGCAGTAGAGGTGTAGGAGAGGGAGCCGAGTCTGAGGAGCCCGCTATCTCTAAAGGTGGTAAGATAACTTTTAAATGAACGTGGGTGGAATGTGTTGTATGTCGAGTTGGGAGTTATAATGGAGCTTTTAAGACAAATTGGTGGCACGCACCCTCATTTAAAGACTGCATTTGTGACCATTTCTGAACAATGTGAAAAATTATCTAATAAAAACACAACTTGTGGTGTATGCTGTTCACACCTCACTAAGGTACTTTGTGATTTTCTCCCGTTTTGCTCACAGGCTAATCTACCGCCACAATTTTCTGAACTTGTTCTTGTTACGTTCCACAATTTCATCTAATTTGTGTGTTTTCTGATTTATACTTAAAAGGTAAACTACTGCTCACAGGATTTGAATGGACCCTTCATATTCCTTCCCCCCTCGAGTCATTATTCAAAACCTAACATGAATATGATGAGACATGCACGGCAGTTGTTAGACAAGCGCAAGGCTCGTTACCCATTTGACAATTTGATATAGGGGTCTGCACCAACTAGGCGTTCTGGCACAGGGAGGGTTTGTCCTTTGGTTGTTTGCCCTCTGCATCCTTGAAACTGTCAGTCCTTAACCAGCGTGGCTCATTTAAAGGGAATGACAGGAACCACTTTGATTCGCAGTGAGTGAAGTTGACTGTAAACACATCCACAGCAGCGCAGACCTCACTCTTTCAGATGTGCCAGTGTGTTTTGGACTATGAGATTGCCAGCACCGCTGTAACCCTTCCCTGGCACATGGTTCTGTTACCCACCGTACCAGATTTACACAGGTGTGGAAAATAAGCGCTCAAATTTTCTTGGTTTGTTTTGGAATGATACATGCAACAGTGAAGCAGAAATTTGCTTTAAAAATGCTCCTTTTCTGTTTGCTACTCTTATGCCCTATTGTTGGCAAACAGGGTATGGGGACTTTTTTTCCCTGGAGGTGGATATTTCGCAATAGTTTTGGCAAAGCACCTACATCCCTCGGTAACGGATCAGGGTGGGGCTGCGGGGGTGTGCCTGTGAGTGCATGTCAAATTATTGACACCTCTTTAGACGCAGCTTTTGTCTCTGATTGATTGTTTTTCTTCGAGCATAGTGGTTTCTTAAAATTCAAAGTAGAGGTACAAGATAGGGCCAGAGAGGCAAAAAATATTTTTCATGAAGTATTTTACTACTTTCTCGGGTTATAGTGACAGTTTTAACAAATGTGGCAAAAGGGGATCTAAAGAAATGCAAACTACCCTATTGATGATAAAATAACACCATAAAGAAGACCACAACACAAAGTAACGAGTACTGACTACAAGTGAAGGCTTCATGTCTCCTCACTGTGCTGTGTTCTGTTATTCATGCCACTTGATAGCACATTTTAGTGTCCACTGGCTGCATTAAAAGTTCATAGAGCGTGACCAGGCAGCATTTAAGAGCAATGACTGATGATAAAGAACATAATAGTCGCTATCACATTGACTTGTAGTAGTATTTCTATCTCCCACTAACCCTCTGCAATTTTAATTGTGGTGGTTATCATTCATTACATGCACAGTCTTGTTGCTGTGTTCAGAGTTAAGGTCTCTTTATGCTTTCGTGCTCACTTGCCTGGCAGCACCCCCATTGCATCATGTGACGGACGCATTGGGGGCATGACACCCAGACAGCAAAAAAAAAAAATGCTGCGTGTAAAATGCCCCGGGGATCATCACTTGTGATTGGTCCGTTTTACTCACATGCTGTGATGACGTACTCACTGTTCCTCCCAATTCCACATAACACCTACACCGCCGCCTTCTTAATTGATTTTGCAGCATATTTAAACATGACCAGCATTTAGGTTCATTTGTTAAACAAGACACGCTTCCACTGTCACCATTATTGTTGTGTTGTTCCTTTTTTCGGAAAGGAAAATGAAAATGAGTACCGGAAATGGCCATAAAATGCAGGGGAAACTTCATTCTGTGGTGTCTTAGCCAGTACTAGCCGTATTGACACCCCTGACTTGGAGAAGAATTGTAGCATATTTTCAAAACAGCGCACGTGGTTGTCCTTCAGTAAAAAGATAAACTGCACGTTGGACAGCCGCAGTGACGTCAGCATGGTCGCCACCCACACGACCATAAAGAAGACTTTATTATGGAAACGTACAGTACTGTACTTCTGGTGACTTTGAGTAGCAACATGCACTGTTCCTGTGTAGGAATTGCATTGGCGTGCTGTTTAGAGGAGTTCAATGTGAAGACATTGTATGACAAACTGGAGGATCAGAACCTGCATGTGGCCTCGCAACTGGCCCAACATCGCAAAGCCACACAAACGTTTTATCGGAATATTAGTCAACAGGTTGATGGCCTACAGGTGAGAGGGAATCATGTCACTTTTGTGTACATTTACGGTAGACTATATGGTCTTCTTAAATGACAAATGATTTATTAATTTTCAGAATGTCTTTGAGAACATGGATGGTAAAAAGCTGAATCTTCTAAAACAACTGCTGGCATCCCAGGATGCTGTGAGGGATAAAGCAGACAATCACACTCTTAAAAAGATGAAAGATGAAGGTAAAAATTGAGCAGTACTTTTTTGACAAGTGATCTTTCTTTCTCATTTGTTCTTTTTATTTTTTATTTTTCAATTTCACAATGTTCAATTTACAAATACAAAAGAACAACGACAAAACATTTTGTGTCTGGAATCCCATTTCAAAATATATTATTACCCAGTTGAAAAATCCCCAGCATTGCTAGAAGCTGTTCTCAGATCTGTGGAGGCACTCTTATGTAAGCTGAACCAAGTGACTTGGCAGACTCAGGATCAGCCTTCTGTCCCAGACATCCATACCCAGCCTCTTGATGCCAGGGAATGTGAACTACCAGCTCAGACCAGCAACAATGTCACATTGGTACAAAATGCTTTATTTCAGTTTGTTCCATATACTTAAACTTAAAAGTGGAGAAATCCATTTATGAAAGTATTAATTATTTCAAACGTTCATCTCTAGGATTCATCTGTGGACTTGAACCAAACGGAAGTGCTTGCCCATGATGCAAGTAAGGACCAAACCTTCACATCAATGTCATCTTTTAGTTGCTTATTTTATTGGTGTTTAAAATGTGTCAATTATTGTGTGTAGCTCAAATTCCATTTTTAATAAATAATATTGTGGGAAAGATAATTATTTGCAATGAGTGGAAAACTGCAGTGGACTCTCAGCGATCCTAAGGAGTGTACCGCTTGGAAAGCAAGCATTATTTTTAGGACGTACATACCTCTAAAGTCACATAAAAGTGGAGGTCCATTTGTGTCTTTGTTGTTTATTCATTTTGTGCCTGTGTGTGCTCACGATGCCATCACACCATTGTAAATATTATACTGTCCAAGTAGCCTTACGAGTTGTGAATTTCTCATTCAATTGTTTTGAAAGGTAAATAAATGAGATTGTTGTCTTTGACCGTAGACATCACATTGCAATATTAGCTCGTAAAGAAAAAGTATGACAACTTATAAGGCCAGTTAAACCCCTTACTCACCAAATCAAATATTCTTAGAAATATGGAAAAGCTATGGTGCATCATGGCAAAACTCAAGATCCCAGGCATTTTTTGTCTTTTAATGGACTTGGATTTGTTTAAGTGTTTGTTTACTGTTTGTCTATGATCAAATTTCATGCTTGACCTTGTGTAACGTGTTCTCCTGAACACTTTTTTGTTTCTTTCTCTTAGTCGATTCACGGAGCACTGCTCCTTGTCTAAGTGATGTGGATTTATCCAAGCAAGTCAGCACACTGCAAGAGAACCACCAGTCGCTCCAGAGTCTTCCCCCAGCTGATCCCAGACAACCTCTTCTCAATGGTAAGCAAACACTAAAAACCAAACTTATTGGTTAAAATCACACAAACTCAACAACCGGTTCACATAAAGCCAAAATAAACAATATTTTCTTCTGTTCTCACAGTGATGTGTAATTCAGCCCAAGAGAACCCTCAAGTGCCACTCATTCCCACTGTGTTGGAGAGCCTCTCCCCCCATCACACTGCTGTTTTTTTATTTGGCTGTGGGGTGATGGAGCTGCTTGAAAAATGCCCCATGCTCCCCTCCTCTGTTCTCCTCACACTGGCAAAGTCTGTCCCTCTTTCGCCACCGTGTTCTGATAACAGCCTGCTGGCACATTGCTGGGGGGACTTTTATTTTGACGCCAGCATCGAGTTCTTTATCTGTCCGAGGCTAAGCTGGACCACGTGGGAAGTTTTATCGCCACCATTCTTCAATCCATGGCTCACATAGCATCAGGTGATCGTAAAGATATCACTATGCTGTCTAAGAACTTTGCCAACCATCTTTAGAAGCGATGGAACCTCTGAGAATTATAGTGGGCTAACACAATTTTTGTTGTTTCAGTGTCGATATGAATAGAGAAAATACATTCATTTCAGATAAATACTGGTGTACTTTACAATTTTGTTCCGATTTGTATAGATGACATTCCTATGCTCCAATCAGTGGGCCATCTGATGTTTCCGAGATAGCCGCACCCCTGAAACCAGATTTTACCACCTGTAAAAACATCCCATAAAGTGAGGTTTGGAGTGGTTGAAAACTCGGAAAATTAAGTAAAGCAAAGCAAAGCAAATTTATTTTTATAGCGCATTTCATACTCAAGGTAACTCAATGTGCTTTACATGATTAAAGGCATTTGAAAAGAAAGAGATAAAACATTTAAAATGGGATAAAAACAATAAAAATCACAAACAAAATGTGACAAAAAAAAACAAACCGCGTACAGTACAAGTAATATGACCAAAAAGTGGACATATTCTAAAAAGCATGAGAAAAAAGAAGAGTTTTCAACCTGGATTTAAAAAGATTCACACTTGGGGATGACCTCACCTCTGTTGGCAACTTATTCCATTTGTGTGCTGCATAATAGCTAAATGCTGCTTCACCATTTTTGCTTTGGACTCTGCGCTCCACTATTTGACTTGAGTCGGTCGATCTCAGAGCTCTCCTTGGTTTGTATTCCGTTAGCATTTCTTTCATGTATTCAGGACCTAAATCATTTAGTGATTTATAGACCAGTAGCAGAACTTTAAAATCTATTCGAAAGCTGACTGGAAGCCAGTGCAAGGACTTTAGAATTGGGGTTTATATGCTCTGACCGCTTTGTTTTGGTCAGAAGCGAGCTGCAGCGTTCTGAATGAGATGCAGCTGTTTAATACTCTTTTTGGGGAGTCAAGTCAGAAGACCATTACAGTAGTCAAGTCTACTTGAGATAAAAGCATGGATGAGATTTTCCTGGTCTGCTTGACACATACAAGACTTGACTCTAGATATGTTTTTCAGATGGTAGAAAGCAGTTTTTGTGATTGATTTGATATGATTGATGAAAGTCAGGTCAGAATCAATCAGAACACCAAGGTTTCGGACTTGGTCTTTGTTTTTTAAAGATAGAGAGTCCAGGTGTTTACTAAAAGCAATCTCTTCTTTATTGCCAAAAACAATTGTCTCAGTTTTGTTGTGATTTAGTTGAAGAAAATTTTGGCTCATCCAGTTATCTATCTGATTTAAACAGTGGCACAATACCTCAATTGAACTGTAGTCATCTTAAGAGACTGCTAAATATAATTGTGTGTCATCTGCATAGCTATGGTAGTCAAAATTAAAGTTGTGAAGAATTTGACCCAAGGGTAGCATATACAGGATGAACAGGAGAGGTCCAAGAACGGAGCCTTGAGGGACCCCATAGGTCATTGCCATTTGCTGAGACCTCCACTGGTCACAAAGTAGGTCATTTACCACCACCATTTAAGGACCGTTCCATTTAGTCCGACCCACGTTTCCAACCTGTTTAGCAGTATATTGTGATTTACCGTAAAGTAGCACTTTGGCTTAGGTGCATCAAGTGAAAGTTTACCGTTTTTCAAGAAATATTGAGCGATTTTGACAGAAGCTGTGTGTGGGCAGTATTGCCACAGTAACCTTAATAAAACAACTTGGTTACTTTAAATATTGAAATGATGCATTTCTTTGAACTTTTTGTAGTACCACACTGTGCATTGTAGAATCATCCATCGCATCCCAATTGTTTTCTTCTACTTATTCAGACATAATTGGTGTGCGTGAAGGGTTAAATGTAATTGAATGTCTTTTTTCTGAGTCGCTACTTTGATGGCAGACATTTCTTACTTAAAAGAAACTACTGCTGGTTTGAAAACATAGCAGTAATGCAATTATTCTCCTGGGGAAAGTAATGTGTTATTTTGTTTGTTATTCAAATTGGTGGAATTTGCATAACAATATTGCATGCACCATTATTGCTCTCCACATTTTTTTTCCAAATCCCATTTTGTTCCTTTTCTATCTGGTAAACTAGTCCAGCCATGAGTAATTCAATTGTGCATTGATAAATATGAAAACAACCCCAAACCCAATATGCATGTCCAATACGATATGACCTAAGTTCAAAATCAATACATTTGTAAAAATACCAACATCGTAGGAAAAACATGTGGATAAGCAAGTATCCAGAAGAAGTCATCTTTGCCATATACTGTAAATCACCAAGATACAAATTGCCTACATTTTATTACAGTTATGTAACTTTAATTCACGCCACCCCAAAATGACAAAAATCGACTTAACGCGCTCTCGTTGTCGGTGATTCAATTTTCTTATCCAGTATGTTTTTAATCCAGGATGCAATGCCCAGAGCTTGATGCGGGCTCTTCATGATGCGATCTCAGCCCTGAGTCTACAACTATTCAGCATGTCGTTCAAACAGAGCACAGTAGAGGTATACATTGGATGTGGTGTTTCATTATCATGGCTGATATTCATACAGTTTTATTTGATTGAATCTCTCTGGCCATAGGGCGAGGAAATTACCAACATCAGAGTTCCCAAAGGTGTACACTTCACTGAGCATTTATTCGCGGGAAGGTGAGCTGAAACACACAAACGTAAGAGCAGGGTCTAGTATCTAAATTCTAACAAAGTCGCACAATGAGCTTTTTCTTTTCAGATTTGGGAAATACAAGAATTCCATGTTAGAGCAACTCTTTGAAAATCTCACACCGATTACGGCTGAGGAGAAGGAGACAGGTAAGAGCCTCCATGCAAAAGTTATTGTAATGCTCAAAATGTGGGGGGGGGATCAATCTGTTTGTGAATGCTGGTTAACCGGTCTTTTTTTAGAATTTATCATTCAGAGAATTTCAAATCATCTCTTCAAACTGTGGCCAAAAATAGAAAAAAGTAAAATTTTTTACGCCTGTTTCACTGATGCACAGGAAAATGTTCAAGGATACAAGGAATTTTCATAACACACTGATACAGTGTAAGGCACAAAATTTGATAACTCGGGTTCCATATTAGCCCATTAAAACTAAGAACTTGTGAAATACAAATAAAACAAGAACATACAATGAAATAAGTAAAAATAAAAGGAGAAAAAGATTTTCAGAGATTTGCTGTTGGAATGTTCAAATGTGCAAATGATATGAGGACTTGTATGCAGTGAATAGACACATCCCAAAAATTTGATATTCACAATTTCAAGGTAAAACTGTAGTTCTTTTGCCCATCTTAGTCTAACTACTATATATTAAGGCTCAGTCTTTTGATGCCACATTTAAAATCTCATTTTTATTGAAGTTGTTTGATGTTTTTTACCAGCGGTTTCACAAAGTACCACCTCAAAAAAAGAAAAAAAAAATCTTAAACTCTCCAAATTCCACCATAATGACTAACATTGAAATGCAAAACCAAAAGTGTTTCTGTTTCCATAAAATGTATATTTAATATTACTGTAAGCCACTGGCACATTATGCACAATTGTCACATTAGTAGTGCACTTGCATACAGTGACTTGTGAAAGTATTCGGCCCCTTTGAACTTTTCAACCTTTCGCCACATTTCATCCATCTATCCATTTTCTTTGCCGGTTATCCTCACGAGGGTTGTGGAGAGTGCCAGAGCCTATCCCAGCTATCAACGGGCAGGGGGCAGGGTACACCCTGAACTGGTTGCCAGCCAATCGCAGGGCACATCGAGACAAACGGCTTCAGTGAAGTGCACACCTTTGGGAACTCACATTCACACCTAGGGGCAATTTAGAGTGTCCAATTAATGTTGCATGTTTTTGGAATGTGGGAGAAAACAGGAGTACCCTGAGAAAACCCTCGCAGGCACGGGGACAATATGCAAACTCCACACAGGCGGGTCCGGGATTGAACCGGAGACCTCAGAACTGTGAGGCCAACGCTTTACCAGCTGTTCCACCATGCCGCCGGCTTCAAACATAAAGATATATAATTTCGATTTTTTTTTGGACAAGAATCAACAACAAGTGGGACACAATCGTGAATTGGAACAAAATGTATTTGATATTTTATACTTTTTTAACAAATAAAAAACTGAAAAGTGGGGCGTGCAATATTATTTGGCCCCTTTACTTGCAGTATAGTAAACTCACTCCAGAAGTTCAGTGAGGATCTCTGAATGATCCAATGTTGACTGCTGATGATAATTAGAATCCACCTGTGTGTAATCAAGTCTCCGTATAAATGAACCTGCTCTGTGATAGTCTCAGGGTTCTGTTTCGAATGAGAGAGGGCATCATGCAGGAGTATCAGACCTTTGTAAATCTACCAAGACTCGACCGTCCCTCTAAACTTTCACCTCCAACAAGGAGAACTGCAGAGATCTACAGCTGAGGTGGGAGAGTCTGTCCATAGGACAACAATCAGTACACTGCACAAATCTGGCCTTTATGGAAGAGTGGCAAGAAGAAAGCCATTTATCAAAGATATCCATAAAGTCTCATTTAAAGTTTGCCACAAGCCACCTGGGAGACACACACAACATGTGGAAGAAGGTGCTCTGGTCAGAAACCAGAATCGAACTTTTTAGCCACAATGCAAAACGATATATTTGGCGTGAAAGCAACACAGCTCATCACCCTGAACACACCATCCCCACTGTCAAACATGGTGGTGGCAGTCTCATGGCTTTTCTTCAGCAGGGACAGGGAAGATGAATGGAGCCAAATAAAGGCCCATTCTGGAAGAAAACCTGTTGGAGTCTGCAGAAGACCTGAGACTGGGACGGAGATTTATCTTCCAACAGGACAATGATCCGAAACATAAAGCCACATCTACAATGGAATGGTTCACAAACAAAGGTATCCGGGTCTTAGAATGGCCAAGTCAAAGTCCAGACCTGAATCCAATTAAGAATCTGTGGGCAGAGCTGAATACTGCTGTTCACAAATGCTCTCCATCAAACCTCACTGAGCTCGAGCTGTTTTGCAAGGAAGAATGGGCAACAATTTCAGTCTTTTGATGTGCAAAACTGATAGAGACATACCCCAAGCCACTTACAGCTGTAATTGCAGCAAAAGGTGGAGCTACAAAGTATTAGTGCAAGGGGGCCGA
The DNA here is from genome assembly GCF_019802595.1 of Syngnathoides biaculeatus. Lineage (NCBI taxonomy): Eukaryota > Metazoa > Chordata > Actinopteri > Syngnathiformes > Syngnathidae > Syngnathoides > Syngnathoides biaculeatus. The sequence goes on along the minus strand of NC_084647.1, from coordinate 26,607,730 downwards.
AAAATATTGCACGCCCCACTTTTCGGGTTTTTATTTGTTCAAAAAAATTAAAATATCCAATAAATTTCGGTCCACTTCATGACTGTGTCCCACTTGTTGTTGATTGACAAAAAATGTTAATTTTCTATCTTTATGTTTGAAGCCTGAAATGTGCCGAATGTTTAAAAAGTTCAAGGGGACTGAATACATTCACAAGGCACTGTATAGGAAAATCAAACAATTGTGCTTGTACTAATAACGGTTCAGTAAAAATGATTGCAAAATAGTTAAACAAAATATGAAAACTATACCTGCGTAAAATATTTAAAAACAAAAATTTCTTAATGAATGAAGTATTTTACTAAAAAGTTAAAGTCAACTTTCTTGACAACTGTCCTGTACTGGCTTAAGCACTGTAATTTGCACAGTCTGAACATTTCATTTAGTGATTTTTTTTTTTTTCCCCCCAAACCACAGGAAGCCAGCACACCCCCAGTGGCACATGTACCACAATGTCAATCATTGGTTTCAGGCAAAAAGTGATTATTGTTGCATACCATATTTGCTGACACGGGCTCACTTGTCTCCTTCATCTTTGTAATCTATGATCATAACATAATGAATGAATTGCATCAATTAGTGGTATCAAATAGGAAGTTGATTTCACAAAACTGTTTTCATCAGCACAAAATTGTCCCGCTGTTATTAGTCTAACAAACCAAGCGTCTCCTCCCCCTCCTCCTCCTCCGCCCCTCAAGGCTTCTACGAGGCTCACAGCAGGCTGCGGCATCAACTTTTCAGCTGCTTTACTTTCAGATGGATACATTAATTGTACCCGGAGGGAAAATGTTTTGCAGTACAATCACGGGGCTATTCATTATTACATCGCCATCCTGCATGTGGCACATGCACACAAATTCCGTGATAGACATAAAATACTTCAGTTCATCAACTGCAATTACATAGTTGGTTCTGTATTGGAGTAGCAGCACGGTGGGCGATTGGTTAGCACGTCTGCCTTCATTTCTTGAGGATGATGATGGTGCAGTATTTGAAGTAGGCTGCTATTTCGCACAGTTCCAGAGATCTGTTGAAGCTCTCTGTCAAATGTTGAATGTCGAGCAATATTAAGAGTTTCACATGAACTTTTGCATCTATTTTTCAAGCTTTGCCACCATATGGGACTCCAATACAGGTATGTGTATTAATAATTGTTATCTTCATTGACTAAGCCCATTCAAAGTAACTCTTTTCAAGGTGGCGTGTGTTGAAGCGGAAATAGACCGCATGAACGAGGCTTTCTTGGAGCTCAGTATGCAGCTACAGAGAAGAACTCGCGTGAGTTTGTTGGAACAGGACGGAGACGACCGCTCCGTGGTAAGGAACTGGATATTTACACATTGCGTATACATTTACTTTACTTAAGCATCGTGTTTCTGTGTTGTTTTTATAGGGAATAAAATGAGTGCTATGTAGACCGCATAACAGTCCTTATGCTGGCCACAATAAAAGGGCACTCTGAAATGTTGCAGTTTTGCTTTGTTAAGGGGGTCAGTATCTGTTAGTGTCTGGTGTGACCATCATTTGCCTCCCGCACTGCAACACATGACCTTTGCATAGATTTGATAAGCTCGTTGCTTGTGGCCAGTTGAACATTGGTCCACTCCTCTTCAATGGCTGTGCCAAGTTCCTGGTTAGCTTTCACGAATTGTGCACAGATCCCTCCAACATGCGGCCATGTATTATCATGTTTTAACATTAGGTGATGGTCGTGGATGAATGACACAAAAATGGGCCTCAGAAACCCATCACGGTTTATCTGTGCATTCAAAATATAATCAATAAAATGCACCTGTGTTCGTTGCCCATAACATACGCCTGCCCAGACCATAACCCCACTCCCACCATGGGCCACTCGATCCACAATGTTGACATCATCAAAACGCTCACCCACACAATGCCACACACACTGTCTCCCATCTGGCCAATGAAAACCAGTGAAAACGGGTATTCACCTGTGAAGAGAACACCTTTCCAACATGCCAGACAGCTTTGAATGTGACGAACTCCAGTCGAACCTGAATCCTGATGAAGATGACGAGCATGCACATGAGCTTCTCTATGACATTTTCTGACAGTTTATTGTAGAAATTATTTGGTTACGCAAAGTGATTGTTGCGACAGCTGTCCAGATGGCTGGTCTCAGACAATCTTGGAGGTGAACATGCTGGGTGTGGGGGTCCAAGACTGGTGTGATTACAGGTGTTTTGCGGTTATGAGGCCAGTTAGATGTTCTGCAAAATTGTCTGAAAAGCCTTTGGAGACAACTTATGGTAGAGAAAGGACCAGTAACTTCATGAGCAACAGCTCTGGTGGACATTCCTGCAGTCAGCATGCCAATTGCATGCGCCCTCAGATCTTGTGACATCTTGTGCATTGTGCCCAATAGTATGATAAAAGTGCATATTTCAGAGTGGCCTTTTATTGTGACCAGCCTATGACTGTGGCACACCTGTCTAATAATCGTGCTGTCCAATCAGCATCTTGTTTTGCCACACCTGTGAAGTCTGATGAACTATTTCAATAAAGGAGAAATGGTCACTAACACAGATTGAGACATATTTGTCAACAATATATGAGGGAAAAGGCCTTTAGGGTATGTGACTGCTGACTTGGCACAAGCCCTGGGATCAACCCGTGATCGTTGCTTCAAACCAAATTGGTTAGAATTCTGTTCCATTTCGGGTACGGGTCATTAAGATTTTTATGCGCGTCTTATTTATTATGAAAGACGTGCACACCCCATTCCGTGTCGATGGGAGCCTAATACTGCTCAGTTCAGAAGATTAACAATATTTAATGTTTATGTACAGTATGTTTCATTTGGTAGTTGTGGAGAACTCGTCTGCTTCATATTGAGGGTTTAGTTCATTACCTTATTTAGCCCTTTTATTGATTTTTTTTTTTTTAAGCCTTTGATGTGGCTCTTGTATTGAATCCCTCCGGACTCTGCACATATTCCTTGTGTCTCAGCTAGCGGGTGTTTGTGTTTGACACACTCATCTTTACACTCTGATTGAATCCTACACCCAAAAAAAAAAAAAAAAAAGAAATCACTTCATCAGTAACACACTCTGTGGTGTGTCCTGTGTCAGAGGGCAGTTCCACCAAGCCTGAGTCGTAATGGAACAATTCTGCTGGAAATGAAGAGACGTTATTTATCTCAGCGCCTCAATGACCTCCAAATCACGTTGGAACGCATCGGGCAGGGGCGAGGCAGCAGGTCCAGTGCCGAGATGCACGCGTGCAGCAGCACCACCCGGCCGGAGCCAACACAGGGCTGTGCTGGCACTGAACATTTCTCATTCCTCCCGCGGGATTCCAGCCAGTCACAGTCGAGGCCGGCAACCAGCGGAGATGTGCGTCTTGATAAGAGTGACCTTGAGAGTTATATTTCTGCACAGCAAATTGAGTAACACTCTCCAAACTTAGACACGCTACTGGACGAGCAGATGCCACAGAATCCACGCTACATCATATAAATAGCTAGGTGGAAATACGCGCAACACAAAGACGTAATGGCCTTGTGATCCCAAATCTAATAATAGATGCATACTGACACATTACTTTTTTTCGCTAGTCTTTCCTCCACTCCGTGCCCTCAACATTAGTTACACCTTCAAATTCAAATGTACACACAAGACTAAAATAAAATTGGATATACAGTATAATAAATGAAGCTTAATGCCCTAGTGTTCAGCTTAACTGCCTTACAGTTGTGCGGCGCGGGGTTCAAGTCTCAGCTTGTTCTCTTTGTGCTTGCATGGATTTTCTCCTGAGTACTCTGGCTTCTTCCCAAATTCCAAAAATGTGTATGCTTGTTTCATTCAAACACCGATTTTTTTCATTTAAATTAAACTTGTCTTAGAATAAAGTTTTCATATTAGAAAGTTTAATAATCAGTGAGAACAAAAGAACCGATCAGATAAAACTTAGAAACATTTAAGAATAATATTGTATATTTTAAGGATAAAAAGTTATTTTATGAGGATCGATTTGCAATATAATTTTTTTTGTGGGAGGTTAAATCTTAATATCTTCAGACGGACTTTAAATTTTGAGAACAAAGTCATGATACAATGAAAAAAAGTTTTTAGGAGGACAAAAATAATCATGAGAAATTTTAAAGTATAAAGTTGTAATCGGTAGAAAATATGTTTTAGGAAAAAAAATTGTTAAAGCTAAATAGAGCAGCAATATTATGAGAATAAAATATATAATTATGATAACAGTTAGGGTTAGGGTTAGGGTTAACATTCTGAGGATAAAAGAGAAAGAATAAAATTGTAACATTACAGTGCAGAACAGTATTCGTCAAAAGTTCAGTAGCTGAATGCTTACATACAACATTTGCTTTACTTTGGTTTGAACTGATCACCAAGCAGATCAATAAATATTGCATCTATTGTTTGTCTTGCACTGCCTGTACCACCTTATGTTTGAAAAAAAAAAAGATATTTATTTGTTAAAAAAAAAAAAAAAGCTTGTTCATTACTCTACTCTAATTTGGACAATAAACTTTAACTGAACACACCCAAACTGAGCCCTGTGCCTCTGTGCTGTGCATCTCCGTTTGGGGCCTTTTAAGACATTACTCAGGATTAGCTCTCACAATTGCTATTCAAACGCTTTCACACACACACAAACTACTGAAAGGCTGTTATAAATGACTCAAACGCTCTCATACGCAAATGACAGTAAAGCCCGTTTGTATAAGAGTATTTGAGTTTTGTTTATGAGAGGGTTTGAGTAGTGCTTATGAGAGCATTTGACTAGTATTCATAAGTGTTGGAGTCGTGTATATGGGAGCGATACCTGTGCATATGATATATAGTGATTATCAGATCACTTGAGTAATGTTTACAAGAGCAAGGCTTTCACTCATGCATATTAGAGAATTTGACTAGTGTTTATGGGAATGTTTGAGTAGTTTATATGAGAGCTTTTGAGTAGTATTTATGAGAGCAAGACTTTTGCTTGTGCGTATGAGAGGATTTCACTTGTTCATGAGAGTTTTAGTAGTGTTTAAAGGCAGTTTTCAGTAGTTTATGAGTATGAAAGCGTGTGATAGTAATTAGGAGTGCTAATCCTGAATAATGTCGCCAACGGCTTCTCGTAATGTGTTCATCTATAATATATAATTCACCTTGTTGGAAAAAAGCCTGATTAGCAGCAATATGTTATTCTAGTGAGTACAGCACACCTTGCTCCTCGGTTCCTGGGACTTGTTCTCATAATAGAACAAAGGCGTCTGTGAGCCAAATCACAAGGTCAGACAGGGCGAGTCTTCACTTACTATCGGTGTTTGTTTGGTGCTCGGTGCCAAATCCCCCAAGTGGAAACTGGCCTGACCCGACAGCTCTGCGCGCGTGTGTGTGTGTGTGTGTGTGTGTGTGTGTGTGTGTTGTCTGTACACTTTATCAATTAGATTAGCTGCAGCTGAAGTGGCCACTGAAGTGTTTGGCCCACCATTGCTTCACAGATCCACACTATGCTGGACTGGAGCTTTCTGTGTGAGTGAAGCTTTTGTTGTACAGTATATGAATACATATACAGTATGTGTACATAAAACATGTACATTCTGTTTGTAGACGGAGTGTAGGCCTCATTACAGTATTGTTTTCATATTTGAGTATTGGGGCTTTCAAGAAAGTAAGGACTATATCTAATAAGTGAATCATCTGATTACTTTCACTGTAATTGATATGACCATTAATCGACATTTAATATACCGTAGTTCACCACTTCAAATAATTTAATACCTCTCTCTACTTCACTTTTACTAGCATTGACAGCAGTGCGACTGTTACTGGCAAGAGGGTCCTGTTGTTGTTTTCCTCTCAACTTGTTCATTTCTCAATGCCGCATTTATTTTTCATCATACAGTGAATGTTTTCTGCATATCGGATGTTTTCTAACATCAGTATTGTTGTGATCCCAGATCCTCTACGCTACATCGTTGTTTTACACTAAGATTGGTGAACAAGCCCTGGCAACCTTTTACAGGTGTATTGTGCTAGCGCTGGAGAGTATTTGAGATATCAAGATCAAATGATCGTCTAATGATGAGAAAAGCCCTGCAATCACCAAGTGTGTATTTAACCATCCCCACTCCCATCATTCCCAGCTGTGCAGGAGATTTACATGCCAATCTCTATCTGACATGTTCCATCCATGGCAGTGTGCTGCAGTCACGTTATAATCTTGAAATCCTTCCAAATCCCTAGAAATCTGCTCTCTACGGCACAACTCTTGAATATAACACTCCCGAACCTACTTATTTGCTCACAGTTTCCTTCTAAGATCATTTTGTAGGAACATTTGAATTTTTACATACAAACACCTGTTGCGTAAGTAATCTGAAATGGTGCTGTTTTCTTCTTGAAATACAAACGTGCCAAGCACAGAGCGATGTTTGAACCCTCCCAGTGTGAGTTCTGTCGCCAAGCAGTCCTCCTTGTCTGGTCACCATGGTGCCGCATCACTGTTGCTATGGTTCCCTTATCTCCAGGATATGGCTCAAACCAAGGCCCTCCTTATTTAGTGCTCTCGTCAGATTTCCGGCACGGGGCTGATTTTGCTGATTGAACCCGACAATAGCCTCACGTTTCTCCTCACATCAAGATGAGGAATAGGAATAAAAGCCTTTTCGGAAACATTTGTTGTCTGTTCTCGCTTAATCCTTCCATCACTTCGCACTATTATCTGAGCGATTAACGACGCGCACCTAACAGGGAGCCCATTGTGGCTCCCAAGAACACTTGACTGGAGCTTCATCTCCTCTTCGTTCTGGGTCACAGAGTTGAAAGATTAACGCACGAAACAGCGCTTTAATGCACAGCTGCTGTCTCGGAGTCACTGAGGATCAAATGAGTACTTTTGTATTGAGGCCTATGTAGAAATCCATTAAAGACATTGATTCATATATTTTCAATAGCTCTCATCATGTTACGGGTCACCAATGAGCTGGAGCTTATCCCAGTTGATTGGGTGAGGAGCGAAATCCACTGGCGGCCAATCAATGGTATGGTACAATATAGAGAACCATTCGCATTCATTTTCATTTTGTGAAAGCAGATTAAAAAAAAAGATGGAGTCAGGGTCTACAGGAATTCAAATCATCGCTCTCTGCACAACAGAAAATCGTTTTAATAATGTGCAGGAAACTCTTCAATTTCAGACAACTACAGAGTGCTGCTGTTTTGCTTAAGGCTCCGTCACACCATGACGTTCTGGTCAACGTCCACTGAACATTTCAATCGTTCTATTTTTCAGCATTCTCAAATGCGGATGACACATGTGGCGTGTGATTAACGTGTGTCTAACGCATGACTTAAAGTGTGTCAAACGCACGAAAAGCGTATAACAGCGACCAAATAAGATACCCCTAAAAAACATCAGTGTGCAAACGCGTCACGGGTGCGCAACGAACGATTTGTCAACGTAAGACGAGCGTGTTGAGCGTGTGACCAATGGGTGAATAACGACAGAAAAGCGTTTTGCTGGCGTGGAATTTTTACAGTGGAACTGGCACTAAAACGTTGGAAAGTTTATAGTCAGTTCAGTTGTTGTCGTGAGTTAGAACAGTGAGCATCATGCCGCCGAGAAGAACAAAAGTTAGGGCGCGGACTTCAGCAACTAGCACTGCTAGTAAGAAAGCTAAGCCTCTTTCATCACGAGCAATGTGTTTGGAGGAAAAACAACAGCAGGAGGAAGTGCACGTCCGGGAAGTCACACACCATGTGACACCCCCTGGGGACCCTAAACACCTTGCAAACCCCAGTGAGGACGGTCGGACAAAGAGACAAAAGAAGCAGAGAAAGGATTGCAGGCTCCTGGACCGGGCTGTTGAGCATAGTCTGGTGGAATTTTTTCACGAAAACGAACTGCTGCTTTCTGGATCTTCCATAGGAGGTGCTCTCTACTGTAGCTTAATATTAAATGGACCTTGCTTACAAAGCATCGGTTTATATACCCATATGCATGGACGTTCGGGAAACAAACGAATGAGGATCAATGTACTCCAAACGACGTTCGTTTGATTTTAGATACACGCTGTGTGCGCTACGGGTTTGTTCAGTGGTCGTTGACAGGTCCCCAGTGAGTCGTTCACTGCAAAGCAAACAATTAAGTAACAACCAAGTAAAGCTAGAGTTACGACTGACTAACGATAGGCAAACGCGTGCAACGCTCGGCGAACTTAGTAAAAGGTTCCACGGACGTTCTTGAACGTTCTGCAGCATTTAAAATTAAACGTTGATGAACACTGGTCTCGGTGAGAAGATTTTTTCCGGACCGGGGTTCTCCGCCGATTCCCAGCGATCAGTGACATTCCCTGGCGTGGAAAAAACGCTACTCTGAGGCTATCCCGGCGACCATGGACGACTACCAACGTTTCCTCAAACGCTATAGCACGCTGGCCAGAACGGTGTGACGAGGCCATTAGCAACAGTGTAAATGGACTCGGTTAACGCCTGAAGGTGCAAGCGTAAATGACAGCTATAAACTAAGCCCATTGTTCATGATTACAGGAACAAAGCATTTCTTTGTGATGGGAAAAGGGAGCAATTTATTTGAGGGGGTTGTTTAATTGTCTAGTGGTGGATCCATCTTTACTATATAGGAAGGAATTATGGGATGTACATTAGTATTTATTTAGTTTTTGCCCGGAGAAAAATGCATCAAGAAAAAAATTCAATATACATGCTTTAATATTAAAATGTAATTGCTACACTAGTTTAGCAACACAAGGGTTATGATAGATTAATAATTGTAGGTTTGTTTTGTGCCTAATTCCCAATTCATTATTATAATTTTAAAAAATAAAAATTAATCTGCGGTAGCACTGTGCAACAGCTAGTAAAGCGTTGGCCTCACAGTTCTGAGGACCTGGGTTTGATTCCGGCACTGCCTATGTGGAGTTTGCATGTTCTCCCTGTGCCTGGGTGGGTTTCCTCCCGTTTCCTCCCACATCCCAAAAACATGCAATATTAATTGCACACTCTAAATTTCCCCTAGGTGTGATTGTGAGTCTGGCTTTATGTCTTGATATGCCCTGCGATTGGCTGGCAACCAGGTCAAGGTGTACCCCACCTCCTGCCCGTTGACAGCTGGGATAGGCTTCAGCACTCCAGCGACCCTCGTGAGGATAAGCGGCAATGAAAATGGAAAATGGATGGATGAATAACAATTTATCTTTGCATTCCGCACACTTATTAGTATCTTTCTTATATTATTCACATCACTGCAGATTTGCAGAGGTTGCATTAAAGTTGTTTATATTGAATAAAATGTGCTTTTGGATCTAAGTACTGTCATTTGTTTTGTCTGCTTGAAAACGATAAAATATATATATATATATTATATATATATATATATATAATATATATATATTATATATATATATATATATATAATTAATGCAGCCCTATGGGGCACAAACCAGTGCAATCTGTAGGCCGATCCCAAGCCCGGATAAATGCAGAGGGTTGCGTCAGGAAGGGCATCCGGCGTAAAAACTGTGCCAAACAAATATGAGCGTTCATCTAAAGAATCCCATACCGGATCGGTCGTGGCCTGGGTTAACAACGCCTGTCCCCGGGACTGCTAACCTGCAGGGCCTCGGTGGAAATTCAGCTACTGCGGGTCGAAGACAAAGAAGAGGAGGAAACCGGATCCAGCGTCAGAAGAAAAAGAGCAATGCACAGAGCCTACAACTGAGTGTAGGGACTTTGAATGTTGGGACTATGACAGGAAAAGCTCAGGAGTTGGTTGACATGATGATTAGGAGAAAGGTTGATATTCTGTGCATCCAAGAGAGCAGGTGGAAAGGTAGTAAGGCTAGAAGTTTGGGAGCAGGGTTTAAATTATTCTACCACGGAGTAGATGGGAAGAGAAATGGAGTAGGGGTTATTTTAAAGGAAGAGCTGGCTAAGAATGTCTTGGAGGTGAAAAGAGTATCAGATCGAGTGATGAGACTAAAATTTGAAATTGAGTGTGTTATGTATAATGTGGTTAGCGGCTATGCCCCAGAGGTAGGATGTGACCTTGAGTTGAAAGATAAATTCTGGAAGGAACTAGATGAAGTAGTTCTGAGCATCCCAGACAGCGAGAGAGTTGTGATTGGTGCAGATTGTAATGGACATATTGGTCAAGGAAACAGGGGCGATGAAGAAGTGATGGGTAAGTACGGCATCCAGGAAAGGAAGTTTGAGGGACAGATGGTGGTGGACTTTGCAAAAAGGATGGAGATGGCTCTAGTGAACACTTATTTCCAGAAGAGGGAGGAACATATAGTGACCTACAAGAGCGGAGGTAGAAGCACGCAGGTGGATTATATTTTATGCAGACGATGTAATCTGAAGGAGGTTACTGACTGTAAAGTAGTGGTAGGGGAGAGTGTAGCTCGACGCATAGGATGGTAGTGTATAGGATGACTCTGGTGGTGGGTAGGAAGATTAAGAAGACAAAGGTAGAGCAGAAAACCATGTGGTGGAAGCTGAGAAAGGAAGAATATTATGCGGCCTTTTGGAAAGAGGTAAGACTGGCTCTCGATGGACAGCAGAAGCTCCCGGAAGACTGGACTACGACAGCCAAGGTAATCAGAGAGACAGGCAGGAGAGTACTTGGTGTGTCTTTTGGTAGGAAAGGGGAGAAGGAGACTTGGTGGTGGAACCCCAAAATACAAGGAGTCGTACAAGGAAAGAGATTAGCGAAGAAGAAGTGGGATACTGAGAGGACTGAGGAGAGGCGAAAGGAGTACATCGAGATGCGACGTAGGGAAAAGGTAGAGGTGGCCAAGGCTAAACAAGAGGCATATGAAGACATGTACACCAGGTTGAACACGAAAGAAGGAGAAAAGGATCTCTACAGGTTGGCCAGACAGAGGGATAGAGATGGGAAGGATGTGCAGCAGGTAAGGGTGATTAAGGATAGAGATGGAAATGTGTTGACTGGTGCCAGTAGTGTGCTAAATAAATGGAAAGAATACTTTGAGAAGTTGATCAATGAAGAAAATGAGAGAGAAGGAAAAGTTGAAGAGGCAAGTGGGAAGGACCAGGAAGTGGCAATGATTAGTAAGGGGGAAGTCAGAAATGCACTACAAAGGATGAAAAATGGAAAGGCAGTTGGTCCTGATGACATACCGGTAGAGGTATGGAAGCAATTTGGAGAGATGGCTGTGGAGTTTTTGACCAACTTATTCAAGAGAATACTAGCGGGCGAAAAGATGCCTGAAGAATGGAGGAAAAGTTTTCTAGTTCCCATTTTTAAGAACAAAGGGGATGTTCAGAGCTGTGGGAATTATAGATGAATAAAGTTGATGAGCCACACAATGAAGTTATGGGAAAGAGTAGTGGAGGCTTGACTCAGGACAGAAGTATCTGCGAGCAACAGTATGGTTTCATGCCTAGAAAGAGTACCACAGATGCATTATTTGCCTTGAGGATGCTAGTGGAAAAGTACAGAGAAGGTCAGAAGGAGCTACATTGTGTGTTTGTGGACCTAGAGAAAGCCTATGACAGAGTACCAAGAGAGGAACTGTGGTACTGCATGCGTAAGTCTGGTGTGGCAGAGAAGTATGTTAAAATAGTACAGGACATGTATGATGGCAGCAGAACAATGGTGAGGTGTGCCTTAGGTGTGACAGAGGAATTTAAGATGGAGGTGGGACTGCATCAGGGATCAGCTCTGAGCCCCTTCCTGTTTGCAGAGGTAATGGATAGGCTGACGGATGAGGTTAGACTGGAATCCCCTTGGACCATGATGATCGCAGATGATATTGTGATATGAAGTGAAAGCAGGGAGTATGCAGAGGAACAATTAGAAAGGTGGAGACATGCACTGGAAAGGAGAGGAATGAAGATTAGCCGAAGTAAAACAGAATATATGTGCGTGAATGAGAAAAGTGGAGGGGGAAGAGTGAGGCTACAGGGAGAAGAGATAGCGAGGATGGAGGACTTCAAATATTTAGGGTCAACAATCCAGAGCAATGGTGAGTGTGGTTAGAAAGTGAAGAAACGGGTCCAAGCAGGTTGGAACAGCTGGCGGAAGGTGTCTGGTGTGTTATGTGACAGAAGAGTCTCTGCTCGGATGAAGGGCAAAGTTTACAAAACAGTGGTGAGGCCGGCCATGATGTACGGATTAGAGACGGTGGCCCTGAAGAAACAACAGGAAGCAGAACTAGAGGTGGCAGAAATGAAGATGTTGAGGTTCTCGCTCAGTGAGCAGGTTGGTTAGAATGAGAAATGAGCTCATCAGCCAAAGTTGGATGTTTTGCTGAAAAGGATGCTGGAAGGGTGCTGAGGATGGAGCTGCCAGGCAAAAGAGCGAGAGGAAGACCAAAGAGAAGGTTTATGGATGTGGTGAGGGAAGACATGAGGGCAGTTGGGGTTAGAGAGGAAGATGCAGGAGATAGGCTAAGATGGCAAAAGATGACACGCTGTGGTGACCCCTAACGGGACAAGCCGAAAGGAAAAGAAGAAGAAGAGATATATGTATATATATATATATATATAATATATATATATATATATATATATATATAATTAATAAACTGCTTTTTTATGTATAACATACAAACCCATGCAAACAATTGGATTCAAGTAAAACTTTAAAATTATTACATTACATTTTTTTTTTGTTTTTTTTTTTTTTGCTTTTACAACATCTGGGACACTCACATGACTTAAGCGCACAAGCACTGATCTGCAGGAAATTGTATATCCCGAGAAATCGCTAAGCCAGTTGATGCTAAACAGCATTATGTAACAAGTAACAACAATGCTTTTGTAATGTAATTCTTTATTGTGCAGAAGGAACCGGCATGCCGAAAATGGATGCATAGTTGGATGGATTGGATAAGCATTTGGAATGTTGCCCTAATGTCTTAATTGCGACTTAACCTGGAAAACTACTCATTCTAATTAGATCCAATTCACAATATGCCAAAACTTGAGAGCAGAGCTTCAAATATGAAATCCCAGCCAGCCCAACCATATCTTGCTCTAATTGTCTCTTCAGCATACATAGCTTTTTTTTTTTTTTTTTTTTTTTTGGACACACTATCTGCCAGTTAACACTAAGCTCCGAGAGGAAAACAAAGATGTTCTAGTGTCAATGAACAAGAGGCTCTACTACTGAGCATTCCTGTGTGCCTTTGTGTCAGGCTTCAAGGAAATAGATACACAGTGATTTTATTTTGTTTTAGTTTTACACGTTGCGTTTGGGAGAGAAGATCAAGAGCGCATCCAGAGGAAGGTCCGGAAGAGAGCACAGACTCATCTGGCCAAAATGATCCTTTCATGGATTACGTCGACAGCGTGTTTGCTGATCCAGCTTCTGTTGATCTGGCGCGAGATGAGGAAGGAAGGAAACTCGCAGGCTGAGACAGCAGGTGGAGAACTTGACATTGAAGCAAAGATTTGACATTCCACATTTTGCGCCATCCAAGAAAGATACTTTAAGACAGAGACAAAGATAAGACACTTTTAAAAATTATATAAAACATGGTTAACATGCATAAAATGAATGCAACTTTAAATTGGGGGAAAGAAACCTGCATGCCTCCAAGATAGTTACGTTTCATTCTATTGTTAAAGTTTCACTTCTCAGCATCATATGTACAGTGCTAGTAGTAGTCTTTTTTTTTTTTTTTAGTAGTTTTTGTACTCACGTACAGCTTGAATCTGTTGCAGGTGTTGAATCAATGTCATCCTTGAGATTTTCACCAAAATAATTTTCCATTCAACTTCATATTCAGTAGATGTTAAGCTGTTAAAGTCCCACTAACATCCTTATATGTATTGTAAGATAGATTTTATAAAAAATACATATAATATTATTCACTTCAATGTTCATACAAAAAAATAAATATGAGCAGAGAGCGTGTCATTCATGCGTAAAGTTGCAGAAGTCTCACTCGACATCCAAGTGGTCGCCATATTGCCTGCAACGTCATCACCAGTCGTCACACTGGGACATTCGCCATTGAAAACATGTAGTGGCACCTGCAATGGGAGAGGAATAAGATTTTCAGATTTTTCCGACGCCCCTTCTGACACGGAAGCTGTTTTTGAATAAGAGAACATCTCACAATCGAGTGAAGTGACTGGGGCAATATTACCCTATCGTTTGGAGCCATATTTAGATGATATGCAGATCACTTATAACTAACAACAGACTCCCCTACAGTATGTATGACAGTATGTAGCGTACTAAGCCGCGAGCGACTACAACGCTGGCCACCCCGGCTCGGCGTCGCGAGCGTTGTCGTTGTGAAAGAAGGATTATGTCATCTCCCCAAACTATTATGTTTTTAATAGCTCTATGCACACCTACTTGTCATTTCGAACCCACGAAGGTTTCGTCCTTTGCACCCGTGCAATCCATTTTTCACGACGAACCGGGTCCTGTGGAAAAGTATGAAGAGTGAATCCATCCTCCCAAGTGTTCGCGCAATATCCAGCAATACAAGGAGTCGGCATTTTGGCTAGTACAAAGGAACAAAGAGCTACCTTCCTCCAGGTAAAACTAGTAGAAACATATGAGACCGCCTGATTGGGCGTCTGCAAATAACGTCACTTCCTGCTTCTTCTCAAAATCAAATCCATCGAGAGGATTTTCACGGGAGGAGTTACAAAAAGCCATATCCATCAAAATCATGTGGTGGAAAAACGGATGGGTCCATTTCAGCTGCCTTTTTTTAAAAAATATACTAAAAATCATGATTTTGGTGTCAGTGGATCTTGAAGAATACGTATTAGTCAAGCTCCTACACTTTTTTTTTCATAATTTCATTTTTTAACTCCAACTCTTTTTTTTACTCCAAGCGAATGCAGAAACTGAAAAAATGCTCACATGATCGACCTTCACTTAACAACAAGATTCAAAATTGCTGACTCATCTGTTTCACAAATCTATTTCAAGTTTCCGAACGATTAATATTTCACTGTGAAAGAGTGGACACTTTAAGCTTGACAACATCCAATGATTCACATTATATGAAAATGATGAAATATGCTGCCAGTCACCTCTATTTGCCTCCATTGACGACGCATACCATTGTTAATGTAGCGTTAAATTATAGTGATACTTTATACTTTTCCACACCACACAAGGTTCTTTCTCCTAGAAAATTGTTTTCCAGGCTCCTACACGGCTTCGAGGTAATGTTCATTAAAATGTCACTCAGTGGCTTGTCAGACCAAAGTGTTTTGGAGAATTGAGATCGAGGGCGCGTGGTGACTGACTGGTACCTGCTTCACGGTTCTGGGGACATGGGTTCAAATCCCGGCCTTAATCAGCAGGTGTGACATAGTTAAACAATAGTCTTAGAAATACCTCAGAAGCAATCTGTTCCTAATAAATACTAATGTGATTTTTGTTGTCCGTAATGCCCTCACCATGTACATCAAAAGTATTGGATTATATTATTGCAATAAATTAAAGGTCTATTCAAAGTGCATCAGCCGTGCTGCATAAAGAGGCTGAAATGAATTGTATTCATTGTCAACCATAACAGGCCCATTTAGCGATACTTAAATGATAAATATTGTTTATGCGATCAAATTAGTTTTAAAGGACAGTTTTTTTTTGTTTTATTATGAGACTGGGTGATTAATCTTTTCAGCAAATGAAGTGCCTTTCATGCAAAATGTCTCCCAATGACAGTCATGCCACGACTCATTACTTTTATTTTCACAGTTATAGAATTCTCAGAGGAGAATAAATCATTTCTCCTGACAAGTAAATGCAGAACGTCCAAATAACTATAAAGCATGCCGTTTGAAATTTTCCTCAAAACATAGATGGCCTCTTTTAACAATGCCTCCACTTGATGCAGTTTTATTTGGGAGGTTCTACAAGAATTTTGCCGAACTATTCCAACCTGCTGTTGTGTAACCGTTGTGTCTGCTCATGCAAACAGCTGACTTGAAAACACAACACAGCACAACTGTGTGTGTGCAGTGTACACGTTCAGAAGAGGAGGCGGGGGTCTGTGCGCATGCGCAGCACTGCCGTCAACCGACGACTGGAAAACAAAAGAGAGGGAGGAAAATGTCACAGTTCATCCTTTAATGGCGCAATTACCCTTTGAACAATTACAAGCGTCGTCGCTATTCTTCGAGGGCTGACAAGAGACGGGAGGTTGCTGGTTTATGATGCCGAGTAGAGTCCAAATCTCGGAGAGAATCCACAGGTCTCCCCCCCCCACCCTCGCCGTCTCGTCGCTGTTTGCTTTTTGGGGCAACGTCGACCGAACGAGCGCGTCAGGTGAGAACATTTAAAGTCGTGATCTCGCCGACAAGACCCGGATGAGGAAGTTCCAGTGAGTGTGTGTAAAAGTCGCAGCCCGGTTTCAAGGCTCTCCGTTTTTCCGACTTTCTGACATCAAGTTGAAGGTTGTGAGGACGGAAGTGAGCCCTCGCCCAGGAGAGGCGCTATCCTCGGTCCTGACAAGGGGACACTCAAGTCCTGACGTCATTAAGCGTGCAAAAGTGACTTTCTCTCCCCCCCCCCACTCCCCTAAAAAAAGTCCATCTCCAGCAGCAGCTACAGAAAGAGCGAAATATGCACATTCATCGACAAACTGCAGTCCTTTTGGCTTGTTTGGGTAAGTATAAAAACTACACCACTAAACCAAAATAATGCTTGATTACTTGTGTCAGCGTTTCGATTAGTGGTTGAACATTCCACAAACTTATCATTTTGCTCATTACATGTCGTTAGACCAAAGCAGTGCGACTATAGAGAGTAGTTTTAGCCAATTTTGACTTCACTACTGCGTTGTCAAACTTTAGCAAGTATAGTGATTTATAAGTTAGGGTTATGTTGCTGCCAAATCAGAAATTGAGATGCTTCTTGGGATGCTAATTTACTAAAATGCATTATGTATTGTAATAAAATCAAATTGTTGCAACAAACAAACTAATATTCTGTCAAATATGAAAATCAGTCAGTCCAGCATTTAATCACCCAAATATTAAAGGCCTCCAGACCCTAAAGCTTTATATACACTAAAACAATATCTTTGTGGGGCTAATTATTGTACTCCAAGTCTACATTTTATAGATTTTACAAGGTAAAAATGGTACAGACATAGTACCGTGCAATAGTCTGAGGCTACCAGTAGCTTTTTTTTTTTTTTTTTAATTCCATCTTTAGCCAAAACAATGAAAAGTGGGAGTTGCCAAGATTCCAGACACACAACAACTTGTAACCTGAAAGGTATCTTACTTTTTAATAATCAGATTATGGCAAATGTGTTGTAGTACTTTCCACAATATTGTCCAAGATCTGGTCAGAGGAGAGCAAATGAAGACATGAGCATGAAAAAAAACCAGATCAGACCTCATGTGTGTATCACTTTGAATTCTCAACTGTGACCATTAGCAAGCATCAGACAAAAAGCCCACTGGCATTGAATACATCATGATGCACTCAGCTCTTAATAGGGCTCAGACCATAGCAGCAAGCTCATCGATACCCACTTTCTCCATTTACATACTTCCCTCGTCATTAAGATACATGCCATAAAGAAAAAAACAGGCAGATAATACTTTAAAGGGAAACTCTTTGGGGACAATCTCATCACTTATTATCACAATGAAATCGCTCAACTGTACTTTTGTGAGCGTTTGTTCAGAGATTGTGTGACCGAGCTTCAACCAGACCCTTTCATATTTCCAGTCTGATTTCCACCACTTTCTGTGCTGCTTTGCACTCCTTCCCTACGCGGCTGCATGAGAAATGATGGAATCAATGTTGTCACAGTCTACCTTTGGGGGGCCTTTGGGTTATATAAGAGGACTGTACCCAGTCACACAAGAGACATCCATGTGGCCAACTCGCAGAGGCTGCTGCTGCCACAATTCGCTTGAGAAAACATCCATCTTTGTCTTTGTAATCCCTTTTATCCTTTGCAATACGCACTTTTCATTTTATTCTGTCTCCTGTAATGTTGCCATCACCTTTTATTTTTCTTCTCCTACACCTTCTACTCTATTGTCCTCCCCCTTAAAGCAAATACTGATGGGCACAGGCCATCATTAGTGCTTAGTGGCCTGGATGAGCTTGGATTTGTGATGAAGTACAGAGAGTCAAGCCCTTTCCTACTGCTCACAGAGCTGTAAAATTGAGTGGATGTCACTTTAATGCTCGCTGAGCTTTGCCATTTGCTCTTAATTGGATTCACTGTAGACTCGAGGGCTGCAAGGATTGGCCATAGGCTAGTCTGGACCTGTTTTTTTATTTTATTTTATTGCTAAATCAATCATTTGTGTAATTTATTGTTTTATTTCAGAAGTAAATTACGAGTTGGCAGCACGGTGGAGCAACTGCTTAGAGCGTTGGACTCACAGTTCTGAGGACCGGAGTTCTAATCCTGACCCACCTGTGTGTCGTTTGCATGTTCTCCCCGTGCCTGTGTGGGTTTCCTCTCACATCCCTAAAACATGCATTAATTGGAGAATAAATTGCCCCTAAGTGGGATTGTGAGTGCGACTGTTGTCTTACTCCATCTGCCCTGTGATTGGCTGGCAACCATTTCAGGGTGTACCCTCCTGCCCATGGACAGCTGGGATAGGCTCCAGCAATCCCACGCCTTTGCTTCAGAATCTCTGCAACTGATATACAAAACTAATTTGACACAGCAACAAGTGCTATTCAAAAATGTTGATTATTTTGGACCCTGAGTCTCTATCACATTTTGTTGCCTAAATGCGAGCGGCATCACATTAAAAGTATATGCACGTACCTCAACCAATCCTTGAATTAAGAGACCACCTCCACGTATTTTTTCCCATTTTGTTCTCATAATACACCCGTTGAAATACATTGTTGTTGACATCACCATGGTAATGAGTGTTCTGGTCATATTTGAGTTGACAAAGTAAAGCTCATTGATCATAAAAGACAGGATGCGGTGGTATAAGATTTTATTGGAGTAGTCTGCCATAGTAAAATCGTGAAAGAGAAAATTTGTCTGTAGTCTGAGAATTATCTACATTATGTGTTGTCTCTCTAAAATGTGTTGTTTGTCCCACACTGTTATTTTTTTTTCAACTAACTTTTTGGTTTGTCAGATATTTAAAGTACAACGTCAAAAACACATGACAAGACTAAAAATAAACTAGCTTTTGGATTTAAATATATTGTTCTCAATGGAGACATGGAGTAAATGTCTTTTCAGAGCCAATCAATGACACCATTGATCGTTTCAGCGAATTATGACATTAAAGCAAATGGGCCTAAATTGCTAATTATCAGTCGATGCCGATCAGATCAGTGTAAAGTCTCCTCTTTTCCTATTCCAGTGCACCTGAGCCAGCCCGTATGCGTGGATGTTCCCTCGGGGACGGAGGCGGTTCTGGGAAAGATGATGAAGTTGACGTGTATTTCTTGTATGAAACGTGAGGAAGTGAAGGCCAAGACACATGTGGACTGGTACTACATGACCAAGGTGGAACAAGGCGTCACACCTGACAAAACCCTTGTAGGTTGCTCCCATGATATCATTTGTTAAAATTGATGGTCATAACACGAGAGAAACTCACCTCTCGCTCCCCTAGATTTACAAGTACGAGGGTGACTTACCAATGGAGGTGGACGGACCGTTCAAGGGCCGCCTGGTGTGGAACGGCAGCCAGGACCTGCAAGACCTCTCCATCAGCATTGTGAACGTCACCTACAACGATAGCGGCATCTACGAGTGCCGTGTGCTGCGCGAGTTTGAGTTTGACTCCTTCACTCCGTCAGCTTTCATCTTGAAGAACATCACACTGAAGGTGATAGAGGAAGGTGCGGTTCGCCGTTGAACGCTTTTATCCCCAAAATCTGATTCGTGGGTTTATTTCAGGACTGGCGTTAAGATTTTACGATTGTGTAGCTGCCGCATTAATCTGTCGGCAAAATGATATGACTGTCTCCAGTCCCTTGCGATATGTTAGTCAAATCTCACACTGGGATGTAACTGATTAAGTTACAGTCACTTTAAGGTAGGGGTATCAAACTCAATTTACCTTGGGGCTGCTGGAGGAAGAGTCTGGGCCGCAGCCTCAGCGCACATGGACACGTGCAATTTATAATTTAAATTTCAATCCTATCTCCTCAAACGTCTTATTTTTTTTTCACACAAAATAAGATGGACACCGCTGGTGTATGGCAACACTGCTGTAACAATCCATTCATATTTTTGTGAACCGACTGGATTGATCTGTGCTTTGCAAGTTAGCCGTTCGAATGCAAATACATCAATTTTACTTAGTTTTAAATGCTAATCAATCGGTTACCATGACAACACTGTGAGGGGCGGGGTCATGCCAATCTCGGGCGCGCGCCTGCTCCTGCCAGCAGGCTCCTCACCTGGGCCTTGTTTATGTTAATTGTACAATGTAGATAAGCCACGTCTGTGAAGTAGTTTGTTGTACACGGTTGTCACGTTCCCAAGTTCGTTGTACACAAATGTCACGTTCCCACATTCCTTATTCTCTCATGGTAATCAAATGCTTGTTTTTTTTTGGGTGGAGGACCTTGCCTTTTGCCTCATGTCTAGTGCTGACGTCTTTTGGACTGCCTACCTGTGTACCGACCTCTGCCACGATTAAATTTCCCTCTAAACTACTTCTGGCCTTGGAGTGGTGCGTTTGGTTCCTATCCCTTTACCCTTGCTCGTGACAAATCCACGAGACAGACAATCCATGGAAATTAATGGATGGATGCTTTTATAATGGAAATCTTTGTATTGTAAAGTTAAAACATTTTACTTGCTTGATTTTTCAATCGGCAGATGGCACTTAGCACGATCAAGGCAGCCTTCTTCTTTTCTACGTCGTTGTCGTCGTTCTCTTTCCTTCTTCATTTCCTTTTCTGTGCCCCACATGTAGTCAACCGTTTCCATGGTGCCCCTAATGGTTGGATGTGTCACGTCCCATCGGAACGAGAGTAGGACCCAAATGCAGGACTCGGAAAATCCAAGGTAGTTCAAGGAGACACGTTTATTATATGCAGAGGTAGGGGATCGAGCAGGCAGTCCGGTGCAGCAGCGGAAGTTGGGACGTCGGGCGAAGAGAGCAGGTGAGCGGACAGGCAGGAGAGGGTACACGGGAGAACAATCAAAGCAGGCAGAAGTAACGAAGGAGTCAGGCTTACAAGGTTGGTCGGAGAACGGACGAAGGTCGGTACACACAGGTTCGATCAGGGATACCGGAGCACACGAACGGGACATGAAGATCAATCGAACTGGCGCCGGCCAGTTGTCATCGCGGTCATATAAATCCACAGCATAATCAGGCTGCATGAGGCACAGGTGTACACCTTCCAATCAGCGCACCTGCGCGGAAACCCGCACAGCTCGTGCTGGAGGGGCAGGATAATGACAGTACCCCCCCCCCCCAAAGGCACGGCTCCCAGACGTGCCTAAACGAAAAAACAGACAATAATTAACACAGGCAAGGGTGGGCGGAAGGGGTGTCCGGAGGAGGGCACGCCCCCCCCCCCCCCGAACCCCAATCTGGTGGCCATCCAGGCCACCAAACACAAGGCGTCCGGGTGGACAGATCAGGAGGACGACCCAGACGCCAAGCATCAGGGTCCCCAAGGGGCGATTCGGGCGGACGACCTCTGTGAGGAACCAAACGGCGGAGCAGGAACCAGAACGAGGCAGGCCACTGCTCCAGACGAGAACCTCCCACACCGTGGTTGCAAGATGACCAGGGATTGGTCGCCACCGAGGCCAGGTCATGAAGCGGCTGGGAGCCATCTGGAGCGAATAGGATGATGGAGAGAAGGACCAGAGCCATGACCGCCATCCCGAAGTCTCTCCAGCTCCAGGGTGGCTCCACAGAACTCCCCAGCTCCTCCTGGACAGCAACGTGAGAAGGCGGCGACACCATCGCCTCCTCCTGGACAGCAACGTGAGAAGGCGGCGACACCATCGCCTCCTCCTGGACAGCAACGTGAGAAGGCGGCGACACCATCGCCTCCTCCTGGACAGCAACGTGAGAAGGCGGCGACACCATCGCCACCTCCTGGACAGCAACGTGAGAAGGTGGCGACACCATCGCCACCTCCTGGACAGCAACGTGAGAAGGCGGCGCCAGTACCACCTCCTCCTGGACAGGAACGTGAGAAGGCGGAGGCAGCATCACCAACTCCACCTCCTCCTGGACGGGAGTGTGAGGCGGCTGGGGAACTGTCGCCACCTCCTGGACAGGAAGGTGAGAAGGCGGAGGCAGCATCACCAACTCCACCTCATCCTGGGCGGGAACGTGAGGCGGCTGGGGAACCGTCGCCACCTCCTGGACAGGAATGTGAGAAGGCAGCGTCAGTGTCACCGTCGCCACCTCCTGGACGGGAACGTATGGGCGTGCCCGTTGCCGACAGAGCGGGAACGGGGTGCGACCGTGGGCCGGTCGCCGACAGAGCAGGAACAGGGGCGAAGCAGGAGTGTTGAGCGTCCGCGGGCCAGTCGCCACTGGTACTCCAGAGCACGGACGAGAAGTGGCTGTGGAGACGTCGCCACCTCCTGGACAGCAACGTGAGGCGGCATCGGGTCGGTCCCCACTGCCACGTGAGCTTGCAGTGCATCCGTTGAAACAGCAACGTGGGCGTGGCGCGGTGGCAAATCCGTTTCCAGGGCAACATGAACGAGAGTCGGCAGAGAGTCAGTCGAAACTGACACGTGGGCGTGTCTCGGGACCGGGTCAGTTCCAACTGCCGCGTGAACTCTGCTCGGAACAGCCAAAACCTCGACGTGGGAATAGCGAGGAGGCGGGTCAGTTTCCACAGCTACATGCGCTTGGCGAGGTGGCGAGTCCGTACCCACTGCGACGTGCACTTGAGGTGGCGAGTCCATTCCCACTGCGGCGTGCGCTTGGCATGGGGGCGGGTCAGTATCCACAGCTACGTGCACTTGACGAGGTGGCGAGTCCGTACCCACTGCGGCGTGCACTTGGCGAGGTGGCGAGTCCGTACCCACTGCGGCGTGCGGTTGGCGAGGGGGCGGGTCTGTTTCCACGGCAACGTGAACGAGAGTTGGCAGAGAGTCAGTCGAAACTGACACGTGGGCGTGTCTCGGGAGCGGGTCAGTTCCAACTGCCACGTGAACCTGCATCAGCAGCGAGTCCGTCGCCGTTGCGACACCAGCGTAGCTCGGCTGGTTCGCCAATCCTTGCCGGACGTGGGCCGTGAGAGCCGCCAAATCCGCGCACTGCCACTCTATCTCCGCCCGCATTTCGCGGCGGAACGCCTTGTGAATTGGCGACTCCTCCTCCCTCTGGGCTGGAACCTTCGCGACCAGCTGCGGGTTCGCCGGTCTCGCCGTTGCCGGCGAGGAGTGGGAGGACAATGTCTTAGTTGCCGCGCAGCGGGAGGCACCGGGGAGAGCCCGGACGGGGCGTCTCCTCTGGCCGCCACGCGGAGGTCCCGGGTAGATGGCCAAGCAGGTTCCCTCATACGGATTGGTGTACTTAAACCTACCGGGCGAAGACGCTCGGGTGCTGGAAACGCGGGGAGGTGAAACAAACTGACTGGGATGAAAGATCGGTCGAGCAGATTCATAATCACAATAATCGGAGTCGTGCTCCGGCAGACGGTCATACAAATCACGGTCCTCCTCATATTCCGAAAAGTCAGAGTCTAGAAGAATATGAGGAGCCGGACGGGTCGTGTTCGGGACGTATTCATACCTCGCTGGCGGAGCGTAAGACACGGAAGCGGAGGACGTCAGGGAGCCTACCCGAATCCGACAGGCTTGGTCCTCCGGCAGACGGTCTACCTTGCGTCGGTCCCGGCGACGCCGGGTCTTTCCTGCTGGGTCCTGTGATGGCCAGTTCGTTCTGTCACGTCCCATCGGAACGAGAGTAGGACCCAAATGCAGGACTCGGAAGACGCAAGGTAGTTCAAGAAGAGACCCGTTTATTATATGCAGAGGTAGGGGATCAAGCAGGCAGTCCGGTGCAGCAGCGGTAGTTGGGACGTCGGGCGAAGAGAGCAGGTGAGCGGACAGGGAGGAGTCGGTACACAGGAGAACAATCAAAGCAGGCAGAAGTAACGAAGGAGTCAGGCTTACAAGGTTGGTCGGAGAACAGACGAAGGTCGGTACACACAGGTTCAATCAGGGATACCGGAGCACACGAATGGGACATGAAGATCGTACGAACTGGCGCCGGCCAGTTGTCATCGCGGTCATATAAATCCACAGCATAATCAGGCTGCATGAGGCGCAGGTGTGCACCTTCCAATCAGCGCACCTGCGCGGAAACCCGCATAGCTCGTGCTGGAGCGGCAGGATCATGACAGGATGAGACATCACTGAATTTGTATGCGTTGTTTTTGTACTTTTATCTATTTTTAAGACAACAAAATTGCACATAACCACAAAAAACACACCACTCAATCCATGCGGATCATCAACAGCCATACCACAATATCCAACATATCACCATTTTAAAGTGCTTCAGTAAAAATGTATAAAAGTGCAATCATCCTTGTATCCAAACAACAGCAGGGAACATTAGGTGCACGAAAACTGTATCCCTAATAATTTGATTCTATTTAATGTGTTGGTTATTACTCTAAGACTATTCAACTGATCGTCATTATCTGAGCATTATTATCTTTGTAAAGGCAAGATTTCTCATCGAGCTCTTGTCTTGGATCTCATTTGTTTGTACACATGTACCGAATACAGTAATGTGTTTTTGACCTATTTTCCAATATGCCAACTGCCTCCATTGCTTCTGTTTGTTGTAAACTATAGGTAGTTACTTGATATACATTGTTGGGCTTGTTACTTTGAAAAAGTAGTCATAGTTGCTAGTTACTTCTCCCAAAAAGTAACTGAGTTACTAATTGAGTTACTCCACTGTAAAAGTAACTAGTTACCAGTAACTATTGCGTTACCCCACCACCCACCCACACAGACATACACACACAAGCCAGATGCAAAGAGGAGGATAGCAAAAACAGGTAGCTGCACAGAGGCTTGAATTTATTGCAACTCATGTTTACATTGAACTGAAAATATGAATGGATTTGTGAAATCCAACCCTTAACATGAGATGCAACCTAATCATCTCAACATTTTAGCCCTTAAACCAGTGGTTGCATTGTAGGAGAAGCAACTCCTCAAACTTGAGGTCAGAGAGTCTGTTCCTGTTTGGTGTGAAGACCATCTTCCCCACATTTGACATGCACATTTTTACGTTTCACCTCAGCGAGGTTAAAGTGGTGTCTGAATCTCCCTTTGGCAAATGCCGTCTTCCCACCGGAGTCTGCATGAGTCCTCCTCACTCGCCATCTCTTGCGATGCGCTGTAAACACCCGCCACTAAACACCCGCCCGCCTAATTTCTCTGACGGGTTGAAGACGTAATCTTATTATACCTTAGCCGATCATCATTACTGAGGTGATTATCTCACCCTCCCCTCCCTTGTCACTCTGCAACACTCACACACACACAACGAAACACACTTACGCCTGAGTCCTTGTCTGTGTGCGTGAAATCAGATTCTTTTATGTTTTTTATTGGGCGGCTTCAGTAACGTGCACTAATGGGGTGTTGATAATGGTAACGGGGTTATACTGACAGTCACAGTAATTAGTTATTCCCATCCATCCATTCATCCATCCCTCCATTGTCTTAGCCGTTTATCCTCACAAGGGTTGCGGGGAGTGCTGGAGCCTATCCCAGTTGTCAATGGGCAGGAGGCGGCGTACACCCTGAACTGGTTGCCAGCCAATTATAGGGTACATGGAGACAAACAGCCGCACTCACAATCACACCTAGGGGCAATTTAGAATGTCCAATTAATGTTGCATATTTTTGGGATGTGGGAAGAAACTGGAGTGCAAATGTGCGTTTGCGGTGAGACAGAATCGATTTTGACGTCTTTCGCAAGCCTCCATTGCTTATGTTGGTATGTACCGTAAGTGATTAATCTATGCAGAACAATAGAGGCAAATTGTTTGTTGTGCCTACAGAGAATAACGTTTTATGTTTTCCTCAAAGAGGGTTTTCTGTCACATCCCGCTTCTGCGCTATCAGGTGTCACAAAAAGTCCTGCCGCTATGATAGCGCAGTATTATGTTACAGTAATGATGTTCATTGATGTCATATGGATTATACTGTATTGCCCATTGTGAATGTGTGTACTCATGTGAGTATGCTATTGGTGACACTTTATGCCTTCATTCACAATTTATATATGAATAAAAGTTACTTAATGAGACAAAGGTAAGCAGTTGTTTAACGAATGCTCTTTTATAAAATTTAAATGTAGACTACTAACCACCCTGAAAGCTTCTGTGATTTAAAACAATTCACCTTATATCACCATTTCAAAGCTAGCTTGTAATTTGTTTTTATTTGATTGATGTATACCATCAAGATAATTAAATATTTTTGAGTCTTTAATGAATATGATCAAACACTCCACAAGCAACCTTTAACTTCAAAGGCTGAATAACTTGGAGCCCAAGTGATAAGACTTGTTGAAAAAAAAAAAATCAGCTTTTTAACATGAATATTTCATGACCAAATCTTTGAACCAGCAGAAATGTTCGTACATTTTCTTTAGTGTACCTAATACATTTGCCAGTGGATGTAGGTAAAATATTAAAAACAAAGAACTGCCAGGAGCTTGATCTGATGCATCTCATCAGCATTTGAATTCATCTTATTAATATTTAGAGCGGTCTTCTTTATAATGCTCGATTGTCACTTGTGGTGTAGCGCACAATCTTCTGAAACATGTGAATAAACATTATGGCTGTATAACACCACCCAAGAGAAAGTGAAACATACTGCATAAAACATGTTTCTGGCTGCTTGTTTGTGCCCCCGCAGCCAACCCGGACACCACGGCACTCTACTCTGAGATCATGATGTACCTGCTGCTGGTCTTCTTGACCTTCTGGCTCTTGGTGGAGATGGTTTACTGCTACCGCAAGATCTCCAAGTCTGACGAGCTGGTCCAGGACACGGGGTGAGTGTCACTGGGATGAATGGCAAACAGTGTCAGCGACGGGTGGGGAGGGTAGCTACAACTTCAATGTTTAAATGGTGCCAATCGAGTTGGGTTACAGAAAAGTCTTGTGCAGTATGTTTGTCCTCCTTCCCGTTTAACCTAAACAGTTTCCTAAACGGCTTTGGCGAATTAGACTAAGCGTATTTTTGCAAATAATGGCCTCCACTCTTAACACACACCGTGTCTCAGTTAGGTGCACCCCCTGCATGAAACCAATGAGATCGCTCCTCTTCCCAAATATTTTCCCTTAATAAATTCAAACATGTCATAGTTGCGTTCGTCCAGCTACGTTTTCCACTGATTCTATTCTATTTGGGTCACGGCAGGAACTGTTTCAGCAGGGAAGCCCAAACCGTTCCCATCTGCAAAACAAAATACAGGTCCTCACCTCCAGGGGATGAGCACTCCGTCAAAATGGTGGTGCCCATAAACCCATGGAGGTTTTTTGTGTTTTGTGAAGTTAAGCAGGCGCTGAAGAAACAACAGGAAGCAGAACTTGAGGTAGCAGAAATGAAGATGCTGAGGTTCTCCCTTGGTGTGAACAGGTTGGAAAGGATTAGAAACAGCTCATTAGAGGGACAGACAAAGTTGGATGTTTTGGAGACAAAGTTAGAGAGAGCAGACTTCAATGGTTTGGACATGTCCAGAGGCGAGAGAGTGAGTATACTGGTAGAAGTGTGCTGAGGATGGAGCTGCCAAGGAAGAGAGAACAAGAGGAAGACCAAAGAGAAGGTTGATGGATGTTGTAAGGTAAGACATGAGGACCGTGGGTGTTAGAGAGGAGCATGCACGAGATAGGCTTGGATGGAAAAAGATCACGTTGTGTGGCGACCCCTAACGGGACAAGCCGAAAGGAAAAGAAGAAGAAGAAGCAGGCGGGGCAACAGTTGCAGCTCTTGTCAGAACAAAGTAACATGTATGTTCCGCTTTGATGTGTTTCCTGACGCGATGAACTAATATGGCAAGTTTTAGTGAATATTCCGTATTGTTTAAACTGTATTATTTGTCTTTTTAAGAAATTATTAATACAGTTGCAATTCTTTGCATTCAAAGAAATAATGTACAATATATCTATATATATTGGTAACAGCTTGCCTCACTTCATCTTTCCAATTGGCAGTTTATGTCACGCCTCATGAGAGAAATAATTGTTTGAGGGGAATCACATTTCTTGTTCAGTATTTTGACAGTTTTTCCTGCTATTTTTCCAGATTGTAAAACAGATGAGTTACCTTGCAGGCCAGAAAATGCTGCTGCACATTTTACATTACATGTGACTTTTTGTTTAACGTCACTTGCTCTAAATGAAAATATGTCCAGAAAACGGATGTTGATCCTTTTTCATCTTGTCCAATATTTGCTGTGCTTTCCTCTCTCGGCATGACACTTTTGCCCATCACTTTGTCCATTGCATGACCGACTACTGAGGCCTGCAATTGACTAGAGCCGCTCAATGCGCTCACTCGTTATCCAAGCATCTTAAAATCATTAAAATGGGATTAATTGTGCAGCTTTTACCTGAAAAATGTGTATTTTCCCAATAACCTTCACATCAATTATTAGAAAAATGCATGTAACACAAAAAAAGCCTCCCCTCTAAGAAATGTTTGCCCCGTTGTGTCATTTGTTGTAGGTTAAAGTCCCTCCAGCCCATCACATTCTGCTAGCCACAGTGATTTACACAATGTTTAAGATTTTGTTGATTGTGCATTCAATGTCAAGAGTGTTCAACAGTCATGTGTGCAAAAGGCAGCCTTGTGACCTCATGAATTCACTCTGCTTTATTTCCATGACCGGCAGTTCTGCCTGACTAGACTCTCTCGACTGTGAACTGTTCTGTATCCTGGCTTTGAATTGAGCTGTCACAGTTGATCTTACGTTGATTAATAAAAATCCTTTGCAGTTTTGCACTCGGGTCCTTCACCACAGCTGCTGCATGCCGGACGATGTGGAGAAGTATTTGTCTCTGTGAGACATTTGTGAAACAGGAAAGGTGTCCTTTGTCGGGGATAAAATTATTGTTTGGTGTGTGACTCGCTCACACGTGGCTGTACTTAACAGCTTTCCTCTATTTTCACAGTTGTGGTTTTCAGTTTAAAAGTACCCCCTAGTTTGTTTGGTGGGCACAATGACCAAGTGATTAGCACAACCGCGTCACAAGTCTGAGTTTGGGGATTTTGAACTCAGAATCTGGCCTTCCTGTTTGGCGTTAGCGTGTTCTTCTCATGCTTGTATGGGATTTCTCCTCCAGCTTCTTGCCACATTCAATAAATGCTAGGGATACAGGTTAACTGTTCATACAAACGACTTGGTGCTTTTCCAAGCTGATACTGATAAGTGATATTTTTTTAATGGTTTATATGAGGGGTCTTCAACATTTTCCAGTCCAAGGGCCCCCCAAAACTGATGGAAAGCTGAATTGGGGATCCCTTGCTTATGTATTTTGTATATAATTGTTTTATTTGAAACTGGTCCTGGGATAGGATCTTTTTTTTTTTTTTTAATATTCGCAATACACCAATACAATGAAATTGAAGTATGATGTCGTGTACAAATCTACCTTGTGATAAACCAGAAACTGCCTCAGCTTGCCCATCTGTCGGTTTACGCTGCTACGTAAGTCTGCTACCTCGTAGGCCATTTGGTCTTACCAAACACTGCGTTGCGAGGGTACTAAATGCTTTTGAGTGTTGTAGTCATTAAGTCAAAGTCACTGGATGACTGCAATTTCAGCACGTGCTGCTGATAATTTACTTTGGAGATTGACTAACTTTGGTGTCGTAAGCAAAGCATTTGGGTCAAAACTGGCAGCAACAGCAGCTGCTGGCAACCAGAGCCCATTTTTTTTTAATATTGAATCTATTGTGTGATGTCATCCCCCCCCCAATATCAGTCAATAATTAGCGATCCTATTTTTTGTGGTTCCTTTGAAAAATTTGCATGAAATTGTCCAATGATGTGAATGAGTGGTACTTTGTCTAAATGTGCCCTGTGATTGGAAGCTCACCAGTCCAGGGTGTGCACAGCGCCTCTCGCCCAAGGTCAGCTGGGATCGGCTTCAGTTTACCTGCGACCTTAATGAGGACAAGTGGTCTTGAAAATGGATGGGTGGCCATACCCCACATCTCATAGAATTGAACTCTTTTCTGTGTTCCCTGACTTTTGGCAGATAACATTTATCAGTGCAAAAACTTCCTCGGTGAAGAACTTGCAAGACACCAAAAAGATGAGAGTGAACAGGACAGAGCTGAGGAGGAAGCAGTTAGACAGATGGACAGAGCAGTAATTGAGTCCGCGCCGCATCTGTTTGTAAACCTCATGTAACAATAATCCATCTTTTCACAATCCACAGCCTGTGACAGTGGAGAATAAATCTCTCGTGAATGCTCCCTTTCTTGGAACCTCCGTCTTACCAATGCAGCTCCATCTGAGACCGAGCTTTTGTGTCAACTTGTCCCTGCTGACAAAGACCCAAAGGCACCCGTGTAGTCGACTACCTGCGGCTGGCCATTGTGTCGACGACGCCCGTCGATCCAGACTGTCGCCATTTAAAACAGGCAATTTATGTCTGTGATGGAACAATCGCGGCACACAGATGCGAGCCTCACTGTTCGTGTTTTTGTTGACAATTAAGGCTTGTGGCAGACGCTTGCAGTGACGCACAGACAATTTACTCCTCAATGTAGTTCTTGTTTCCTAGAATAGCAAAGATACAAGGGAAGTTAAGCATATAATTCACAAAGTTTGTTTGACATTTTTCGCAAGAAAAACACCAAAAAACTAGATACATAAAAAAGTAAATGAAAAATGAATAAAAAGTAAATGACTAGGAATAAAAACACAATATCCAAATACAAACTATCTACTTGTCAACTTACTTTTCTTCTTACTTCACATACCCACCAACCTATACGTCTGGACTTTGCTGTTTAATTAATTACTGTATTACTGTTGTCCCAGGAAAGGACTGGAAAGGATATGAAGAGTTCAGACGCAAAAACAGATATATTCATTTTTGTTGTCCCTGTAGATTATTTGATTTCTTAATCAGTCAATTCATATACTGCATTCCAAATCTAAACTACACAAACAAGCTTTACCTTTTGAATTAATGCCATTTGGTTCACTTCTCAGCCTTCTCCAACTAACTGTAACTATAAAGCGAACTTTTTTCAAAATCACAGTTGAAGTAATAGATAGCAGCACACGGTGCGATTTGAGGTCTATCCATCCATTTTCTGACCTACTTATCCTCAAAGGGTCGCGGGAGTGCTACAGCCTGACCTAGCTATCTTCGGGCAGGAGGCGGGGTACACCCTGAACTGGTCGCCAGTCAATCGCAGGTTACATGGAGACAGACAACAGGCGCACTCACAAACAATCAATTTAGAGTCTCCAATGAATGTATATGTTTTTGGGATTTTTGGGAGGAAACCGGAGTGCCCGGGGAAAAGCCACGCTGGTACAGGGAGAACATGCAAACTCCACACAGACGAGTCTGGGATTTGAACCCCGGTCCTCGGCCAACGATCTAATCAGATGCTCAACCGTGTCGCCTGATTTGAGGTCTTGTTTGGAAAGATGTGTCACAGTTGAGACAAGAGCAAAATGGCACATGATCAGAAAGAGCGAATCACAAGCTTTGATTTTAGACAGTGTGGAGTGGTTTATCTAAAGTTCTGAGATTTTGTAGCTATTTTACAAATATAACTAAAATTGTAATCATTGAAATTTCCAAAAAGCAACAGTAATTTAACCACAGATATTCTGCTAGTAAAGTCACACATGAAAGTTGCATTTTGTAATTACGTATGAAGTCATTATGCAAGTTGAAAATACACACTTTTTGTTATCTTTAATATGTTGGTTATTGCTCTAAGACTATTCAACTGATCGTCATTATCTGAGCATTATTATCTTTGTAAAGGCAGGATTTCTCATCGAGCTCTTGTCTTGGATCTCATTTGTTTGTACACAGGTACCGAATACAGTAGTGCGTTTTCAACCTATTTTCCAATATGCCTCCGTTGCTTCTGTTTATTATGAACTCTAAGTAATTACTTGATATACATTGTTGGGCTCGTTACTTCGAAAAAGTAATTAGTCATAGTTACTAGTTACTTCTCCCAAAAGTAACTGAGTTACTAATGAAGTTACTCCACTGTAAAAGTAACTAGTTACCACCTAAAGTAACCCTTGCATTACGTTGCACCTTCCATCGTCCCTGAAGTGTAATGTGTTTTGTGATATTTTGGGAAGCGTGTCTTGCCATCTGGCATCTCTGCATATTGTGTTTTGTAGCAGTGGAGCACTGAAAGAAGCCGCTGGAGGTCCAGCGCAATAGTGTTAGTGCCATTACCCCACCCCCAGTCTCTTTTCCCTCTCCTCCTGTGTGGAAAAAAAAAAGAAAATAATAAAGCAGGACCGGCGAGTGTAGGGCAGCTTTGGCCGCTTGTGGAGCACAATTGACCCCTCCGTACAGGGCACTTAACCACGCCTCCTGAAGTGACGTCACGCCACGTGCGCCTACGTCAGACAAACAATTAGCAAAAAGGGCGGCGCATCAAGAAAACAATAGAGCGAAACTGTCCGATTTACCGGCTGATTTCTCACTCGCATTCTTAGCTAACAGTGAAATATCGTTGAAAAGCAGACAGCAGGGTTCAAGTATTTCAGCGAGGGGTATTTCAATGATATTTACATGCATATCGACGGAGAAACCATTGATATTAGCTCGAGATCTTTCCAGAGTCAGAGGAAGACCGAGAAGGCACATAATATAATATTTTATAACCCAAAGACGAATTCGGCATTGACAGTTTCCCATTTTCGTGTTACGTATCACACTTGTGTGCAGAATCTGTATATATATCTGTATAGCCGTTTGTGAACCGCTGTATGAAGGAAAAGAAGAAGGCGAGGCTTGATTTACGAGTTGTTTCTCTCATTTTCTTTGTGTAACGTCACGCGCTCCCCTCAATAATTATTCTTGAATTAGTGCCGAACCTACGTAAGTCCCGACCGAGTACGACAATCACTCCTTTAGTGTCCTCAAACATCCTTCCTTCAGTCTTGGTGCCTCGGTGCACGTCGAAGTCTTTTAGGACTGCTAGTCCGGTTTAGCTTAGCTAATTAGCCGCGAACAAAGGGGCACGTTTGTGCAGTCAGATAATCGCAAAATATCGCTCAACACAGATCATTCAAGTCAATCATTCACACTTAACTATGTTATGCAAGCGAAGAACTGCTAATTCATTTATATGAGGCATGTATTGAAAATCAAATATACGGCTTACCTTCGTGCAAACATATCTGTTCCAGTTGATGGATTCAGTTGATGATGCGGTCTTCCACAAAGTTTGATCCATCAAAGACATTTTTCGTACTGGGTCTTCGGTTTTGGAAAGAGTACGAATTGAACTCCACCAACTAGCCTTTCAGGATACCTGTTGTCACTATTGTAAAGTCCGTGACTCCACCTCTTAACCATATCTATTGTTAAAGAACCCAAATACGTGATAAAACGCCAACAGAAGCTATACTGGACCATCCAGCGTTGTCTGAGAAAACTGCGGGTCCAAAAAGGGGGCGTGGTTTATGCAGATCTCTGGCCTCTGATTGGTCAGTGACGCAGATCGCGCAATTTCTATGGAGGGGTCAATTCCGTGGCCACAAAAGTAGGCTGTTCGCTGAAGTTCAAAGGAGGGAAAATCGGCCTGGTGGCGCAGTTTCTAGCCATCATGCAGACTCAGAGACTCCTTCTCTAACGCCTGTGAAAGGATGTGATATCTTGATCATTGGATTGATTGACAGGAAAGAGACAATTTTCAGAGCACTGGGCGTCCGCAAGCTCAGTGTCTCAATTCTTTGCCATTTTAGTAGATGAGGAGCCTGAAAACCACAGTTTGCTATAAATGGGGAAAGATTTGAATGATACAAACTCCAGCACTTGACTTTAAATACCCTGAAGCACATTTCATCTAAAAATGATGAGATAGCTCGATTGGCTGTGAACATTGTTAAACTTCCCAAAATGGGGGAAAGACTTCTTAGATTGTCAGTCCTTTGGAATACAAGCCTCGAGTACCATATTTTAAGGTTTTACGCCATCAGCTACGGTTTTTTATAGCAGTAAACCTGCAGTACAGTAGCTGAAATGTGCAGCTGGTGTGAGATGAATTCCAATTCACTATACCTGTTATGGTATGTAACATCAAAGTAGGACCCCAAAGCAGAAAACCAAGATCAAACATCAACACATTTTTTTTTAACCAACCATGTGACAACTGATGAACAACAACAATAACATCTAAGAAAAATAAAACAAAAAGTGTTAACGTTAAAGAAGCCGGAAAATAACCCCCCAAAAACAACAAGTGGATGAGACGGATCGCATTTTTCAGGGAACTGAATAAGTAACACGAGGGAAAAATACTAAATCCGACGGTGACATCAAGAAAAAGATCAAAAGTAAAGACAGAGAATGTGATCTAATATACTCAAGAACTGGCAAGCAAAAAAAAGGAATTACATAAAATAAATGCATAAGATGAAGAAACAAAAAGAGAGAGAGACGGACAAGAAACTACTGAGAGATGACCGAGAAAAGGGACGAGAAACTAAAAGGAGTACACAATGTACGAGGAAACAGAAGCACAAGGTGATTCCGGTGGGTAGACAGCAGTACAGCATGCAGTGTGGGCCAGGTGTGCTCGTGCTGCTCAACCATGACAGCAACTGGGAAAAAAACAAAAATTCCGAAGAGACCAGGCGTGATCACAGACTCATGACGGTACCATTCACGATCACATTGCAGTTGGCCGGTAACCAAGATGAGATGCCCCCCACCTCTGGGATAGTCACCACCTTGTATGGTCATCCTGAACATGATGAACACTATAGAAAATGGATGGATGGATCGTAGAAGCAGGTTATATGAACAAATTGTATAGTACTGCATAGCAGTTGGTCTCTGTTGCTTAGGTTTCTGTGGTAAAGACAAAATGACCTTTGCATCAACAATAGCCTCCATTTTCTCATTATTTCCAAATCAGAAGCTTCAATTTATTTTTAAACTGAGGCAAAAAAAAAAAAAATACTGATTAGGCCATTTTCACATTGGCTTAAAAAATGTAAAATTAAATTCCTAGCAATTCGACAAAGGTTACGTACTTATTAGTCACATTCCTCGTGGCAAAAAGGGACTCTTTACTGATATTCTAACGTCTGCATCATTCCAGAAGTGCATAGTTTTGAAGGCCATTCCTCAAATGGTGACGATGGCAAATTTGCATAATTACAGTAATAAACATATTGTACAAATCAATGTGTTGCAGTTCTCTACCTACTAGTCTCATGTCTTTCGAGTTTTTCATGTTGCTAAAATGACATTTTGAAAATGATTTATCTTGGTCTCATTTGTTTATATGAAAAAAAGCTGGCAGAAAGTTGTACCCATTCTTTTAAATATATTTTACATCCACTTTTGTGAAAAGAATACATCAACCAAAATAAACATGAGTTGTAATAACACACTAAATTGCATTCAATGAGATAAGTGATGATGCACACACAAAAAATGGGAAACACAACAATTTGCATGTCAATGAAGTGTTAAATGTCAAAGTTGGATGTCACTGTGAATAATCGTGTCCAGCAAGTGCATTAACGAAATTAAATAGCGACGAAATTATGCACTGATTTGCTGTCCACGTTCATATGTTGATGATCTGTTGCAACCGAGTTCTTTATTGACAACAGAAATATGTTGTTTTTTTTTCCAGATATTAAAGAGCCACGATGGACGATAAAGATCAAGCAACCCAACCCAACAAACTCGTGTGCTGCCGTTTTCCTATGAAGAACCCAAAAATGTCAGTTTATTACCTTCCTGTCCTCAGCTCAAGTGCCCTCAGTAGTAACGGTGGTTCAAATTCCCAAATTCAAATGTTAAGCCTCTTTCTTCTTCGTACCATGTAGTGCCTCTGTGATGTGGACCCTTTCTAAATAGAGACGATGAAGCTACTCAGCGCTGTAGTTTTTCAGGTATTTCTTGTTGTTGTTTTTTTTCTCTTTTACAGTGTTTTATAAGACGTACAGAGAGTCTGATTACATTGGTAATGGCTAATACCTTTGTAAAAAAACCTACACTGCTTTTTTTTTTTATTATGACATGCATTGCAGCAATATCTAGGATATATGATTATT
This sequence comes from Syngnathoides biaculeatus, assembly GCF_019802595.1. NCBI lineage: Eukaryota > Metazoa > Chordata > Actinopteri > Syngnathiformes > Syngnathidae > Syngnathoides > Syngnathoides biaculeatus. Next base: position 26,571,458 of record NC_084647.1, on the reverse strand, counting down.
ATCTTCCTCCGGCTGTATTTCTGTTGCTGTTTTTAATAATCCTCCTAGTCTCTATAAATTGTTCATCAATACTTATGGCCCCTTCACACCATGACGTTCTGGTCAGCGTTCTATAGCGTTTGAGTAAACGTTGGTAGTCGCCCATGGTCGCCGGGATAGCTCCAGAAGAGCGTTGTTTGAACGCTAGTGAACGTCAATGATCGCTGGGAATCGGCGGAGAACCCCGGTCCGGAAAAAATCTTCTCACCGAGACCAGTGTTCATCAACGTTTAATTTTAAATGCTGCAGAACGTTCAAGAACGTCCGTGGAACCTTTTACTAAGTTCGCCGAGCGTTGCACGCGTTTGCCTATCGTTAGTCAGTCGTAACTCTAGCTTTACTTGGTTGTTACTTAATTGTTTGCTTTGCAGTGAACGACTCACTGGGGACCTGTCAACGACCACTGAACAAACCCGTAGCGCACACAGCGTGTATCTAAAATCAAACGAACGTCGTTTGGAGTACATTGAGCGTCATTCGTTTGTTTCCCGAACGTCCATGCATATGGGTATATAAACCGATGCTTTGTAAGCAAGGTCCATTTAATATTAAACTACAGTAGAGAGCACCTCCTATGGAAGATCCAGAAAGCAGCAGTTCGTTTTCACGGAAAAACTCCACCAGACTATCCTCAACAGCCCGGTCCAGGACCCTGCAATCCTTTCTCTTGTTCTTTTGTCTCTTTGTCGGACCGTCCTCACTGGGGTTTGCAAGGTGTTTAGGGTACCCAGGGGCTGCTACATGGTGGGTGACTTCGCGGACGTGCTCTTCCTCCTGTTGTTGTTTTTCCTCCAAACACATTGCTCGTGATGAAAGAGGCTTAGCTTTCTTACTAGCAGCGCTAGTTGCTGAAGTCCTTGCCCTAACTTTTTTTCTTCTCGGCGACATGATCCTCACTTTTCTAACTCACGACAACAACTGAAGTGACTACTATGAAATTTCCAACGTTTTAGTGCCGGTTCCACTGTAAAAATTCCACGCCAGCAAAACGCTTTTCTGTCGTTCTTCACCCATTGGTCACACGCTCACCACGATCGTCTTACGTTGACAAATCGCTCGTCGCGCCCCAATGACGCGTTTGCACACGCTAATGGTTTTTAGGGGTATCTTATTTGGTCGCTGTTTCACGTTTTCGTGCGTTAGACACACGTTAATCACACGCCAGATGTGTCATCCGCATTTGAGAATGCTGAAAAATAGGATAAGTGAAATGTTCAGAGGACGTTGACCAGAACGTCATGGTGTGACGGAGCCTTTAGCAGGAGCGTCTTTAAACGTACTGCTTAGATATTTGCTGCTGGTTTTCTCCATGCAGTACATGTTTTTTCTTTTCGTTGCTCTGTAATATTTTGTACATATTTTTGCCTTTTGTGTCACGTGACACTGCTCCTGCTCTGCAAATCTTTGAGTAAATTCTATTAAATTCCACATCTTTTGTCAGTGCTCCTCTGAAACGATCTCAAAATTTGAAACTACGGATGCTGCAGGATCTCATTTTTTCTTTGCCGACGTGGGGAAGTCAGATTAGTGTGGGGAGGGATTTAACTCAAAATGATTTACACTAATATATTTGCATCACTGCCACCTAGCGAATGGAGGGCCGGGCCTTCGCATGTGTGAATATTCTCAAATTATCTGTGTGTGCGTGAAATATCATGAAAACTGCATTACCTCTGACTCGAAAATAAATCCATGGCTCGCTGATCCATAAACGCACATATAGCATTAATTAAAATACACATGTAAATCGTGGACATGTTCATGTCAATTATTTTGAAACAAATCTTTCCCCCATAGATTACAGTTGAACCTTTTTGGAATGTGCATCAATTAAAACTGCAAACAAGAAGATAAACTTACTTGGTTGAGCAGAAATGTTCCGAATCCCACATTGCTTCTGAATCCTCTCAGCTGCGGCCTTGTTTTGTCTCAGTTTCTGTCCAATTGCTTCTTTTTCATGCTTCAGTGTTCGAGTCCTACAGTGTAAACACGTGATGGGTAATGAGGGGTACAATTTATGTTTTTAATTTTCCATTGGTGGATATTCCGCCATAGTTTCAGCAGCGCTCCTAAAACTCAAGGCACCAGGTCAGGGAAGGCCTGAGGATCTCCCCTTGAATGTGTCGTCAGTCACGCCTTCTGCCTCTCAGTGGTTGTGTTTCCTCTGGCGCTGTGATTTCTTTGCAAATCAAATTAGAGACACAAGATAGAAACAGTTTGATTTTGTTTTTTCACAGATCATCTTAATCATGTATAATTCTCGGGTCAGCATTATAGTTTTAGCAAACATGACAAACGTTTTTTTGGGGGGAAATGGAAGAAGCCATGACAAACTGGGTAAGAAAATATTTTTTTTTAGCTCGGCACAACAAAGGAGAACACTCCTGGAGGTACAAGACACTGCATTGTATAGCGGATGTTCCGTTGCAAAAACTGTCGACTTTTAAAAGAGATGTACATTGGAACATCTATAAAACAACGCTTTATGGCCCTTTTGATGCATTGGAAGTCTGTTGGATTTAAGGGGACGACTGCACAGCACTACACAATAATCCTTCACTAAAGCGCTCAACTTAAGAAAGAATGATTCATAATCCTTATCAAAGTGTTCCGCAGGAGCAAATGCTGGCAGAATTGTGAATTTAAGGGAAAGCGCAGCGAGGATAAAATGGTGTAAAGACATGATGACATGATACGGGGTGCTCGTTCCAGAAGCCTGCAACCAAGAGCATTGATGGACACTGCAGCGGCTGTTGTTATGGCGACTTGCATACGGCTGTATCAAGGTGGAATCTACCGGCCAAAATATGATCACGCAAAAGTAGACCACTGTCACGAGCATAATAAAAATGTAGGGCACTTTTAAAGAAGTTTTTTCAAGATTGCCGGAGGAATGGATCTCCTCCAAAACTCCCAATGTCAGATATTCTATACCAGTAGACAGATAGCTGTCCATCAGGTTCATATGTATTGGTTGTTGATTGCGCAACACGTCCCATAAAGCATTTAACAGATTTTATTGGGAGTGGCCGTCTGTCCTTTCCTGCAAACATGCTGCTTCGCACTCATGTTAGCGTTTATCTCCCCGAGGACACAACCCAGTAATGTGGCCCACATATGTACCAAAATACAATTCAATTAAAGCAGACGGCCTCCTGCTCCTGGCAAACATTTGAAGACGCGTAACATCAACCACTCAGACAGGTCATGACTAGAAATGCCTTCATTTGGACCTTGCTTTTTTTTTTTTTTTTTTTTTTTAACGTAGGGAGTTTTTAATCAGGCAACATGTTGTGTGTGTCTGGAGCAATAGAAGCCATGAAAATCCCTTAAAGCACTTTCAATTCAGCAGTATCGAAATCATATCTCTATGCGACACATGTCCATCCATGAAGGGTCTATGTCTCCCTCTAGTGTAATGTGACAACAAACTCCTAAACATGTCATCAAAAAGGTCCTTTTTTTTGTATTTTTAGTCATCACGCTGTTAATGATTGTACACTCATTTCACTCATGCTTGCCGCGATCGATTTATCGTGGCCCGGCTCTTCGGGAGCTGGCTTGATAAGGAACACTCGGCGCAGGATGCCCGAGCTGTGATGATGTGGAATGTTGCACGCCGCCAGACACGCCTCATTGATTGCGGATCGATAGTCACTTTCCCGGAGCCGAAGCTCTATCTCTTGTAGCATTAAGGTGTTATGATAGACGTATTGATAAAAAGAAAAGCGTGTCATTATGATGCTTTGATTTGCTTCTTCTCAATGGGATGCAACCTATTAACCACTTCTTTCTCCAGGTGTCAAATCACTGACCAGACCATACTTGGGTGGAAAATATTTCTTTATTTTAATTTAGACCAAATAACATCTATAAAAGAGATTTTTGTGCGTATTTTATGAAAATTGTTTACCATTACATACAGGTAACTTTCAATGTACACACATGCTTCACTTTTTCATTCTGCCCATGTTTCAGAAAAAGAGTAAGACATTTTTCTGGCACTCACTGACAAATACTTTATTTTTCGGGCAATTTATTTTTTTTATTGATTTTAATTTTGCTATATTGAACGTACTCGACATCTGTTCCTTATGTTTAGTATGAATCATCATTATTATGTTTTTTAAGGCCCGCTGCACACTAAACGACAGCAGTATTTTGAATAAATTACATTTGGTGACTCTTTGCCGTACAGAAAGCGAGCGAGCATCACACATTTGCCCTGGCATGCTGCGACTGTAAATCTGTAGTGGGTCTTGAGGATCCCCATACAAAGTACTCTACCATATTTTTTTTTATTGCACCATAAGAACATGGCATGAGAAACGACAGATAATAGAGAAGGTACAGTCTTTTGGCACTGATCAATCACCCCATTCGCAAACTGCATCGCTGTATATGTATCAGCGACAGAGACTTTGCTTTGCGACAGATTCATATGAAGTTATACATTGAGAAGGTCCCTTGAGATACGATTTCTGTTACATGCTCCCAACTCAAATCATTTTACCCAATTTAAATGAATGGAAATGTCATTAATCTGCTCCAGCCTCCCCAAGAAAGCGACATAAAATTGTAATTACTTTTCTTAGTAAGGAAACTAGCACCCTGAATTAATATTTACTTCAAATTCATATGGTAATATCTTCCTGAACAGACTCTTCCACATTACCATTAGCAACACACATCACCAGTGCTTCATTTCTTACCTGTTCGGCCACAAACAGTGTTTTCAAATGAAATCATTCCAATCCTGCCTGTCCCAGATTTCTTCTGGTGTCCCCCACGGCACTGTCTTTGGCACCTTATCACCTACATCCTACGTCGTGGCAAGGGTTAGTTACAGTTTCACTGTTAAATGGATGACACCCAGGTCTACCACTCCACCAAACCCACTAGCCAGTCTTCTTCCTTTCTCTCTCACTTACTGACTGCTTCTTTTAACTCAAGCACTGGTTCCGATCCAATGTTCTATTACTCTACAGTGATAAAACAAAATCCCTCTCATAGGTACAAAGTTCATGTTAGTTTTCAACACATTTTCAATTTCAATAGATAACCACCCTCCCCTCAGGTTAACCGTCAGCCTTGACAGCGCACTCTCCTTCTAAGCACACAAAAATGAATACAGTACTTTCACTTGCACTTTTGTCCATCCGTCATCCGGCGCTGGTGCTGTTTTCGATCATGGCCTCGTCACTTTCTACCTGGTTTACTGCAACTCTCTCCCATTTGGTCACCCCAAGTCATGACAAAAACAACATACAGCCTTTCCAGAACTCTGTCACACCCTTACGCAAGGACTTCCTCTACTCAACATAACATTATAGCCCTGAAAAAAATCTCCACTTTCCACTGCAATTTCCACTACAATCTGTACATTCAAGGCTATCAATAAAATTACCTCCGATGCGTTCATCACATGACCTCCAAAACACTACTCTGTCCTCTTCAAATCCAAATTTAAGATACCTCCATTCACTTTAACCTTTTCCATATCATTTATCATTTCAAATGATATTTTGCCATTTATCTATCCATTTTCTGAGCCACTTATCCACACAAGGGTCGCAGGAGTGCTGGATCTTATTCCATCGATCTTCGGGCAGGAGGCTGGGTACAGCCTGAACTCGTTGCCAGCCAATCACAGAACACATATAAACAAAACAACCATTTGCACACACATTCACACCTACCAGCCATTTTGGAGTTTAAAAAAAAAACACTCAGTGGAATGCACTTCATTTACACATTGAAGACTAGATTTAGAAACATAGTCATGTTGCAAAGACTGTCTCATTAAATGATATTGCAGTGAGATTTGGAGTTGTCTCATTAGACAGTAGATCTAGTCGAACATTTTTTTCATCATATCCCAGTATTATTGGAACAATACTTGCTGTGCATTGTTTTCACTTTCTCACTTTGCCCTTGATTTCTCTCAACAGACTCGGAGTTATTCATGTAGTTGTGAATTGCAGAAGTATTAATAAAAATACACTTAATTTAAATCCTTTATTCCGAGTGCCACTTTTTTGTGGGAAAATTATCATTTCGACACACATCACGTTCAAACATGAAATTAAAACTTTAGAGGGAACTTGCTGAAATATTGACATTTCTAAAAGGATATTACTCTGCCAATTTGGATCTGCCTTTCACAGAACGTGACAGGAGACGTAATCTTTCTCACTTTTCTCAGCCACAAATGTCACCCGAATTCAAGTTTAAGTGCATGCAGGACATCAAAGCGCAGTGGCCATCAGCATAATGATGCACTGCGCTTTGGACTTTTGTGCACGCTCATTCCCATTTCAGGGACCGTCAGGGACATCATTAAGGATCACCTCTCTCACACGCACACACACACACACAGACGCACACACACACTAATGCATACTACTTAAACACTCACACTCGCACGTTTTATTGAAATGCTCACACACTACTGCAACACTTCCACACACTACTAAAAAAATCTTGCATGTATATGCATATTTATACATATATAAACCCGGAGTTTCAGCTCCCTCCAAAGATTTTCCATTGGGTTTAGGTTTTGAGACTGGCTAGGCCACGCCAGAACCTTGATATGCTTCTTACGGAGCCACTCCTTGGTTTTCCTGGCTGTGTGCTTTGGGTCTTTGTCGTGTTGAAAGACGCAGCCGCGACCCATCTTCAATGGTCTGACTGAGGGAATGAGGTTGTTGCCCAAAATCTCACAATAGATGGCCGCGGTCATCCTCTCCTTAATACAGTGCAGTCGTCCTGTCCCATGTGCAGAAAAACACCCCCAAAGCACGATGCTACTGCCCCATTGCTTCACAGTCGGGATGGTGTTCTTGGGATGGAACTCATCATTCGTCTTCCTCCAAACACGGTTAGTGGAATTATGACCAAAAAGTTCAATTTTGGTCTCATCTGACCACAAAACTTTCTCCCATGACTCCACTGTATGGGGTGGACAGGTGTCTTTGTGCAGCTAATGACCTCACACAGGTACATCTGATTTGGGATAATACATGGAGTGGAGCTGGACTTTTAAAGGCGGACAAACAGGTTCTTGAGGGTCAAAATTCTATCTGATAGACAGGTGTTCAAATACTTATTTGCACATGTATCATACAAATAAATTGTTAAACAATCATACATTGTGATTTCTGGATTTTTCTTTATAGATTATCTCTCTCAGAGTGGACATGCACCAACGATGAAAATTTCAGACCCCTCCATGATTTCTGAGTGGGATAACTTGCAATATAGCAGGGTGTTCAAATACTTATTTTCTTCACTGTATAGAAATTAATGAAACACACACTACTTAAATGCGGTCACCCATTAAAATCTTTCACTCAAAAACTGCTCTCTTGCTCACTTATTGTTTTTTTCTCGCCCACAAACACAACTAAAACGCTCTCACAACCACATTACTTAATGTTTTTTTGGTTGTTGCTCTTATTCATGCCATTGCACCACTCATAGATGCCTGAAATACCTTCTCACACTACTGAAACGGTCTCATACATTTTTTTTCTGCTCACACATATCTGAAATGCACCCATGTGCAATACTGACTTTTTTCCCACTCATATACACAACTAAAATGTTTCCACACATATTCTTCAAAATTTTCTTTACATCTATCTATCTATCTATCTATCTGTCTATCTATCTATCTATCTATCTATCTATCTATCTATCTATCTATCTATCTATCTATCTATCTATCTATCTATCTATCTATCTATCTATCTATCTATCTATCTGTCTATCTATCTATCTATCTATCTATCTATCTATCTATCTCTATCTATCTATCTATCTATCTATCTATCTATGACTACTAAAATGTATGTATGTATTTGTGTATGTAATTACTGTATTTCACTATATGAGCGCATTTCAGTGTATTATAGGATCTTATTTCAGTATGAAGTATGAAACATTTTGTTTGTGTGTGAGGTGTCATCTTGAATCTCGACAACTTCTCACACTCCCAAATCCAATTTTCTATGGTGTTTATTTCACCTCTTCAGCACTTTTTTTGTGTAGAATTCTTTGGTTGAGGGCTAAAACTTTTTCAATAGTTACTGTTGTAAAAACCTCCCTCCAAGAGAAAATATAGATCTAAAGCAGTGGTGACGTTTGAAGGCACAATTCTGTCATAGGCCTCCTCAGTGGTGCAACAACGTACATTAAACAGCATGATGATATTTTACAAAGGTGTCGCATATTGAACCTCATAATTGTGTCTCATGAAACTCCAGTTGAGCTGCTTTTCCAAGCGGGACCTCATTAATTATGTACAGTACACGGATCAGTTAGCCTGCTTAAAAAGGGAATGTTTGTGGTCACTGACAGAGAACAAAGATCTTCCAGTGCATTTCAATGGTTCAACTGGAATTAGTATTCAAACAGTTTTCCTTGACGTGCTGTTAACATTTTGAATGATGAATCCAAGACGGTTGGTACAATTTATGAACCGGCCTAAAAGTTCTCAGATACAGAAGGACTGAAAGAGTTATAGAAAGGCATACATGTGGACGTCCTCTGAAGTGTATTGGTCGATTCGTGGATCAAACACTTGAGAATTTGCAGGTGGCGCAAAAAGTAGTGAAACATTTGAACAGTTGCACGTTAAAAAGTTGAGAAAAAGGTCAAACTAAGTTCACCTATGAAAGAGATGTTGTTGTTATTTTTCCCCACAGACCCCTGTTTAAATTCCAAAGCACCTCCGCGGGACCTTTGTAATGCCACAATGTATGCAATGATTGCACGCGATTAAAAAGCAACCACTGTAAAAGTTGTTATCATTACTGGTGTTATTTGCCTCAAGGAGTGTAATGAGGTGAATGTCATGACCCAGTGGTACAGAGGGAGGACCCAAATGCAGGACTCCGGAGACGCAAAGGTAGTTCGGGAAAAGTGTTTATTCGGTCCAAAGTCGGGGATCAGGCAGACAGTCAAGTGGGGCAGCGATAAACAGGACCTCGGGCGCGGAGAGCAGGTCCGCGGGCAGGCAGGGGTCGGTACACGGAAGATCGATCAGAGAAGGCAGGAGTATCAAAGATGTCAAGTTTACAGGGTCGGTCGGAGGACAGGTGGAGGTTGGTACACCAGGGTTGACGATCAAGAGTACGGGAGTGCAGGAACGGGGCATGAGTTGCGACGATCTGGCAAAGCCAGACCATCCACTGGGTTCTATGTATACACCGGGGTAACACTGCCGATGAGGCGCAGGTGTGCGCCTCCTAATCACAGCAGCTGTGCGGGGAACCGCGTACTTACATCTATTGTACCTGCGACAGATTAGCTGTTTTTTCTGCGTGTTAGCCAAAATCCCGGCTCGTTGTATTGCTGGATATTGCTCGTACACTCGGGAGGATGGAGTCACTTGTCATCCATTTACAAAAGACCTGGTTCGTCGTGAAAAAAGTGCAAAGGACGAGAGCTTTGTGGGTTCTAAATTACAGGTAGGTGTGTATAGAGCTATTAAAAAACAATAGCTCGGGGGGACGTAATCCTTCTCTCAGAACATAGCAAAAGATCTGTGTCATAATAACTTAATAAAGTACGTAAGTTAGGGGTGCTAAATGTCTCGGTGCGCGGGCCGGCATTTTTATCGCCGGTGCGCCCAGCGTCATTCGCCGTCGCTGGAGGCGGATAGGGCGGGGAGGTGGGTTGCCCCCCCCCCCTCCCCACCGACCACCAGTGTCTGGGCAACTCTGAAGTAGTTACTTAGCCCAGCATGAGTCCTCCTGAGTATGCTACATACTGTCAAACATAGTGTCAGGGTGTCTCTTGTTAGTTAGAAGTAATCCGCAGATCATATAAATATGGCTCGAAATGATAGGGCAATATTGCCCCGGTCACTTCACTCGATTGTGTGATGTTCTCATCTTTGTAAAGAGCTTCTGTGTGAGAAGGGTCATCGGAAAAATCTGAAAATCGCTCTTGTTCTCCTCCCATAGCAGGTGCCACTACGTGTTTTCTGCGGCAACTTTTCCAGTGTGACATCTGCAAATAATCTTTCAGCCAATATGGCCACCAATGGGATGTCGAGAGAGACTTCCACAACTTTGCACATTAATGACACGCTCTCCACTCTTTATTTTTTGCATAGACATTGAAGTGAATAATATTATTATACATTACATTATTACATTATTATGTAGTTTTCATAACAATAGCTATTTTAAAATGCACTTTGGGCTGCTGTCAGTGGCCCTTTAAACAACATTGCTTTGCACTCGGAGCAAAACTGAGTTTGGTCATACTTTATTGAAGTATTTAACAACGTTAACGGTGCGTTTGGTTGTTTGGTTCTATATTCTATTATTTTGTATCGTGATGTGGTTGATCTGCTCACAAAAATAAAGGTATAATTGTGCCTCACTGTCTCGTGAGCACCACCCTGCCTGCGCCCAATAATACCGTGCACCTTATATATGTTAAATGCTGAAATTGCACCCGCAACTGACACCATGCCTTTTAATGCAGTGCCCCTTATGGTCGCAAAAATACAGTCATTGCAACCTCTACAAGAGTCTGGATTTATATCATCTGCTTACACTTTGGCCATATGCACACCTGTTTTTACATAATACAGAGTTCCCTCGCTACTTCACGCTTCTCTTTTTACGGCTTCAGTGCTTTGCATTTTTTCAAACCCCACCCCCTCCCCCTTGGAAAAATACAACCATGTCGGCATTGGCATTCCCGCAGGAAGACGCATTTATACAAGTTGCATAATTGGTCCCTGGGGTGACATCCACCAATGAGAGTATGTGTGGATTTATCTTGTGAGCTGATTGGCTCCGCATCATCGAAGCCCCACCCAGCAACTTCCGTTCCACCCTTTCATTTGTCTTTCCTTTCCTCCATTTTGTATGCTCTTGACTGCATGATAACCTCTTGTGCTCACAATGCCACAGAAGCGCTGTGCTAATGTGAAAGCTTCCTCTGAAGCGCCCAAGAGGAAGATGATGATCAGCGAAAAAGTAAAACTTTTGGATACGATCTAAGATGACTGAATTTACGTTTTTGTGGCGCGCCATCATGGCGTGATTGAATCCACAGCGTGCTACATTAAAGCCGTAAAACAACTTCAATAACTTTTAATAAGGAAGCGAAATGTGTGGCGACTCCGCGAAATAACGGGATTGTTTGAATGGAAGCTGCATTAGCTTTGTGGATAGCGGATTGCAGATCCGGGGACGATGATGAAGAAGCTGAAAAAAGTGCTGACGAACCTCAAGCCAGCACTTGTGCTGCATGGAGCGAGTGATTCCCTCGAGGACAAGCAAAGAATGGCTTGAAAATTTCAAAAGTGTAACTGCCTCAGAAGCATGCCTCTGTATGGTGAAGCTTCCTCCGGCGACAACTATGCTGCTCGTCTATAAGTGGAGGGCGAATTTGCACAAGACATTGACGACAATATGGTATGAGCTGTTGAGTTTAGCAACTGTGTTGACGGGATTGTGTCCTTGTATAGGGGAGTTTTGAAGCAGCAGGAAAAACACAACAACTCCCCATCACCATGTTTTTCTGAAAGATAAAAACCTCAGTACACCATCAGCACCTCTAGCAGAAGATTCTCCGAGTGAGGAATCTTAATTACATACGTAACGTAATAAAAATGTTATTGTTCAGCATCAGGTTTTATTAGAGATTTAACTAGACACTTGTACAGTTGTAATTTTTGTCTCAAGTATGCAAATTATACTGTACTGTTTGCATATTTCAAGCATTCTGGTACCCACATCACAATCTGAATCAGAATCACCTTTAATGGCCAAGCCATTAAAAAAAATTACAAATTAAACAAATATATATATTACTAATGCTGGTTGGACCAGCAGGATGTGAGGGTGTCCTCATATGGCACAAGGCAGAAAAATAGTAGGGTCGCTGATCAAGAATTTAATGACTTAATTGCCAGAGGGAAAAAACAGATACTTTGTAGCATGTTCCCGAATGAAGGAGCTGGAAAAGGTGGTGGCCAGGATGTGGAGGGTCCGAAATGATCCTACCTACTCTGGACCTAGTTCGCCTTGCGTGCAAGTCCTCGATAGTGGGTAGCGTGGTCCCGACTTTCCATTCAGCGGTTTTAATTTTCCGTTGCAGTATGAGTTTGTCCTTTTTTATGGCGGCCCCAAACCAGACTGTGATGGAGGTACACAGTCCTGATTGGATAACCGCTGTGTAGAACTGTCTCAGCAGCTCTTGTGACAGGCTGTGCTTCCTCCGAAGCTGCAAGAAATACTTCCTTTGCTGGGCTATTTTGAGGATGGAGTTGATGTTCGTCTCCCACTTCAGGTCCTCTGAGACTGTAATTGCCAAGAACTTGAAGGTCTTGACGGTTGACACAAGACAGTTGGACAGTTGGCAGGGGCAGATGTGGTGAAGGATGCCTCCTGAAGTCCATAACCATCTCCACAGTCTTTAGAGTGTTCAACTCCAGGTTGTGTTGACCACGCTAAAGCTCCAGTCTCACTACTTCCTGTCAATACGCTGACTCGTCGCTGTCTTTGATGATGCCGATGACCGTGGTGTCATCTGCGACTTCATGGTTTTTCACTTTCCCCGGGTGGTTCTGGTCCCAATTAACCGTGAAAAATGAGGGATTACTGTATACATCGGTGCCCCGAGATGTGAGTTTTCAAGATACAAGCCATTTTCTGGTAGACATTATGCTTTGGCTTGTGAGCAAAAATAGTTTTCTTTTTCATTTTACATGCAGTAAATGGTGATTTCCAATCTTTAATCATTCAAATTTGGGGCAGTTGCTAATAGCACACTCTTTGTGTGTCAAGTTGAAAATATATTTATAGTCCCTGTAAAAGGACTTTGATAATGAGCATTGCTTGTAAATGTGATGTATCTTTTATTTTGTCATGTTCGAGCTAAATATTGATTCTGTCGATTTTATTGGGTGAGTCCCTAATGATTGCCCACCGACCACCCCGTCTCTATTTTTGACATTATACAGTATACTAGATACAGTGGCTTCTTCTTTTTTTTTTTTTTTTTTTTTTACACTCATTATAGATAACACGTTTTATGATGGCGACAGTTTGACCCGCACACAGATGATTCCGATCTCCATTTGGCCAAAGGGAAAATAGTGATTGTGTTTGACCTCTGAAGCTTTACTGGCTTCTGTTGGTCTTAGATCATGTTCAGCCACATATTGGCGCCCTCCTGTAACGATCTTGTTTTTTACGCCCACCATTTTATGTTTTATAATTATAGATGAAGTTGTATCCATAAACGAAGCTGCTAATCACAACTGTATCAAAGCGGACCTCTTCAACCGGGGACCGTAACCCCGGCCCCCTCCTCCATCCGCATCTCCTACCTTTCTAATCCCAGCTCTCTCGCGTTTCAGACAAAAGGCATCTTTGATTAGCGAGACAAAGAGCATGCCTTAAATAAAAAGACCATTTACAAGTCAGACTGCGCTCTCGTTGGCGTCGAGAGGGTGACGCCGGCGCCGCGCACACGCGCAATGACGCGCTCGCTCTATTGTTAGTAAAATGAACACCTGGCTGCCAGGCAAGTGCTAAACCACACCTGACGCCCTGCACACAAAAAGTGACACGATGCGCAACATTACATCGCAATGGCTGGATTCAGCTGAGCCTCGCACACTTTCTCTCATTTTTTTTTTTTTTTTTTTTTTTTTGTCCATGAACAAAGAGCCTGTTGATTACAGGAACATTTATCATACCAATTGCTGTGGGGTTTCCTGTGGAAAGCGGAGGGTGACTATGAAACATCAATGAGAGTGATGGCGGTGGTGGAGGCGCCCTCTGGATTTCTAATAACTGTCTAGCGGACTCCAACGTTGTGCGGAGGAGAAAGGGAAAGAAGTTGAAAGACATATCTGGAAAAGCTTCACCGCTATCGTTTAGGAGCCAAAGCGGCACTGAGTCTATAATCCATTTTGGCATTTGGGGACCCTAATGCAATCCCATAATTAGAGGTGTATTTAAGCCTGAACTCGGTTAGTCCATCACTAGCATTATTATTTTAATGACCTTTTTTCACAGCTGTCATTGTGACAAATAATACATAGGAGCAGATATACAGCAGAGAATTAAATACCCGGTAAACTGTTTTTGAGAGGCAGTGCATGAAAGATGTATTCAAATTTTATGAGATTAGATAATGGTGCAAATAGATTATTTTAGTTTTTTTATTAGTGACATCAGCCTAACAGTCCTTTCCCCCCAAAATCATTACACTTACATCATCTATGAACAAAGGAGTAGCCTGCTAAATAACTGAAGGTAAGAGGCATATTCACCCACTTAAATATAAAAAGAAAACGTGTCATTTTAGATGCTCCAGAAGATCTACCATCATATATAGAGCACAAATATCGACTGTAATTGACCTTATCAAAGAGGTGCTGTGAAATGGCCATTAGAGGTATAATGTTGGCGTCAGATGACTTCTCCCCCCCCACACATATTTTCAGTCATAGGCAACGTATTCTGATAGCATTAGTTTTATTAGATTTATTTCATACAGAATAAAACACTTTCCTTCAGTTAGCCATACATTTCAAGTATGCTATTTGGATTTTAAGGAGATGGCAGAGTACGCAATTGCTTAGTGGATCCGCCTCACAGCTCTGAGGCCTTGTGTTCAAATCCAGCCTCCCCTGTGTGGGCTTTGTGTGTTCAATCTGTGCTTGTGTTTGTTTTCTCTGGGGACTCCAGTTTCTCCCAAACATTCTCAGTTGTTTAATTGAAGAGTCAAAATTTATTTGTAGCTATAAATGTATGTGCAATGTTTTTTTTTTTTTTTGTTCACGAGTGGCCTGCTATTTGACAAATTATATCAAATATTGAAACATACACTATGTTGAATTTGCAACATAATATATTGAACATTTGAGGGTGAATGTTGAATTTGGAGCTAAATATGTTAAAATTTTGAAGCTGAAAAGATTCACACCAAAATCTAATGGCAGAGCTATACACTTCCATCTTACTTTGCTCCCCCCACCCCCCACACCCACCCAAAACAGATTACAGATTATGAGTACATACTGCATATGATGTAGCTTCAGTGAAGAGTGAAAAATATTCACGAGTTCAACCTAACAAACCCATTTGTATTGCTTCATTTCCTCAGCCAATGACAATCAATAAGAAAATTGCATCGATAAGCAGTATCAATAATGGAATCGTCATCTCTGTGTCTGAATTCCCACCCCGATCAACGAGCATCCTGGAACAGACTGAGTTTGACCTTCAAAGACTAGATAGTCATTACGGTAACCACAGATGTTCACAGTACTGTGTCTCAAAAAGAGCTTTAAATGTCAAGTAATTAAAACTTCAACTTTCTCATCACTGCGTGGAGAGTCGAGAAGTACATCAGTAAGGTAAAACCTAATTTCAAAATTTAAATCTATCAAGAAGCCAAAATGCCCTCAGTGAAAAAAAAAATCATCTGGGATCAATTAAACCAAAGCGAACACCGCCAGGACGAGCTTCAAGCACAATTTCAAGCCTTTAATTTTTCGAGATACCCAATTACTGTTTGTGTTGTTTGTAATATTTGCATACATAAAACCACAGGCCTCCTTGTTTTGATTAAGGCTTGAAGCTTATCTGACAGAGATGAATGAGACGGCCGTGCGGGACTTAACTGATGATTCGGAGTGGTACGTAGTGAACACACTGGATCAATAGCAAAAACAACAGCATGTATAATCTTTTCTTTTGCATGGCTGCCAGCTGACTTGA